>NC_134893.1:33864209-33971709 GCF_041734735.1 Babylonia areolata | reverse complement strand
CGCCACAAAAAGAACATAGGGGCGAGTCAATCACTTTGCGCAGAAAAAGATATCTACCTGTTGGTAGAATTCGTAACAAAAGTCTGAAGTGGAACCTTCTCAACTGTGTGTCAGTTGTTGACTGATGGCATTTTTTTAAAAATACGTTTTTTTTCAAGTTAGATTTTCATGATTTATGTTCCATTTGATAATTCCTGCAGGTTGCTCGTCTGAGTAAATAAGAACTGAATATATAGCTTTGTAGCCTTTAGCGATCACTGTCCAAATTTTCGACTCTAGTATCTTATACCTAGCAGCCAGTGTAATGTGTAGTTTATTTTGATATTTCCTTATAGCACTGATGACACCAATATATAATAGGTGATTCGTTCTTACATTTGGATATTTTCTGGAAAACTCTATAGTCATGAAAACTACCTTCATAATTCTGCAAATCTTTCACGTGGTACATATCGTGTTCAACTCACTGCTTAATATAAACCACTCTCCTATCTCTTAGTATGTTTATATTTTAGTGTGTACATTCTGAAACAATATCATGAACATCATTAGAATGACATTTAGGGTACATATGTATATTTCTTTGGTACAAGCAGGAATCATGAGAAATGAGAGATTTTTTTTTTAACCGTAGTGTTCGTTGGCAGTAGCTTTTGACGTGCGGACTTTGAAACACACGTGTAAACAATTAGAAAATATTTGATCCAAACGTAAGAATATGAGTATTTAGTATGCCATGCGGAAAAATCTCTCTAAAGTAACCTGGCATACGTATCTAAATAACTGTTTTTTGCGTGCATTGAAATCAGTGTAACGGTGGCATCTTCAACACCTCCATTTGATCCATAAACAAATTGAAATGGGCCTTCTAGCTGGCCACTCATTGCGTTACAAATTGTGCTATGATACTTTAAACATTTCAAATATGTGCTACTTAAACGAAAATCGCATCTAAATGAAGTAGCAGGTAAAGATTCAAAATGAATCAAATCATTCCTTCAAGACAGCTCAGAGTCTCACATATGTTTTACTATTTCGTCTTGTTCATGGTAGTTTGTGGGTTGATGCACAACAAACATATTCAGTTTGGCCGTGTTAATATTGCTGCTACTCAGAAGCACGTGAACAACGTCCACATGAATGATACTGCAGGTCTACCGATGATCAGTGTCCTCTGTCCTGGTGTAGAACACTTCGTTGACCACAACGTCACCAACACTACTATTCTGCAGGTGAATGTATCAGACTGTGAGAACAACTTGCCAGGGAATACAGCACACCAGGGTGTGGTTTACGGGGTGTGTGGTGATTCCACTACTTTCTGTAAAATGCACGTGAAGGTGCCAAAGGGTATGTATGTACGTCTGCATCATCTTCGACTGGAATACTGGTGTGAAACCATGTACTGGAGAACAGTGATATCTGACTCAGCGACAATAAAGAAGGTGATGTGTGATCATCACTCTCTTGAGGAGGTGTATCTTGAATCGCGCACAAACCACATGTTTATCTCTAATAGTAACAATCCCCGAATCAAACATAGTTTTGAAGCAGTAAAAGATCATGATCTGATCATGAAATATATTTCAGAAAACCGTGGATATATAACACAAGCATTTTTAGCTTCAGCTTTGAATAGATTATCAACTGAAGTGAAGGCACCAGCTGAATATATTTTTCTGGTTAGTGTAAAGCACACAAAATATTTTGATTTGCAATTTTATCTTGTGTATACGTCAAATGTTACGCGTTCCAAACATACATTTTCAGTCGTTAGGTATACTGATTCAGCAACAGTTCTCCATACATCCGCTTTTCAGATCTATATGCGATATGGTGTACAACTTTATTTTTCTGCTCTTTCTGAATATAGCATGCCCCAAGTTTTATACAGTGATTTGTTCAATTGTTCTGTTAGTCACTACACCACATTTCAAGAGCATTTAGACTGTAATATGAAGCCAGAGTGTGAAGGTGGACGGGATGAAACAGAACACTGTCCCTTCAGCAGTCCTGGCTGTCAGGGCATGGTGGCTTCACGTAACAAGTGTTTCAGATTAGCGAAGGACACTTGTTTGTATGCTTTCGGAACACCACCAGCATGCGAAAAATTTGGTGGGATACCTGCTTCAATAAAAACGAGAAAAGAGCAAAATGACTTTCTGCATATATCAAAGAACGTTGACAAATTCGAAATATTGTTTGGTTGTTATCTAGATGGACACGGTATATACAGTAAGTTCCCTAGATGGCATGACGATACTGTAGTTTATAGAGGGCCCTCTTTTATTTATCCCTTTCCCACAAGAGGGCCTTATTGTTCTTTTGCCCTAAATTCAATGCAAGTCTATACGGTGTCTGCATATACAACACTGCACTTTGTGTTGTGTGAGGTAAAATCACAGTCAGATAAAATATTCCCAAAAGAAATCACGCCCAGGCTCTTCGGGTCATATCAGAGGATCTTCTCACAGACCTGGCAGTCATTATTTTCTTGCCCTGATGGTCAGGTGACTCAGACATGTTTCTCCTGTGATTCCAGCACTTCTCCAAGGAAGACTTTCCAGTCAGAATACCTTGTTCCTCACAACACCAGTAGATTCTTGAATACAACAATGGGTCTGTTTGGAAGAAGGGATATACAAAAACATGTCGTGTTCAAATGTGATGGTGACAGCAAAGCAATAACTTATACTATTGTGTGTAACTTTATACAGGACTGTGCAGATAACAGTGACGAAGCATTTTGCAAGCATTCTTCATGTTACGGCTTTCAGTGTAAAAATAATCAGTGCATATTGGCTAACCAGCTTCACAATGAATACACAGACTGCTTGGACAATTCTGATGAAATTTATTATGGTTGCAATCCCAGTAACTTCTATGCTCCAGTCAAAAAAGTGCAGAAATTCCAGCGATTTTACATCAACTTAGACGGTACTGGTTATTTTACCCAGCAGCTGATGAAAGCTGACGAGCCTTGTCCTGACACTCATTATCGTTGCACAGCTGAGTGGCTCGATTGTCTTCCTGTCTATACACGGTGCAATGGCTTTTCTGACTGTGTTTATGGAGAGGACGAACAAGGCTGTGAGACGGTGACATGTCCTGGTTTGTACCAATGTCGATCTTCCAGAGTCTGTGTGCATGGAGATAATCTGTGTGATGGCTTGGGTCAGTGCCCACAACGTGATGATGAACTGATGTGTGACATGACCTGTCCTGAAGGTTGTCTGTGTCAAGGTCACTCGTTCACGTGTAGGAAGCCTTTTCGAGCTGATCTCTTCCCTCAGCTTCGCTATGTGGACGCCACAGACACCGGAATGACAGTGACTGATTTCTCAAGAAACACATATCTTATTTATCTGAGTCTGTCCTCTTGTTTCATCGTGAATATTTCTGGTATGACGCTTCCCAACTTGCGGTTGATTGATTTTACCAATAATCTTCTAGAATCTCTTGATATGTCGGTTTTTCGTATAATGCCAAATATAAGAACATTGCGATTAGCAAACAACCCTCTCAGGCAGATGATAAACAAATTACCAAAGTATATTCATTACAGCCTTAGACGAGTGGACATATCGAACACACTTCTGAATGTGTTGAGCAATCAGTTTTACATGTACCTACCGTTTGTGAAATATTTGAATGTGTCTTTTTCAGCTATTGAAACTATCGGACTTTTAAGTTTTAAGAATATTCCACAATTGGCTGAACTGGACATCAGAGGAAATCCAGTTCACGATTTTCCTTTAAATTTGCTGTCAGATTCTAATCATTTAAAGCTGCTGTTTTCATCAGATTATAGATTTTGCTGCGAGAACTTTCTTCCAAAGCAGTCAGCAATCACCTGTTCAGTGCCCCATACTATATTTCCATCGTGTACGACACTGATTCCAAATGATCTGTACATGGTTTTCTTCTGGATTGTTAGCGTAGCTGCTGTAATAGGAAACCTAATTTGCTTCACATTACCCAAGGCAATGTTTGCAAGTAGTTTTGTAATGGCCATTTCGCATCTGCAGTTTGCTAATATTTGTATGGGAAATCACGTCAGCATGACACTGGTAGCCAACGAAATATTTTATGGAGAATATATCATGTTTGAACAGACATGGATCAACAGTATTACGTGTATGGTCAACGGCTTTCTCTGCTTTCTGTCCAGTGAAGTGTCAGTGTTGGTCCTCTGGTTCATCAGTTTGGATCACGTCTTTGTCTTTTGTTTCCCCAAAGGATCGTGGAGATTCAGTAAAGGTTCAATGGCTGTAGCTTGCTCAGCAGCATGGTTTACTGGTACTTTGTTGTCGTTAGTGCCTTTCCTTCCTGGACTGTCACACTGGGGACTCCATGGCCAGTCAGGTCTGTGTCGTCTGGCTTTATTTCAACATGATAACCACAGTCACAAACCCAGATGGTTCACAGTTACGGTGATAATTAACTTGGTTTTTTGCTTGATGATTGCAGCTGGTCAAATAGTCATCTACAGGCGAACACCAAAATATCGAATAGCACTTGATCCCACAAAACGGTCGGCGTATGTTTCATCTCATTTGATGGTCAAAGTTGCTGTGACGGACGCTATCTGCTGGTTCTCGTTTGGATTGGTGACCATGATGACTTCTAATGGCGTCAGAGGTTCAGACAAGATCCATGGCTCCCTGGTTGTCTTCATGTTGCCATTCAACTCTGCTCTCAATCCTCTTCTCTACATGTGGACTGTGGCCACACAGCGACGAGGCCAAGCACGTGAAGAGAAATTGTTAGAAATGTTAAAATCACGTATTGGTGGTAAGTAAATCAATGAAAAGACAAAAGATTATAAATAAAAAAAATAAACGAATGAATAAATGACACGGATAAGGAGAAAACACACTAATATTGAACCATATACACTGTATTTTGTGTCATATCATTATGTACCGTTGCATACACATTCACCCACGTTTCCTCAGATGCATACTGGGTCTATCACAGCCAGGCAAGGATCCTGTGCCCCAAAGCTTGCAATGTGCGGAAACGGAGAAGGGATGTCTCACGAAAGCTAGTTGGACATTGGGTCAAAAGCTGTCGGACGTTCAGTCCTTCGCTACAGAGACACATGTTAGATGCTCCGAAACAGGGGATTCAGACAGCCAAGGAGCGATTGACAGCTAGTCGACAAAAGGCTGCCAGTCTACATCCGGTGATAATTTGGAAGTGATGTCTGCAACACAGAGAGTGTTGCACCAGGACTGCACTGTTAGCCGTTTCAGAACCAGACTGATGAAGCTCCGAGGCCTGAAGACACGGGCCTCTACAAAAGACTCCCTCGCCAGATTCAACCACATATGCCACGTCTCTGTCATTGTCTTTGTTTCTGTCTCTGTCTGTCTCTCCAAGGAGAGGGGGCGTGGGGTGGGAGGGGGGGGGGGCAGAATGGTTAAAACGCTTATCTGCCAATACAGTGTTCGTCAGGACCTGGGTTCGATTCTCGATCTCGCCTTTTCTCCCATGTTTGACTGGAAAACCAAAACCTGAGCGTTTGGTCATTCGGATGAGACGATAAACCGAGGTCCCGTGTGCAGCATGCACTTGGCGCACTGAAAAAGAACCAATGGCAAGAGAAGTGTTGTCGTCTGGCACAATTCTGTGGAAGAAATCCACTCGGATAGGTACACAAATATATATGCATGCACTCAAGGCCTGACAGTGCGTTGGGTTATGCTGCTGGTCAGGTGTCTCCTTGAGATACTGAAACTGTCTTTCATTTTGGTTTAAGCTTGTTACTAACCAAGTTACTTCAAAACTATCTTCGATTGTTTACAAATATCTTTTCAACTTATACATCACAAACATACACCAGAACCAATACCTTAAATGTATTCACACTATCTTGAATGAAATTGGATTAAGTAGCTTTTGGTCAAACCAGCACAGTCTTGAAGTACATCTCACTTGGTTCAAAGAGAATGTTGAATGTTGTTTAAAAGATCAGTTTTTGCAAGACTGGTATATACATATAGATAATGATACTATGTATATTAACTATAGGATGTTTAAGTCAACTCCTCTTCACTAAAAAAAAATTTTTTTTAAAGTCACCTGTGCTGGTCAGGCAACCAGGCTAATGTCGGAACGACCAGCTAGCCCTTCAACGCCCAGCTTTCCAAAGCCCTGCGACGATGGAGAAGTGGTAACGGGGATAGGCAGAGGATGCTGCTGGCAGTTCCTAGTCACAATTCTGCACGCAGGCGGCTGTGGGGTGATGGTCGTCCGCCGTAGACTGGGGCAGATGCGGCGCCCGTATCCTCCCACAGTGTCAGAGCAGTCCTTTTTAGGGACAGCACTCTGCTCTCCCCACTTGGGGAAGGGGCGATAAAAGGATCCCTAAACAAAGCCTGCCTCGCCTAGTACCTAGTAGGAAACCGCACCTACTTGGACATCCAACACTATCGGTCGAAAACAACAGAAGAAAAGAACTAGGAGTCATGCCCTGACTCTGGGTGCCTGGAATGTTCGCACCCTTTTAGACAGAGACAACATACCAGAAAGACTCACAGCGCTCATTGCTAGAATGCTTGATCGCTACCAGGTGGACATAGCGGCCCTGGGCGAAACCAGGTTTGCCGGTGAAACCCAGCTGGAGGAAGTTGGAGGGGACTACACCTTCTACTGCACTGGGAAGCCAGATGACACCCCAAGAACCTCAGGCGTGGGCTTTGCCATACGAACCAAACTTGCACGACAGCTTGAGAGCCTTTCACATGGGATAAACGATAGTCTGATGACCCTGCGTCTGAATCTGCCCGAGGATCACTTCTCCACAGTCATAAGCTTCTATGCCCCGACGATGACCAACCCTGATGACATCAAAGAAGCTCTCTACGAGGAGCTCAGCCACACCATTTCAGCGGTAGACAGAAAGGACAGGCTGGTCATCCTTGGGGATTTCAATGCCCGCGTTGGCGTGGATTTCTCCTCGTGGCCAAAAGTCCTAGGACAGCACGGCACTGGTAAGTGCATCTCCTAACGGATTGCTTTTGCTCTCGCTCTGTGCGCAGCATGGACTGACCATCACCAACACCCTCTTCCAACAAGTACAAGAGCACATGGATGCACCCCCGCTCCAAGCAATGGCACATGTTGGACTATGTGATTGTCCGACAGAGGGACAGAGGTGATGTTTCCATTACACGCTGCAAAGGAGAACGGCACTAGTTGCATCCGAACTCGCCAGATACAACATTGACATCGCAGCCTTGAGTGAGACTCGGCTTGCAGGTGAAGGCCAGCTCTGTGAACGGGGATCTGGTTACACCTTCTTCTGGAGTGGACGAGGAAGCGAAGAGCGACGTGAGGCTGGCGTTGGTTTTGCAGTAAAAACAGCACTTGTCAGCAAGCTAGCTGGAATCCCAAAGGGAGTCAATGATAGGCTTATGACCATGAAACTCCCACTGGCATCTGGCCAGAAGCACCTCACCATTGTCAGTGCCTACGCCCCAACCATGACCAACCCGGATGAAGTGAAGGCGAAGTTCTACGAGGACCTTCACTCTGTCATTGCTGCTATCCCTAAAGCAGACAAGCTCATCATTCTTGGGGACTTCAATGCTAGAGTTGGCTCTGACTACATCTCCTGGGATGGAGTGATTGGAAAGCACGGTGTGGGCCACTGCAACCCAAATGGATTGCTTTTGCTTCAGACCTGTGCAGAGCACGAACTGCTGATAACCAACACAGTTTTCTGCCTCCCTACCCGTAACAGGACGTCATGGATGCACCCTCGCTCAAAGCATTGGCATCTCATCGATTATGTCATCGTCAGGAAAAGGGATAGGCAAGATGTACGTGTAACAAAGACCATGTGTGGTGCCGAGTGTTGGACAGACCATCGCCTTGTAGTCTCGAAGCTGAATATTCGAATCCAGCCCAAGAGACGCCCCCAAGGCCAGAAGGCTCCAAAACGGCTCAACATCGCTAAGCTGAAAAACATCACCATCAAACAGTCCTTTGTGGAGCTGCTGGAAGATCGTCTGGAATCCGCCTCTCTGGACAACCAGAATGTGGAGTCTGACTGGAGGACCCTGCGTGAGCTGATCTATAGTACAGCTTCAGAGACCCTGGGACCCATGTCCAGAAAGCACAAAGACTGGTTTGATGAAAACTGTGATGAAATCAAGCAACTTCTGGATGAGAAACGCCGTCTGCATCAAGCCTACCTGAGCAACCCAAAGTCCACATCAAAAAAGGATGTGTACAATGCCATCCGCAGGACTGTTCAGCAAAAGTTACGCCAGATGCAGGATAAGTGGCTGAGTGACAAAGCTGATGAGATCCAGGGATATGCTGACAGGCACGATATGAAGAGGTTCTATGATGCCTTAAAAGAAGTCTACGGCCCCACATCCTCAGGATCATCCCCCCTCCTCAGTGCAGATGGGAATACCTTGATCACCGAGAAGGAGAAAATTCTCGAACGCTGGGCTGAGCACTTCAACAGTGTCTTAAATCGCCCTTCCTCCATAAATGATGAAGCCATAGACCGTCTCCCACAAGTCCCCATCAACGAAGCACTGGACGATCCGCCAACACCTCTTGAGACCCAGAAAGCAATTCGTCTGCTATCCAGTGGCAAAGCACCTGGCTCAGACTCCATACCAGCAGAGGTCTACAAGGATGGAGGCACTGTGCTGACTGAGAAGCTCCATCAGCTGTACTCACTCATGTGGAAAGAAGAGACGATCCCCCAGGATTTCAAAGATGCATCTATCATTCACTTGTACAAGCGAAAGGGGAACCGGCAAGCCTGTGATAACCATCGGGGCATTTCCTTGCTCTCCATCGCAGGCAAGATACTTGCCAGGATCCTACTAAACCGCCTCACAGCACACCTTGACCAAGGTCATTTGCCTGAGAGCCAATGTGGATTCCGGAAAGAGCGCGGAACCACCGACATGGTGTTTGCTGCAAGGCAGCTGCAAGAGAAATGTCAGGAGCAAAATGCTGATCTGTTCTCCACCTATGTCGACCTCACTAAGGCCTTCGACACCGTGAGTAGAGAGGGACTGTGGAAGATCATGGCCAAGTACGGATGCCCTCGGAAATTTATTTCCTTGGTCAGCCAATTCCATGAAGGCATGCAGGCTCGAGTCCAGGACAAAGGCGAAACATCTGCTCCTTTTACTGTCACAAATGGTGTCAAGCAAGGCTGCGTCCTGGCTCCAACGCTGTTCAGCCTCATGTTCTCTGCAATGCTTACTGATGCCTTCAGAGATGGCGATGTTGGAATTGGCCTAAAGTACCGAACAGATGGTAAGTTGTTTAACCTCAGAAGGCTTCAAGCAAAAACGAAGGTCATGACAGACATCATCAGAGACTTTTTGTTTGCTGATGATTGTGCCCTCAACGCTGGATCTGAAGCTGACATGCAACTCAGCGTTGACAAGTTTGCCACTGCCAGCAGAAACTTCGGCCTTACCATCAGCACGAGGAAAACTGAAGTTCTCCATCAGCCAGCCCCAGGGAAACCCTACGTTGAGCCCAACATCACAGTCAACGGTCAGAGACTCAGTGCGGTGGAGCGGTTCACATACCTTGGCAGCACACTGTCACGAAATGCGACCATCGACGATGAAGTGAACGTCAGGATTGCAAGAGCAAGCGCAACTTTTGGTAGACTCAGTGCAAATGTCTGGAACAGAAGAGGCATTAGTCTTGAGACCAAGCTAAAGGTCTACAGAGCAGTAGTTCTCCCCACACTACTGTACGCCTGCGAAACTTGGACAGTGTACCAACGACATGCCAAGAAGCTGAACCACTTCCACACAACATGCCTCAGGAAGCTACTGAACATCAAGTGGCAAGACAAGACCCCAGACACAGAGGTGCTCGCAAAAGCCACCCTTCCCAGCATCTTCACCATCCTGATGCAGTCCCAGCTTCGCTGGGCTGGACACGTGGCGCGCATGCCAGACCATCGGCTGCCCAAAAGGCTCTTCTATGGCGAGCTGCAACAAGGGAAGAGATCACACGGAGGTCAGAAGAAGCGCTTCAGAGATACTCTGAAAGTCTCTCTGAAAGCGTTTGATATCAACCCTGACTCCTGGGAGGAATCTGCAGTGGACCGTAACAAATGGCGTGCTGCTGTGCACAAAGGCGCCAAGTTGTGCGAGGCCAACAGGACGGCTGCAGCTGTTCAGAAGAGGCAGGCCAGAAAGTCACGGGCAAACAAGCTCCCTGACAATGGTATGCCTGTCTTTGTCTGCCCCAACTGTCAGCGAACATTTCGTGCGCAGATTGGACTATTCAGCCATCTGCGCATTCACAGATAGATTCATTAGCATCCTCCCCCCCACCCCACCACCACCCTCCCCCCATCCCCCAGCTGGATGACAACGATGGTCATCATCGATCTCGATGGACACACACCACCACACGCTGCATGAGAGAAGCAGTCTGTTTGCCGGATCATCGCCTGGTACGCAGTAAGATAAACATCAGACTTGCACGCAAGCTCCAACCAGCCAGGCAGAAACCCCCTAGGAAGCTGAACATCCACCGCCTCCCTGTCACCAGGGACGTGCTGCAGCAGCAAATCCAAGCAGCTCTCCAAGAAATTCCTGCATCGACTGATGTAGAAGAGGTATGGAGCACCTTTAGAGATGCTGTGTACACAGCAGCAGCTGAGACACTCGGCTTTGTACAGGGAAGCCACAAAGACTGGTTTGACGAGAACGACTCTGGAAATTCCAAGCTCCTGAAGACACTGCATATACGGCATAAGGATCACATTTCCGATAAAGACCGCCAGAGGAAGACGGACCAGTTCTTGCAAAAACAACAACTCGTACAGAAGAGGCTGAGTGAGATGAAGAACACCTGGTGGGAGAGAAAGTCCGAAGAGCTTCAGTCCGCTGCTGATACTCACGACATGAAGACCTTTCATGATGGTCTCCGAGCTGTGTATGGGCCGAAAGTCACAGGATCAATCCCTGTCCGAGCCTTGGACCAGACCACCCCACTGACAGACAAGAAAGACATCCTTGCCCGCTGGGCAGAGCACTTCAACACCCTCCTCAACAGGGACTCGTCCGTATCTGACGAGGTAATTGCATCGCTCCCGCAGCTACCAGTCAATGACTCGCTAGCTGCCCCTCCCACCAAGGCCGAGATCCGGAAGGCCCTGAAGCTGGCAACGTCAAGAAAAGCACCAGGAGCGGATGGAATCCAGGCTGACATCTACAAGTATGGAGGCGAGGTGCTGACAGACATGCTGGCCGCCCTGTTCTAGTCTATCTGGGAGAGAGGGGAGGTTCCCCAGGATTTCAATGATGCTTCAATTGTCCACATCTACAAACGGAAGGGAGACAAAACACCCTGCGATAACCACCGTGGAATCTCTCTCCTCTGCATCGCTGACAAGATCTTCGCCCGCATCATACTGAACAGACTTGGTTGACCATGTCTCCAACACAGTCATCCCTGAAGCACAGTGCGGCTTCGCTCAGGCAGTGGAACATGTGACATGGTGTTTGCCGTACGCCAGATGCAAGAGAAGTGCCGTGAGCAGGACAAGGAGCTCCACATGGACTTTGTAGACCTGACTAAGGCCTTCGACACGGTCAACCGCCGTGGTCTGTGGAAGATCCTCCTAAAGTTCGGCTGCCCAGAGAGCCTAATCCAGCTGACTGCGTCATTCCACGATGGCATGCAGGCGAGAGTACAGGAAAATACTGACATGTCGGATCGGTTCCCTGTGGTAAATGGAGTGAAGCAGGACTGCGTCCTGGCACCCACACTGTTCTCCATTCTCTTCTCTGCCATGCTGATTGACGCCCTCCAAGACTGTGACCAGGGCATCTACATTCAGTTTCGCACAGATGGCAAACTTTTTAACTTGCGGCGACTTCACGCCAGGTCCAGGGTGTTTGAGGCAATGTTGAGAGAGTTCCTCTTCGCTGATGACTGCGTGCTTGCTGCAGACACCCATGAGGACATGCACTTCATTATGGACAGGTTCTCAACCTCCTGCAGGCGCTTTGGGCTCACCATCAGCCTCAGCAAGACCGAGTCCATGTACCAACCAGCTAGCTGACAGAACGCCACTGCCCCGCCCTCCCCCCCCCCCCCTCTCGCCCCTCTCACGCCCCCCCCCCCCCCCACCTGCAATCAAGTTCGATGACTCAGATCAAGTCAGTCGACACGTTTTGCTACCTGGGCAGCACCCTATGCAGCAACGGAGCCCTTGATGCAGAACTGACGCTGCGCATCGCCAAGGCCAGCTCCGCCTTTGGCAGACTCAACAACAGGCTGTGGAACAACAAAGGCATCAGGCTCAGCACCAACATCAAAACCTACAGAGTTGTTGTGCTGACCACCTCGTTGTACTGCTGTGAAACATGGACGACGTATCGCCGTCACATTCAACGACTTGAGCAGTTTCACCAGAGATGCCTACGAAAGATCCTCGGCATAAAGTGGCAAGACAGGGTCTCCAACCTCCACGTCCTAGAGAGGAGCGGCCTGCCCAGCATCGAAAGCCTGCTGATCCAGTGCCAGCTACGCTGGACAGGACACGTTGTCCGCATGATAGACAGCAGGATCCCGAAGATGTTTTTGTATGGCCAGCTGAAGGAAGGCCACCGCAAACTTGGATGACCCTGCAAGCACTTCAAGGACACCTTGAAGACAAACCTCAAAGCCTGTGACACAGACATTGCTTCCTGGGAAACCGATGTCCTTGACCGCTCTCGCTGGAGGATGCTGTGCTCTAGTGGCATAAAGACGTTTGAAAACAAGAGAACGCTGGCCATTAAGGAGAAGCGTGAGCGAAGGAAGCAGGGCTCAACTTCTGGAGATTTTTTTCACTTGCAACACCTGCAGGAAGTGCTGCGCATCTAGAATTGGCCTCTTCTCCCATATGAGGATACACACCGACAGATAAGCCTGCCTGCCTACTCATCCGTCGGTCCGACGGGAGACTCCATCATCAAGTTTAGGACAACCAATAATGCTTTGCCTATTAATAGTCAGCACTTCAACAATTTACCAAGAAACGAAAGAAGCTGTGATAAATGTTACACTAACGACATTGCTGATGAGTTCCACTATTTGTTTGTGTGTCCTTTCTTTGATATTATAGAAACCGCCCAAACTCCCTTAAATTCCACTTATTTTTTCCGGGGGAAAAAATATATATATATATGGTTAAAACTAAGAGCATTTGTCTCTTCTGTTTGAAGTTCCTTTCGGTAAAGGTACGTCTGTGGTTAATGGATGAGGATTAATTATTTATTAATGTATATTGGCGGTGCCTATTGGTCTTTTGTTTTTTTCCTTTTTGTTCTTTTGACATCACTCTTATTGTTTGCATGGTATATCTAAAATATGTATGTATGTAACGTTTCGATGCACCCAGGGGGCACAAGAAATAAACTTTTTGCCGTGCCTTGCCTTGCCTCTTCATCCTAGCTTCAAGGGGACTGCCCAGCTCGCCTCAAACGTGAAGCGTACTGTCATCAACTGGCTGGAGGACACACTTCCATTCCATACAGACTTCCAAGCAGAGCGTGATGTGTCCAGGGATCAGCAACAGACCAGCTACAGGGCACGGGAACTTCGATCCAGGTCTGGTGTTGGTGATTTTGGACTGAGGCAGGAGACAGTCGTGCCACGGGGACTAATCAGTACAGTGATAACAGACTTCACTGCAACAGTGCGCAGAGTGATCTTGTTGTAAACACGAATCATCATGATCCACATAACTATGGACCCCTTACTGCCAGTTTACATGATCCCCTTCCCCGTCAGTCCTATGATCCCCATACCTCCTTTGATAACGCCGTCAGCTGACAGCAACGTGTACTTCATGTCCCCCATAACTATAACGACTATGTGACATCAACCCAGAATTTCAGCTATACTCGTGCTGCCGCCCGGTTCGCCCAGCGTCAACAGGAGTATAGTGATGGTCCTGTTGATGGCAACTACCCTCCTTCAGTTCATTCCATGAACCACTTCCCTCCGCTAGTTCACCATCACTCCCGGCCCTCTGTGACCGACCCCACCTTCCCATCCAATCCTAGCGTGGATAGACGTGTGGCCAGTCACCACCCCCAACAATCTGTCCACAGAAATCCAATGTCCTCTCGATTCCCACCAGATGTAAGCCCAACCCCAAACCCACAGCCCACAGACATTAACCAGCAATATCATCAACGATATCAAACCAGCTGGTTCGGATCGTATCATCAACAATTTGCTATAAAGCAAAATTGAAACAATAATGGAGTGGAGTTGTTTTTTTTCCATAAAAGTTTTCACAACGTTTTTTGATAACGGAGAATTTCCTCTAAAGTGGACTGAACCTATTATTTTGCAACATTTCGAGTAATTGGACATTTACGATCCAAATAAATATGGAGGAATCTGTCATGATAATCTGTTGCAAGAGTGGGTTGAGGAAAGTGACATTACATGTGAGCATTAAGGAAGCTTAAAAAAAGGATACTCTACAATCGATCACATGTTTACTCTAATAGCACTAACAGAGAAACAGTTCTCCTCTCTTTCAATTATAAACTGTATGTAGCTTTCATTGACTTCAAAAAAGTGTTTAGATCCATTAATTGAAAGCTTCTTTGGCCTGTTTTACTTTGAAATGATATTGAAGGTAAATTGTACAAGTGTATTGAAATATGTATGATCATGTTAAAACAAGAGTCAGATATGGTGCTAGTTATACAGTCTATATTGATTGTACGAAAGGTGTTGGACATAGGGACCCATGTAGTCCTATATTCTTACACACACACACACACACACACACACACACACACACACACACACACACATATATATATATATATATATATATATATATATATATATATATATATACATATATATC
Source organism: Babylonia areolata (assembly GCF_041734735.1). Classification (NCBI taxonomy): domain Eukaryota; kingdom Metazoa; phylum Mollusca; class Gastropoda; order Neogastropoda; family Buccinidae; genus Babylonia; species Babylonia areolata. Next base: position 33,956,816 of record NC_134893.1, on the reverse strand, counting down.
TGAACGCGGTCTAGTAGTTATCAACAATGGGAGATTCAGAGATACTTTTTATGTGATGCCTTTTAAATTGTTCACTCTTCTTTTGGTTGATAAGATAGTTTTGATTTCAGAAAATGTCGTAGGATTGCAAACCCAATCAAATGATTTTTATAATTTTGCAAGTTTTCAGCTGCATCAGATGGCAGGACAAAGTCACCGACACGGAATTCCTGGAATGAGCTGGCCTCTGCAGCGTCTACACCCTCCCGCAGAAAGCCCAAGCCTGGTGGGCTGGACATGTGGTCAGAATGCCAGTTGACTGCCTAAGCAGCTGCTGTGCGGAGAACTGTGTCAGGGCAAGCGCTCTGTTGGAGGGCAGAAGAAACGCTACAAAGACTGCTCCAAAGCATCCTTCAAAGACATGGACGTCGACATCAACACGTGGGAGACGCTTGCTCTGGACCGTCCAGCTTGGCACAGGAGGATTACCACAGGAGCCCGTGCAGCTGAAGCCAGGCGCAACGAAAGCGTGCTGTGCGCAAGGCCCGAGCAGCATCCACTGCCACGACAGCACCCACTCACTTGTGTCGCACATGTGGGCGAGTCTTCGGGGCCTGGATTGGCCTCATCAATCACATCTGGACCCAAGGCTACCGATCTTCCATCTGATTTTTTAAATCATGGTCATCTTCGATTCTGAAGTACGAACATCATCATTTGGCCCAAATATTATCGACACGCTTGTCTCTTAAAATTGATGTTATCGTTATCTTACACTGAAGATAGTGTTGTTAGAAATGTATCTTCATAAAGCCTGTAAGTATAGAGAAATGGCTGTTTCTTGAGCTGATGAATAACTTGTAATATCTATCGTTGTACCCTATTCAACCCTTTTGTTCATGACTTTTTGTAACTTGTTCACATTCCCCTTCAGAAGGGGCTAAGGCCTGAAGTGAATATATCATCTTCTGTCTTGTTTGTTCTCTCTCTCTCTCTCTCTCTCTCTCTCTCTCTCTCTCTCTCTCTCTCTTCAGATATTAAGACACCTGAAGAGCAATAGTCTTGTCAAATAGAAAATGTTAAAGCCAAACCACTTACAAACACATTGTTTCTTCTTCTTCTTCTTCCATAGGCTGCAACTCCCACGTTCACTCGTATGTACACGAGTGGGCTTTTACGTGTGTGAGCATTTTAACCCCACCATGTAGACAGCCATACTCCACTTTCGGGGGTAAACACATTGTTTGAAAAATGAAAGGTGAGAAATCACTGAACACTGCACAAAATATGAACGATAACAACCAGCAACTGTTTATAAATAGATACACGAATGAAAGTCCCGAAAGCCATCATGCTTTGCCGATTATAACCAACCTTACAAAGAAACTTATTTTTCTGATCTTCATTCTTTCATTTGAACTATTCAGCTCTATGCTGCACATATCAATACACTGACAGAACATAATCAGCTGCAGTTAAACAACAGCGAGAGACTGTATGTAAACCTCACCGTTCCTTCTTCCTTTCAAACAGGAAAGTGACGTAAATATGTGTCTATTGTGAAAACTCTCGCTGTGACTATTGATTTGAACTTTTCATTAAAGCAGCATGTAAACAGTCTCTACAAAGCTGCATACCTACATCTTGAAAGATAACTTCCATTCTCCATCTCCTCTCCGCTCAAGACTGCAGACACTGCTGCGTTCCAATTCAAACACGACAATTGTCGTTCACTTCTCATTGCTGGGATCTCTGATTTTCTTCTCCGTGAGTTTTGGACAACTTTTCCTACCTTCTTTCTATTTACATCTGTTTTATTTCTTCTTTATTTTTCACCCTTTTCGTCCTGTCTTTCTTCTCTCTCATCATATCTGTGTGTGTGGGTGTGTGGGTTCGTTCTTTAGTTTAGCGTCTTTTCACTATCAGTGATATTAGACGATTAAAAAATAAATAAATAAAATAAAATAAATAAAATGGGAGAGGGGGGCAGGAAGGAAGAGGAAAACAGAAAAGGTAGAAAACTACCAAAAATGCATAACTAACATGCAATTACATTTAACAGTAACAATTCAATAATGATAATGATAAACAAAAACCATTAAGACAATTCTGTAGTACATTAAAAGAATGTAGAAATACGGCTATAAACTAATGCCTGAGAAAGTTCGACGGGTGTGTGGGTGTGTGGGTGTGGGTGTCTTGTTTCCCCTGAACTCCCAACCATTGTCAGTTGTGATTTCATGAACATGCCGATGACAATGAATCGTACAAGGGCGCTTTGCCAGATGATTGATGTTTGTTCTGCTCAGACAGATATTCAGCTGTGCATTGAAAATGTTTTGCACTGGGCGAACTGTGACAGTCTAACGCTGAACACTGATCTTGTTTTCTGCGTTCTCGGGCTGCACAGTTCACTCGTGTCTGTGAGTGGGTTTTTATGTATGTGACTGTTATCACCCAGCCCTATACAGGCAGCCAAATTCTGCTTTCAAAGGTGTGCGTGCTTGGTAAATTCATGTTTCATAACTCACCGGACATTTATATGAATTAAGGATTATTCATTCACACGTTTAACTATTTGCATGCTTGTACATACGAACAGGCTTAAGGTACCTTTTGTGTTGATGCGGGAGGTCAGAAAAATCTCCACACTTCATCCATCCAATAGGCGTAGATACCAAGATCGAACTGAAGACCTTCACTTAGGAAGTTCAATTCTTCAACCATTTGGCTATGGCGCCCGATTGTTGAAAATAATGAAAAACAAAGTTCCATGGCCTTTGGTCGTTCATCATGTGTCAAACTGGTCGGCGGTGAGATGGCAAACATTCATCTGTGACATGCCTCGGGGTGAAACTATATCAAACATGTCAGCAGCGTCTGCCGCGTGTCTGTCCTTGACCCCAGATGCAAGGCACTGTTAGACCATGTTTGTCCTGTACGCATCACTGTCACCGTGACTGCGCTGACAACTTCCTGGTTAGATTATCACAACTCTGTGCTTGTCACATGCCCTCCAGTGGCTATCGTCCAGCCATACGCCCGGAAACCAACATGCCATGATTCTAACAGACTCAATGAACCTCATACAGAAAATTGAAAACGGAATGGGAAGCCGAGAGTGGCATAAGGCAATACGCAACTTTCAGATTAAAAAACTCACATGGTCATACTGCCCGGGACATGCAGGTGTTAAGGGAAATGAGCGAGCTGACAGACTTGCTGGTAACGCAACACCAACGAGCGGCCTACATCTAGGAAAATCGGAAATCCTCAGAAAAGTCAAAGAATATCAAAAAGAACAGGTACAAGGCCATCACACCATCGATCGCCTCAAAGAAATAAAAGCAGAGAGAGGGAGCGGCCGTAAGTCTAACATGAAAGGTATAGCACGATGCTTTGCAAATCAAACAAATATCGGCATCATTTCCAAACCGACATTGCGCATATTTCTTCAAAACGGAACAGAGTCTCTGTAGGCTTTTCCAAATACATTAGACTGAGCAACACACTAGACGCCACGTTCTTGACATCAGAGATCTTTTCCCATCCCTCTTGCGGCCAATCAGTGGCAGCCTCTGTGCGTGTGTGTGTGTTTGTGTGTATGTGTGGGTCTGTGACTTGTAGAGCAAGTCACTGGTGGTCTCCATCCTCTTATATGGATGTGAGACATGGACACTGTTGGCAGAAACAGAAAGAAGAATCCAAGCATTCGAAACCAAGTGCTTGAGGAGACTACTACACATCTCCTACAAGGAGCACAAGACCAATGACTATGTGCGGAACCTGGTCAGCAACCTTGTTGGGCCCCAAGAACCACTGCTGGCGACTGTCAAACGACGGAAGATGGCATGGTTTGGTCACGTCATACGACATAACACCCTCTCCAAAACCATCCTGCAAGGGACTGTAGAGGGAGGGCGCAGACGGGGGTGGCAGAAAAAAAGCTGGTCTGACAACGTCAAGGAATGGACCAAAATGACGATGCCAGATCTCCTCACGACAGCTGCCAGCAGAACGGCGTGGCGAGCTATGACAGCTTCCTCATGTCCCCCCAACGACCCCAGCGGTCGAGGGAATGAGTGAGTGAGTGAGTGGGTCTGTATTTTTGAGTGCGTTTGTGCATGCGCGAGAGTGTAAGTGTACACAAGTGTCAGTAGAGTTCTGTGCACGTGTGTGTGTGTGTGTGTGTGTGTGTGTGTGTGTGTGTGTGTGTGTGTGTGTGTGTGTGTGTGTGTGTGTGTGAGGGCAAGGTGGGGGTGCGGGGGGAGGTGGGGTAGAGGATGAGGTATGTGAGTGTATGCATGCCTACACTGTGGGAGTAACAGGATATTGGAACGTATATATATATATCTTTGTATATATGTGTGAAGATATGGGCATATGTGTGTGTGTGCTTGTACAAGTAAGTGTTCATCCGTGTGTGTATGTGTGTGTGTGTGTGTGTGTGTGTGTGTGTGTGTGTGTGTGTGTGTGTGTGTGTGTGTGTGCCGTGGAAGCTGTGATACGTAGACTAGAAATGAGTGTGTGGAGGAGGGGGGTAGAGGAGGTGCAGGGTAATGTGTGTGGTGTGTGTGTGTGTGTTGGAGCTCATGTACGTTTATATGTATTTGACTCTGCTTACATATCTGTGAAACTGCATGTTCGGTGCATATCTGTTATGCATGTGTGGGTGTATATGTGAATGTGTGTCTTCACGTTTTACATATATTTGCTTATTTATCATCATTGTTATCTTATTTATTTATTTATTTATCGTTTTACATTATAGTTATTATTTATTTCTTTATTTATTCATTTGTGTAAGTTTATCTATTATTTATTCACTTTTTTTTTCAAGGCCTGACTAAGCGCGTTGGGTTACGCTGCTGGCCAAGCATCTGCTTGGCAGATGTGGTGTAGCGTATATGGATTTGTCCGAACGCAATGACGCCTCCTTGAGCTACTGAAACTGAAACTGAAACTGTGCTTGTCGCTCTTACACCTGAACAGATTTGCAGTTTGCAAAGGGTTCAACATTGTGCCACAAATAGTATATGTCTCCGTCTGTCTGTCTGTCTGTGGTTGTCTGTCTTTCTCTCTCTCTCTCTCTCTCTCTCTCTCTCTCTCTCTCTCTCTCTCTCTCTCTCTCTCTCTCTTTCTCTCTCATATGCACGCACGGACGTATGCATGCACACAAATAGTATAGAATAGAATAGAATATGTCTTTATTACCAAGTGTGCCGGGGTCACAATGAATATTGGGGCGCATAGTACATCTTACAAGGGTGCTTTGCCAGATGATTGATATTTGTTCTGCTCAGACAGATATTCAGCTGTGCATTGAAAATGTTTTGCACTGGGCGAACTGTGACGGTCTAACGCTGAACACTGATGTTGTTTTCTGTGTTCTCGGGCAATCAGTATGAAAACCAAACTCCGCATTTTCAACTCCAGTGTGAATTCAATTCTCCTCTACGGATGCGAGACATGGCGGACAACACAGACGATGCAACAGAAGATTCAGACATTTTTCAACACCTGTCTGAGGCGCATCTACAAAATCCAATGGCAGGAGAAGATCCGAAACGAAGATCTGTGGGAGCGAACGGGACAGGAACCAGTGGCCAAGCATATACTGCGGAGGAAGTGGGGCTGGATCGGACACACCCTCAGGAAGCCAGCGTCCATCATCACACGCCAAGCCCTGACCTGGAACCGGTAGGGAAAGAGGAAGAGAGGCCGGCCTCGCAACAGCTGGAGGCGAGGCACCGAAGCAGAGCTGAAGCAGCAAGGGACCAACTGCACTGGAATGGCCAGAACAGCCCAGAACAGAGTGCGATGGCGAGGGGTCGTCGATGGCCTATGCTCCACCGGGAGCGATGGGAATAATGAATGAATGAATGATAGTACATAACAAGATACGAACATAAATCGAAAATCATACACAAACACAGATACAGTAGAAATAAGGATACATACAAGTGCATATCAATATAAAAAAAACTTGTGCATACTCACACACACACACACACACACACACGCGCGCGCGCGCGCGTTTGAAGAGACGCTGCATATTCCATGTGGATGGCTGATGGCCATATATGTGTGTGTATATATATATATATATATATATATATATATATATATATATATATATATATATGGTTTGAAGTAGTTTATAAACAACACTGTTGCAGCTTTAATTGGTGCACAACCACAGATACGCATACATACACATTCAACAATCATAGTGCGAACAGGTGAGTGAGCGTGTGCATGTGCGCTTATAAGCTCGAAAGCACGTGTTTGTGTGTGTTATATGTCTGTGCGTCTGGCTGGCTGTTTGTCTGTCTGTTTGTCTGTCTGTTTCTCTCTCTCTCCCTCTCCCTCTCTCTCTCTCTCTCTCTCTCTCTCTCTCTCTCTCTCTCTCTCTCCTCTCTCTCTCTCTCTCTCTCTCTCTCTCTCTATCACAACTATATGAGCACACTGAGCTACAAGACACCATTCATATCTTAGAAGAAAGATTAATACAACAAATATAATAATATGTTACATTATATTGTGTGGTGACCTAAATGCAAGGACAGGATGTGAACAGCCAAAAGATGATAACTTAGCGAACTTGGTGCCAGGTTTTGATTTTGAAGAGATGGACGAAGATAGAGCTACACACAACGCCAAAGATTCGGTCATAAACAAGACTGTTAGATCCCTGCTCGATCTTTCCCGTGTATATTGCAAATGGATCGTGCAGCAGTGACACAGGAGGCGAATTTACTTTTGTGTCACCACACGGCAGCAGCGTTATTGATTGTTTCCTTATATCTGAAGATTTACGAGCAGGGTGTGATCTACACATTGATGATTGTCTATATTCATGGCACCTACCAGTAGTACTAAAGTGGAAAAATAGTCAATGCAATGAAAAGAGTCAGGAGCCAAAAGGGGATTGCTCTGATAAAATCAGGATTATTTGGAATGATGAGAAGTTGCAAATATATAAAGAGGAGCTAGACAGCAATGATTTCAAAGATAGTCTGAGTGAAGCTCATGATATGTTAGATTTAGATGTTGATAACGGGGTTAAATTGTTTACAAACGCTCTATATGGAGCAGCTGCTTGTGTAGTTGGAAAGGTCAGAAAAACTAAGAAAGAATTTAATGACTGGTTTGATATGGAATGCAGGCAGCAGAAGAAATGGGTCAGAAGACTCCTTGAGAGATTCCAAAGATATAAGACAGAAAGCGTTAAGAATCAGCGGAAAGAAGACTATGTTAAGGAGAGGAAGGATTATGTCAAGCTAAAAAGGACAAGGAAACAAGCGCACGAAGAAGAACGATTAAAACATTGCGTCCGTCACCCTAAGCTGTTCTGGTCAATAATAAGATCAGTTAAGTGGAAAGCAGTGGTGTATACTGATAATAGCTCCGAGCAGTGTCATAACCACTTTTCTAACGTCTTTAATACAGCTGATAATAGTTCTGACCATGAAGAAGTAATGACGGAAGAAGCTGTAGATGTGGAGGAAGAACCTCTATTCAATGACCCAGTTTCAGAACAGGAAATTATTACAAGCATTAAAAACCTGGAATCGGGTAAAAGTGCCGGCCTAGATTATATTGTCAGCGAAATGCTAAAAAATGCAAACAGCAATATTATGAAAGTCCTAGTTACCCAATTTAACAAATTATTTGAAAGTGCAACATTTCCGTTGGACTGGGCAAAATCTATTATTGTGTCTATACATAAAAAGGGAGACACAAACAACCCGGACAATTACACAGGAGTAGCCTTGACAAGTACAATTAGTAAAGTGTATACACACATCTTAAATCGGAAATTAAATAAATGGACAGAATCAGAAGAGGAACAGGCGAGCTTTAAAACAGGTTATACTACAATCAACCATTAATTTACTTCACACGCTTTAGTTAGTCCCAAATCATTTTTTACATAAGACTAAACTATGCGTAGCATTCGTATACTTCAAAAAAGCATTTGATTCTGTGAACAGAAACATCCTGTGGAGTACTCTAAGAAAAAGCGAAGTACATAGAAAGTTTTACATGGCCATTAAAAGCATCTACGATTCTGTACTTGTGCGTGTTCGCGACAAAGGTATTTATTCACACTTTTTTCAGTGTCCACGAGGGGTTAAACAAGGTTGTATGCTAAACCCACAGCTGTTTTCCTTTTTCATCAATGAACTGGCAGTGGAATTATCAAAGAACGGTAGACATGGAATACAAATGAACCTAACAGTAAATCTTGATAAGACCAATATTATAATGGTGCTATGGTGATAGTGAAATAAAAGTAAACAATAATACAAATATTTAGGAATGTTATACACAACAACATTGAGTTTGATGTTAGAAAAGGGAAAACAGGTGTAATCCAAATCATAGAATCACTCAGGAGACTGCGTTCGACTGACGCACACCTTTTATAGAAACTTTTCGACACACAAATGGAACCAGCCTTGAACTATGGAGCGGAAATATGGGAACTCGTGACAAAAATTCAAACTGAAAAGGTACATACATTTGCAATGAAGTACCTTCTTGGTGTCCAATTACACTCATCAAACACTATAATGTATTGCGAAACTAGCAGGTACCCATTGCATATTAGATCAGTTGTAAAATGCATAAAATATTGGCTCAAACTAGCAAGACTGCCAACATCATGACTGTGTAGGCAAGCATACGAGATGCTGCAGCTGCGAGAGGAGAAGGGCAAACAAAACTGGGTATTCTACATCATGAAAACACTACCGGAACATGGATTCGGTCTTGTTTGGATGTGCCAAGGAGTAGGGCACAAGAGCGACTTTGTATTAGAATTGAAAGATAGACTTATAGCATTTTACAAACAAAACTGACACGGAGAAAGAGAGAGCAATGATACGAATAGATGGCTCTATTAATTTAAATCAGTATTTCAAAGAGAGATGTAAATTAAGATCGTAACAAATAAATGGCATAAAATATGCTTTGCGAAGCTCAGATTGGGAGCACTTGGACTGAATGCCAACAGAAGATGGTTCGATTCAGATGTAGCAACATCTCCTTGCCCAATGTGTGGCGAAATAAAATCATTTCATATTCAACTGCAAAAGATACGATGAATTGTGAAAAATCTGTACCATTTTCAATACAGCTCCAGCGCAGATAAAAGGTTTCACTTGCAAAATATGTTTCCGAGGTAATAAATATACGGAAAAAGCCCATCATCGGTCCAAATACTCATTCATCAATTAAAGATTAGTATGGGTTCTATGAGGAAAAAAGCATAGATAAAAAGGAAGGGCTACATTTGGATGGTCAATCTCGACAATATAATTATATTTTATTATGATGTGTTTGTATTGATGTGATGGGTTTTGATTTTCAGGCATAAGTAATTATTTCATGATTGATATGTATTTCAGTATGTGTTTGTATTGACATGATGTGTGTCGATGTTACATGCGTAAATATCTATTATATGATTTATATGTACTTTGTTTTCTGTGTACTATCCAAACCTTGGAGACGAACGATTGAAAAAAGGCACATTACCCCCCTGTCACATGTACTTTAAGCTAATGACAATGTGCCAAAGTGTCGCTAATCTCTTATTAATTTATTTTGTTTCAATTCGGCTTTTCCTTTCTGTTCCATTTTATCTATTTTGGACCATTTTGTTATGATTAGTACCCACTTTGTCAATACAGCTTTACAGCTATGTTTGTGCGTGTATGCACGAGTACGCACTCACACACACACACACACACACACACACACACACACACACACACACACACACACACACACACACACACACACACACACACACACACACTTCAGTGGCTATTCGTCCAGTTTTCAGTCAAACGTTTGTCAAAGAACGCGCCATACACAGCCATTCACGAGAAAGCAGGAGCAATGCCCTTGATACGGGAGGTAACTGTTCAAAATTTTGATGGTAAGAAAAGAGTATCTTCCCATCTTTTATCGGCAACCACGGTTGTACACCCTTCCGTTCTTTTTACCCGGCCCACCGACTCCAGCAATTTTCCTTCGTGTAGTTCAGAATATCTTGAACACCAACCATTCAAAACATAACGCTCTACACTAAAGAGCTTTACACCAAAGACAAATCTATGACATTGAAACGCGGATTGACATTTTAACCGCCCATATTAACGTGTTGTCGTTCTGGTGGTGTCTACAGTATCAACAGGTTCCCTCAACACCCCAACCCATGTCACCTGAAGTGGGTGTGGGCGTTAAACTAAATGTGAGTGTCTTTGTGCCAAGAATTTTGGCTATTTCGTGAGTGACCACAAATGGCTAACCTGTGATTTCCGCTTTACAACAACAAAACGGACCATCAGAAACGAGTGTTTGTCGAACCGAAATTGCTTTCTGGAAACGGAACAATCCTACGTTGAGCAGCCCACATTGATCAGCATTTCATCATTTTACTATAATAATAATGATATGTCAAAGTTTTAAACTATCTCCGTCTACTTTACGACTTTCCGACAGATCATAAAGAACATCGCCGAACACCTCTTCGGGTGCAATGCACCAGATAATCAATCAGGACAAGTCAGTTTCTTTCGACAAATTATGTTTGGTGGATCCGATATTCATTTTGATCAGGATGTCTTCTCTGTGACTCAAGTCAGGGCGACCTAAAGTCTCTACACTATACTACACTCCACAGTTCACAGTCACTGACTGTAATATCCAAGCCGGTTCCAGCCTCTCTTAGTTCTACATCTTCGGCACTAACGCCAAGAAAATGTCTGAATCCGTGAAAATTTATGCTCTGGATTACCGATGGGAATCATTGTGGAAGTTTTTCATCAAATGGGAATTTACACCGGAAAGAAAAATATGTGTGTGTGTATATATATATATATATCTTTTTTTCAAGCACGCATGCGTAGTGCGAGCTAAATGTAACTGTCTTTTTCGAATCGAACGCAGTGAATGATAAGGCAAATACACAAATCAATCGCTGAATCAATTTTATCGTCCTCCATCGTCCCCTTTCAATTGTACGTTATTGCAAACAATTGCGCACGCTGGTTAATGAATAAATTAATTAATACTTCCTAATGTAATGTTTTAAATGAAAGAGATCCGCAAACACACGTTAGCCAAAAATGGAAAGGAAAACGAAAATGAAAGTAAAAAATCCTATACAGTTATAAAATATATAAATCATAATGATAAATGATTCCAACTAACCAGCTACAATTGGACACTGTGTGTGCGAGAAAGATAGAGAGAGTGGGGATGGAGAGACAGACAGAGAAGAGACTGGGAGACAAAGAGACACAGAGAGAAAGAGAGGCAGTGAGAGACATAGTCAGAGAGAGAATTTACACTTGATATTGTCAGTGTTCGAAAAGCAATACGGCCCCTCCAGACAAGGTGGGATGTAGTTTTAAGCATATTGCAGCAAACATTGAATACTTCCAACACACAACTATGGATCATCAGATTAATTAGGTCCTAGGATTTTGTTAGAATATCTACATTTCATATGCATTGCTTCTGCTATTGTAGCATGCAAGGCGTGTGTGTGGATAATTGTGTTCGGTTGATCACACATTCACAGCACACAGACCACAGAAACAAAGAATCAGGAAAAATTAAGAAAGTTGCATTCCGACAAAGTCAGTCTGGGTTCTCCTGAAAGTTTCACAACGGTGGTGTGTGTCCATCGAGATCGATGATGACCATCGTTGTCATCCAGCTGGGGGATGGGGGGAGGGTGGTGGGGGGGGGGGATGCTCATGAATCTATCTGTGAGTGCGCAGATGGCTGAATAGTCCAATCTGCGCACGAAATGTTCGCTGACAGTTGGGGCAGACAAGAACAGGCATATCATTGTCAGGGAGCTTGTTTGCCCGTGACTTTCTGGCCTGCCTCTTCTGAACAGCTGCAGCAGTCCTGTTGGCCTCGCACAACTTGGCACCTTTGTGCACAGCAGTGCGCCATTTGTCACGGTCCGCTGCAGATTCCTCCCAGGAGTCAGGGTTGATATCAAACGCTTTCAGAGAGACTTTCAGAGTATCTCTGAAGCGCTTCTTCTGACCTCCGTGTGATCTCTTCCCTTGTTGCAGCTCGCCATAGAAGAGCCTTTTGGGCAGCCGATGGTCTGGCATGCGCGCCACGTGTCCAGCCCAGTGAAGCTGGGACTGCATCAGGATGGTGAAGATGCTGGGAAGGGTGGCTTTTGCAAGCACCTCCGTGTCTGGGGTCCTGTCTTGCCACTTGATGTTCAGTAGCTTCCTTAGGCATGTTGTGTGGAAGTGGTTCAGCTTCTTGGCATGTCGTTGGTACACTGTCCAAGTTTCGCAGGCGTACAGTAGTGTGGGGAGAACTACTGCTCTGTACACCTTTAGTTTGGTCTCAAGACCAATGCCTCTTCTGTTCCAGACATTTGCATAGAGTCTACCAAAAGTTGCGCTTGCTCTTGCAATCCTGACGTTCACTTCATCGTCAATGGTCGCATTTTGTGACAATGTGCTGCCAAGGTATGTGAACCGCTCCACCACACTGAGTCTCTGACCGTTGACTGTGATGTTGGGCTCAACGTAGGGTTTCCCTGGGGCTGGCTGATGGAGAACTTCAGTTTTCCTCGTGCTGATGGTAAGGCCGAAGTTCCTGCTGGCAGTGGCAAATTTGTCCACGCTGAGTTGCATGTCAGCTTCAGATCCAGCGTTGAGGGCACAATCATCAGCAAACAAAAAGTCTCTGATGATGTCTGTCATGACCTTCGTTTTTGCTTGAAGCCTTCTGAGGTTAAACAGCTTGCCATCTGTTCGGTACTTTAGGCCAATTCCAACATCGCCATCTCTGAAGGCATCAGTAAGCATTGCAGAGAACATGAGGCTGAACAGTGTTGGAGCCAGGACGCAGCCTTGCTTGACACCATTTGTGACAGGAAAAGCAGCAGATGTTTCACCATTGTCCTGGACTCGAGCCTGCATGCCTTCATGGAATTGGCTGACCAAGGAAATAAATTTCCGAGGGCATCCGTACTTGGCCATGATCTTCCACAGTCCCTCTCTACTCACGGTGTCGAAGGCTTTAGTGAGGTCAACATAGGTGGAGAACAGAGCAGCATTTTGCTCCTGACATTTCTCTTGCAGCTGCCTTGCAGCAAACACCATGTCGGTGGTTCCGCGCTCTTTCCGGAATCCACATTGGCTCTCAGGCAAATGACCTTGGTCAAGGTGTGCTGTGAGGCGGTTTAGTAAGATCCTGGCAAGTATCTTGCCTGCGATAGAGAGCAAGGAAATGCCCCGATGGTTATCACAGGCTTGCCGGTTCCCCTTTCGCTTGTACAGGTGAATGATAGATGCATCTTTGAAATCCTGGGGGATCGTCTCTTCTTTCCACATGAGTGAGTACAGCTGATGGAGCTTCTCAGTCAGCACAGTGCCTCCATCCTTGTAGACCTCTGCTGGTATGGAGTCTGAGCCAGGTGCTTTGCCACTGGATAGCAGACGGATTGCTTTCTGGGTCTCAAGAAGTGTTGGCGGATCGTCCAGTGCTTCGTTGATGGGGACTTGTGGGAGCCGGTCTATGGCTTCATCATTTATGGAGGAAGGGCGATTTAAGACACTGTTGAAGTGCTCAGCCCAGCGTTTGAGAATTTTCTCCTTCTCGGTGATCAAGGTATTCCCATCTGCACTGAGGAGGGGGGATGATCCTGAGGATGTGGGACCGTAGACTTCTTTTAAGGCATCATAGAACCTCTTCATATCGTGCCTGTCAGCATATCCCTGGATCTCATCGGCTTTGTCGCTCAACCACTTATCCTGCATCTGACGTAACTTTTGCTGAACAGTCCTGCGGATGGCATTGTACGCATCCTTTTTTGATGTGGACTTTGGGTTGCTCAGGTGGGCTTGATGCAGACAGCGTTTCTCATCCAGAAGCTGCTTGATTTCCTCACAGTTTTCATCAAACCAGTCTTTGTGCTTTCTGGTCATGGGTCCCAGGGTCTCTGAAGCTGTACTATAGATCATCTCGCGCAAGGTCCTCCAGTCAGATTCCACATTCTGGTTGTCCAGAGAGGCGGATTCCAGACGATCTTCCAGCAGCTCCACAAAGGTCTGTTTGATGGTGATGTTTTTCAGCTGAGCAATGTTGAGCCGTTTTGGAGCCTTCTGGCCTTGGGGGCGTCTCTTGGGCTGGATTCGAATATTCAGCTTCGAGACTACAAGGCGATGGTCTGTCCAACACTCGGCGCCGCACATGGTCTTTGTCACACGTACATCTTGCCTATCCCTTTTCCTGACGATGACGTAATCGATGAGATGCCAATGCTTTGAGCGAGGGTGCATCCATGACGTCCTGTTACGGGTAGGGAGGCAGAAAACTGTGTTGGTTATCAGCAGTTCGTGCTCTGCACAGGTCTGAAGCAAAAGCAATCCATTTGGGTTACAGTGGCCCACACCATGCTTTCCAATCACTCCATCCCAGGAGATGTAGTCAGAGCCAACTCTAGCATTGAAGTCCCCAAGAATGATGAGCTTGTCTGCTTTAGGGATAGCAGCAATGACAGAGTGAAGGTCCTCGTAGAACTTCGCCTTCACTTCATCCGGGTTGGTCATGGTTGGGGCGTAGGCACTGACAATGGTGAGGTGCTTCTGGCCAGATGCCAGTGGGAGTTTCATGGTCATAAGCCTATCGTTGACTCCCTTTGGGATTCCTGCTAGCTTGCTGACAAGTGCTGTTTTTACTGCAAAACCAACGCCAGCCTCACGTCGCTCTTCGCTTCCTCGTCCACTCCAGAAGAAGGTGTAACCAGATCCCCGTTCACAGAGCTCACCTTCGCCTGCAAGCCGAGTCTCACTCAAGGCTGCGATGTTGATGTTGTATCTGGCGAGTTCGGATGCAACTAGTGCCGTTCTCCTTTGGGGTCTGTCCACGTTATCTCTGTCCAGGAGAGTCCTTATGTTCCAGGCACCAATGGTGAGAGGAACGATCCTTGTTTTTTTCTTTTCTTTCTCTTTGTTTCGACCGCTGATGTAGGGTCCCCGCCAGCCGCGGTATGCTGGCCAGGGCGATATGGAGCAGGCAATTTTTAGGGCACCTTTTCTAGCCCCTTCCTCATGCCAGGGAGGTGAGCAGTGCATTCCTAAAGAGGGCTGCTCAGACGCTCAGACGGCTGCCGAGCTCCATCGCTGCTCCTGTCGATGAAGAACGACCCTATGGCCTGAACCGCCTGCGTGCAGGTCTGCGGCTGCGACTGCCAGTGTACCCACACCTGTCGTTTCGTCGCTCGCCTGTCGCCACAGGACTTGGGGGTGATGAAATGATGAAGGATGAAAGGTCAGTATGGATGACTGATGACTTGCGCGATGAGTTTGTTTAAAGTGAAGAGGAGTTGCGCAACGTCGACCTCACTCTCTCGTCCGGGTCCACCAATTTCCAGTGGCAAGACTAAGTCGAGACAACTGGAGGATGAGCACGGATGCAGTGGATGACCAAGATATCCTTTCGGTGTCTCATCTTGCTCTCTGCACTCCACAGTGCGTTGCTGTATCCGCCTTCCTCTCCGTTGAACCGTTAGGTTTCTTCCGCAGATTCTACCGGATCCAGACTTCGCATGCATGGGTAGACACACCCCGGGGGCCAACTGTGTGTGTGGCATGCACACAGCACGGTGGAGCTAGATGGCCGTCGGTGGCTCTCCTGAGCCGACGCCCTTTTATGGATCTCGTTTTTAATTCCATAAGGGTGTCTAGCCACCCGCCTCACCAGTCCCGGAAGGGAGTGGTGAGAGTGCCGGTTTAGTCGCCGGCAATCCGACCCTGAACAGGTTGTACTGGATTTCAGGTTACCAGTAGCAGATCTAGTGACCTGACCTGACACACAACGGTACAGGTGATAGGAAAGCAGAAAGTCCATCAGAAAGAAAAAGAAAAAAAAGAAGAGCTGCAAGGCTATACACGTCCCCTGTCTCAACAGACGACTGGTTCCTGTCTTCTGTAGTCGACTGTCGGAATCACTCAGGTAACTCAACATATGTGCAGACCTGCTAGTGCCTGAACCCCCTTCATGTGTATACGCATGCAGAAGATCAAATACGCACGTTAAAGATCCTGTAATCCATGTCAGCGTACGGTGGGTTATGGAAACAAGAACATACCAAGCATGCACAACCCAAAAAACGGAATATGGCTGCCTACATGGTGGGGTAAATAAACAAAACGGTCATGAATGCAAAATGTTACATGTCTGTCTGAGTGTGTATGTGTGCATGCGTGAAATCTGATTGAATGACACAGGAAATGAATGATGAGCGCCCAGTAGCAGCTGGCAGTCGGCTCTACCCAGGTAGGCAGCCTGTTGTGCAAATGACTCCGTGTTTGTAAAGTGCTCAGAGCGTGGTCTCCGACCGAGGATAGGCACTAGATAAGTATCCATATCAATCAATCAATCAAAACTCCAGTCTGTTGCCCGTCTCCTCAATTGGTTCGCAGCTCACTCCGGCACCTCGTCAGTAACGTGTCACCAAGGTGATGTCTGCAGGCACCCCTCCCGTCTGGGACAGTATTCCTGACAAAATTCATTTTGCCTTCAGGCAAGCTACCTTTGACATGGCAGAGACCCGCGTGTATAGTTTATCGTGAAGGTTAAGTTATCTTCGTATTCAAGACACGCACAGTGCACTCAGGCAGCTAACCATGGTCTATAATATAAAAAATAAAATAATGTTTTTAAAAATCCAGGTGATTCCCTTCTGCGCATGCTCCCACTTCCACTTCTTATCGCACCACAGTTCAGAGTATAGTCGAGAGAGTTCGCAAAACACGGGCTATTCGCAAAACACGCGTGTCTTCCCTTAAAAACAACGCTACAAAAAGATCCGCCATATTTACCTCTGCTTCTTAGGCAGTCACCCTTGGCAGGTATTAAGGGTAAATTGCTTTCGGATTTGTAGACCCGTGGGTGGGCTCTTGTGTTCCTGAATACCGGATTGCTTACCCTCGGGCAGTTTGCCTTGCCTCTGGCAGATTACCCTCAGGTACCCACTTACCCGCAGGCACGATGGTCTCGTGAATGCAGCTCCTGGTTGGCCCTCTCGTTCTGTGTTGGCCGTCAGCAGCTCTCAAGCTGTGCAGGGTGGTCGTCCGTGTCCAACTCAATTCAGCAGACTTCCAACGACCAGGCGTCACCCCCATCCACTCTGTCCTCTCCTCACACAAAGGCTCTTCTCTCAGGTTCTGTGCAGCATGGTGATCCTGATCGACCCTTCTTTCACTTATAGAGCCAGAATGTCAAAAAGTAACAGAAAAAAGCAACAGGTATCCACCTATTTCACTGAAAAGAAAAGCCTGTAGCGTGTTTAACCTTACGTGGATCATTGAAAATAAAACACAACCAACAAATCAAACATCCTTCCAGTGGTATTTTCGCTAAATTTTATAGAAAACTTCATGTACTCATGCACGTTTTAAATGCATGTGCGTCACTATAAATCAAGCCAGAATGATATTTGCAACATGATTCTGATCGGAGTTACCTAAAAGACAATAATTATATCAAACGTATCATTGAATGCAGCACAATGGAAGAGAAGGTGAACTTTTCTTTTTAAAGGGAAAGTGAACTTCATCTTCGACTGCACGTACACAAGGTGAAATCGATGAAATGCAATGATATTTGCATTTTCTTTGCTGAAAAACTCATTTACTTTTACTATTATTTTACTTTATTTTATTTTTCATTTTAAAACTTTTTTGGTCCATTCACTCCCAGTCAAAAGTAGAATGTTGATTATTTTCCACGTTTACAAGTAAATGGTGGAATGTACATCCAAATGTCAGAAAAGAAAGCTAGTGTCAGTGAAATGATATTTGATTTTCATGGATTTATTTTTGTTTGTTTGTTTGTTGTTGTTGTTGTTTTGTTGTTGTTTTTTGTTTTGTTTTTTTGTTTTTATTTTTTGTTGTGTTTCTTGTTTTGTTTTTATCGATATATTATTATACCTGTGAAAAAGAGGAACAAAATGTTCACTGCCAGTGGTCACGAGCTATGAAAAACTTCAACCAAAACCTCTGTCAATGACATTTGTCCCAAGAACTTTCTTGCAGCTGTGGACACCTGAACGAACATACTGAATATGTTATGACTGCAAGTTAATTGTCACTGAAGTTCATTGCAGTTGCCTAATGTGTTAAGGATGTAATTTTCCCATAGCGACACATGTCAATTGTGCAAAATTCTGTCAAACATGGTGATGTTTCAATGAGAGAGTGGAGACCGCCACCACGTCCCTCAAACAACAGCCCCCCATGAATCTGCCGACGCTGAAGACATTGACAGGACTCATCCCAAGCACGGAAGTGGAGGGGTATCGAAACTGAGGTCACCATGAGAGTACGGCATGAAAGGCCACAGACTTTGAGACTGTTTTGTTTATATTGATGATGATGGAGGAGGAGGAGGAGGAGGATGACGATGACGATGTTGCTATGGAGGTCCATTTTGGTTTGGGACTGCGTGACAAGGCTGTACTCTACGCTTCCTGTCATAATGATATCCCGGCATTAACCAGGCCCGAGAGATACAGACACTTGCAGTGTTGGTCAGGTAATCAGAGCAACTGGTGTTATAGCAATTTCATATGGGAGTCAGTGCGTCAAAGAAACTCAAGCTTCTTGTGTGTCAGACTTTCAAAGGCTGGGTCCCTCATTTCGTAATGAAACTAGGTGCGTTGTGCTGTCCTCAACGTCTAACGAATACTCGTAAATAAGTGATGTAACATATGTAACAGTGATGTCACGTAACAGACGTCTGTGTAAAAGTGTTATTTGGCGGAGCCGCTGGGCAGAGAGACCATGAAGGGCTGGAGACTGTCGGATGACAAGGACGTTAGTGATGCTGTCTGCTTTCTACACCCTCTGTTCATACAGCTATCTGGGATGTCACACCATGTGTTATGTTTATGGAGTGTTGGCCTACAGGTAACGCGTCTGCCTAGGAAGCGAGAGAATCTGAGTGCACTGGTTCGAATCACACTGGCAGTCGCTAGCACTTTCTCCCCCTCCACTAGACCTTGAGTGGTAGACAGGACGCTAGTCATTCGGATGAGACGATAAACCGAGGTCCCGTGTGCAGCATGCATTTAGCGCACGTAACAGAACCCAGGGCAACAGAAGTGTTGTTCCTGGCAAAATTCTGTAGAAAAATCCACTTCGATAGGAAAACCAATAGAACTGCAAGCAGGGAAAAAATACAAAAAATGGGTGGCGCTGTCAGTGTAGCAACGCGCTCTACCTCGGGAGAACAGCCCGAATTTCAAACAGAGAAATCTGTTGTGACAAAAAGAGTAAAACATTTTTTTTTTTTTTTTTTTTTTTTGGGGGGGGGGGGGGGGGGGGGGTAGTTTTTAAGTATGTGTAATTGAGTTCCTTGCTGTCCGTCTTGATACCTTGCTTAGCGTCCAGACACGAACTTTGACATCAACCCAGAGAGTCAGACAGACAGAGAGACAGACAGAGACAGGGACGGAGACAGACATAACAAGTACAAGAACAATAGATCTTAATTACATAGGCCAACAGCAGCAATCAAGAAGAAAGTGAGCGACACATAAAGTACATAATTCAATGTAGCATGAGATGAAACTGTGAAAGTAAATTCAGCAGATTTGAGCAGACTGGAGCACGAAGCTATAACACCATTTCAATACATTGTTTCTAGTTCTTGATTCGGTAGCCAAGACGTAGCAATGCAAATCCCCCGTATGCTGATATTTCTTAGGATTGAACGTCTTGGCAACCTGAAGGTGAGCAGCCTTTTCTATTTCTTTCTAATTAGGGACTACAGTGGAAAATGAAATGAAAAAAGGGATTCACCATCCAGTACTTCAGGACAAAATTGAAAAATGCACAATATCACGAGCATACCGGTATTAATGTACATTCACAACAGACATTCCTTGTCTAAATATCACAAGAGCGATATTAAACATATGTAAAATATCTTAAGCAGTTATCATGTTCGATGCAACTTTCAGAACTTACACAATGAAAAACAAGTACTTCGTTCCAGGTGAGAATACCACTCTTGACAAAATGTACAACGCCTACAGTCTTTTGGGGATTTCCAAACAGTGATTCGAGACCACAAGCAAACAACCCTATCTGACCGAAATCAGCTATACAAACACAGGGGCTTAATAGACGACAGCTATGTCATCTTGATTGTTCGTTGTATTCCTAACACTGTACATGGAGGCAGAGACAGAAAGAGTTAGAGAGACAAAAAGGAAAGAAATAGATACATTCAAAATGATGGTATGGATAATTATGTTCACCACGCAGTTTGTCATCTATCAGTATGGAGCATGTTGGATTCAATCCAATTCATAAGTTTATCTTGGTTAGACTTCTTCCACTTTCCAGCCAGGGTGTTAAACGTGTACATGAAGGGATTAATAGCGGAGTTTAATGGTAACACAATTATAGCCAGAGCCACATTCACTTCCTCAGGGATGGGAGTACGAAACAATGCTAAAATTCCGCACACTCCAATGGGAAACCAGCACATGAAATCTGTCACTGCAACAGAGATCAACCGTTGAGCTATGGTCATGTCCCGTGACACTTTGGTAGTGTTATTTTTCAATGCATTTTTCTGTATTGACCAATATATGAATGACTGACCAGCAGAGATTATTAAAAACAAAATGAAATTAAAAACAATGAAAATACTGAATGAGTATTCCCTTCCTTTGAACTCTCGTCTTGTGATAGGCAATGGAATACAAATACCTGTCTGGCTATAGAACTCCCAGTGTGATGTCATCGGAAGTAAAGGTAACACCGCAAGAACCAAACCAACGAACCAGATCAATAAACACGCTATTAATGCCGGTATCCTCTCAAACCGCAGGGTGCTGAATGGAAAGTGAAGGACAAGGAAGCGATCCAATGTGATTATACAGATGATCAGGGCTGACACCTCACTGGACAACAAAGACAGAAAACCAGCTAACTTACAGGCTACACTGCTTTTCCATTCGTCATCATAATGGAAATACCTGCCACTGTACACGTCATCAGCCACTCCAATAAAGATCATGTAGACACCCATCAGAAAGTCAGATATTGTAAGGTTGGTGACAAACATACTGAATCCACCGGAAGAGGTCATCCTCCTCACAAACACACGTGCACAGAAACAGAAGATGTTACCAGTCACTGACAGACATGCAACCAGCCACAGAAACCCACGGTATGTCCACGATGCCAGTAGGTTTTCACACGTTGAAAGTTCGTCTCGAGGAGCATAGCAAAACGACACATCAAACTTACTGGGGAGAATTTCTTTACAACATAATTTGTAATTCTGTGTGGATATGACATGTAGATAGTCAAGACCTATGAAAACATCTGCTGGAAATATCTTCACTGGACTACCTTCCAAATATATTTCAGTGATTTGTGGTGTGAACTGAAAGCCGTCAGGACTTATCGTCTGAACGGAAGTAAACGTTAAATTCAGTTTCTGCAAAAGAGAAAACTGTGCCAAGGCTTTGGTACCAAATACTGTCATTGCAGTATATGACAAATCTAGTGTTATTAAAGCTCTTTGCTGAGTGACAGATGCGAGGTCCCTTTGAAGAAAAGTGAGAGGATTTCTTGACAGGGATAATGACCGTAGATTTTCCAAAGAAGCAAAAGATGTCATGTTGACTTGCTGTAGTCTGTTGTCACTTAGGTCAAGAATCATCAAATTGGGTATATCCATCTGTGGGACCAGAGTCAAAGAACACTTGGCTAGAACCAGGTGCAGGAGATAGGCATGATTCACATCGGACAGTGTCATGCCAGACCCTGTGACATCCAGGGACCGAAGCTGGGGGAAGTGTACAACAGAAAAAGGCTGAAAGCACAAAAAAGTATGACCTTGACAAAGACATCCCATTGGACAGGTCACGTCACATGTTATTTCATCATCATGGAATGGACAATGAGGCCAGTCATCACACATGTGGTCATTGTGGACACAGATTGTTGAAAGCCTACATCGGAACAATCCTGGGCATTTCAAATCTTCACAACCTCCTTCATCCTGGTGGTCAATACAGTCGTACAATCCATTGCATCGTGTGTAGACAGGTAGACAGTCATTGAACTTGCCAGGACAACGATAGTGACTGTCAGGACAAGATTCATTGAAACGCATGGTCTTGAAATGGAAATCCATATTGTTATCAAAATTAACAAGAACAGGAGATGGATAGGGGTACGGAATATGAACAGTTCCGCACCGGCTTGTTTTGCAGTTCATTTCGTCCGAGTGATCCTGACAGTCAAGAAGCGTGTCGCACACTTTGTCAAAGGACACACACTGACCATTTTTGCACGTAAATGTGTTGATACAAGTAGGATATTCACAGAAGAATTCATCGCTGTTGTCTGGACAGTCATTTATGAAGTCGCACACCAGACTGTATGAGAGTGTCGTGAGTTCATTACTGCATGTAAACATGGGGATCACAGGTACATGGTGATCTGCTGAATTCAATGTGTGTATGTTTGACAACGAATCAGCAAAGTGACAAAAAGGTCGATCTTTTCCACAGTCAGTATACTGACTTGAACCACACAGAAGAAATGTATGTGTCACATGGCCATCAGGGCACGTCGTAACTGACTGCAGCCTCTGGTGTAGGGAAGCCTGAGAGTTGGTCAGGGATATTGTCTTCAAATGATTTGACGTTTCCTGTGTTTTGTTCGTTTTAATTTCACAAATGGCGCCAAAAGAAATAAAAGGTGATTTACAAACTTGGGATTCAATACCGCTGGCTTCAGAAAAGCAGCATCTGTTTAAATAAGGTCGGGACCGGGGTTTCTCAAACGTGTGGTGCAAAACTGTTCTGTCTTCACTTCTAATGCAAGTTCTATACATATTGGGCATAGACGCGTCAAAATAGAGTAATCCAAGCAAAATATTATCCAATCTATGAATTATCTTCGTTATGTTTTTGAACGTTGTGTACCAGTCAAACAGACATTTAGGAAAACTTAATGTACCCCCCAGCGAACTGCAGTAGGAATCAGCTTTCATGTTTAAACCAGTTTCATCACTGAGGAATCCATCTAATCTTTCGACGATTTTGTAACAGTGATCACATAACGCCACCCAACCCTGGCAGTCTGGACTGCTGAAGGGACAGTCCCCTGTTTCATCACGTCCATCTTCACACTCCGTCTTCAGGTTACACGTCAGGTGGTGCTGAAAACTGGAGTAATGATCCACAGAACAGTTCCATAAACCAGTTGATAACCTTTCAAGTGTTTCCGTCTCAGAGAAAAAGGAAAAGAAGAGCTGGAAGCAGTTTGTAGAGATACAGTCTTGACTTGCAACGTGCACGCTGAATTCAGTGGTGTTGCACACATGGGCAAAATTCGAATCAAAATCAGATCTGCTCCAGATCCTAGTTTTAATTTTTTTGAAGTGACCAGTGACATTATTGTTTAATTTGAAATGACAGTACAACGTGACAGTCGGTAGACTGAACACAACTGCCTTGAAACTGATCATGACTGCTTTGCTGTTTCGGTCTGATATAGTCCTCCACATATTAGGGGGATCTTTAAGACTGAGATTTTTTCTCACAGTAACAAATCCGGACGACAGCGATGTCATCACAAGGATCATATGTCTTGATTCTTTACTGGATTCAGACATTTTTTCTATGAACATAAGGATAAACAACAGGACGATTAGTGGCTTCCTAGTCAATAACATGACCAACAAATCAACCAGAATAAATGAGAAAAGAGTAAAATAGCATACTATCTGAATACCATAAAATATTATATAACATGCAAATATATGTCCTGCTCTATTGTAGAGGCTATGAACACTTATCTTCAGCTTCAGTTGTTTCATACTGTGTTCTCGGTATAAAGAAGAGAACGGAGGACACGGGAAAAGAAGACAGGAATTAAAACATAACAACAGTCAACAACATGTATGTCCATTAGCAATGAAAGGTTTGAAATTATCATTTGTCGTATTTTTCTTCTTCTTCATGTAAAAAAAACATTTAAATGAAGAAAACTATTCATGTATTTATAAAAAGAATTAAGGGGGAAAATAAGAGTAGAAAATAAACAAAGAAACGAACAAACGGTAAGATAAAAGTAGATATTTACAAGTGATCATAAGTAAAGAATATAATTTAGTAATGTACATAGAGTTGTACTTTACAATACAGTGGAGGGAGGGGGGAGGGGAGAGGGAGACCTGACATACTACTACCGATATAGACAAGTCGAAAACAACACGGAAGATTGTTTTTGCTGGACACAGACTCTGAAAGAGAAAAGCGAATCAAGCAGTTGGTCGAGTAAAAGCGGAAGTCATGGACTGCTATTACTCCAGCACCATCATTCTAAAACTTGTTTTAAGCGATTCCGATATCATAAAAAAATGCAAATTTCTTCACATCAAAATACAGTCAACCATCGGAAAGCTCAATACGGAAGTATAGCAGAAGCTTAGGAGACAAAACATTATACACCGACACAAGAACTAATAAAGAGAGATAGAGAGCACGCTGAACACTGAATTGTTTATTGCACATCACCCATAGGCCTTTTTACATTGGGTTAGGGGATCGGGGAATTTTACGGACGCAGTAGCAGTATTTAAATCATGAACATATACAAATGCCATCTGTGAAACATTTCCTTCTGTTCATTACATGACGTATTTTCAATAAATTCTGATCGGTAATATTTCTCGTTCTTTTTACGTATATAGTAGCATTCAAATATCAGTTTTCATAGAGTCCTTCGGAAATGTTTCTCTGAGGTCTCTGTAAAATGTACAGACGACTTGTACATGTTGTTTTAATTTTCAGTGGAATATTTTCTGCGTATACACATCGTATTGTCTGCAGATTCATTGTATCGTTGTAGGTTATTGTTAATTGCTAACACATTTAGTCTCAGCTGTGTATTAGCTACCCAGTGACAGCATAATTATGCCAATGCTTGAAATGGTTCTCATGGAATGCATCTTATATATGTCTTTTTCAAACATAGTTTTGAACGAAGTATGTCATGTATATCTGTCACTGCCTATCAAGGATCCAGTCCATTATTGGATGCACAAACCAATAAGCCTTTCCTTAAGCCTTTAGAAAGATTTTTACTTTATCAACAACACCTTGCTGGAACCACACAGTATTGAAACCAGTTTCACAGAGAATCTTCCAATAATGTTATACCAAACAGTGTTTTCCGGATGTATCAAGATTAATCACGACTTATCTGTATGTATCAAGAACACATATTGATAGATGCCGATATTTGTCTCTATCCAACGCATCTTTCTCTAATAAAGCTGGGGAGGGGGTGGGGATTCCAAGATGTACCATAGACTGCTGGCCCGCCCAACAACCCAATGTACACGTAGATGACATGTATGTGATCCATTCTCTTGAAAAATTAATAGTGCTGGAGATAAGACATTCTTCATCTCGTTTTGTGATGTAAACTACTGTCGTTCCTCGTCGATGTATGGTGAGTCATTCAAGCCATTAAACATTTCTTCATCTGTATCTTTTTCTCTCTTCGTCTTCTTTTTGTTTTTCCCTCTGGAATACTCTAGGGTCGACAAGCGTCGCCTCCTCGTCCCCTTTCATATTGTAACCTTTGTTTCTTCTCAATCCATGAGTGAGCAGACTTATATCATCGTTTTCTTACATGTATATATCAGTATCGCGCACTTGTTTTGTTCAGCGCTTGGGATGGCCTATAATTATTACGAAGTATCGGTGGGCATGGCTCAAAGATCCAACTTTTAGAGGCATTGTTTCACAATAGCATAGATTTAATGTAGCATTAATCACTGTTTCTCTGCTTTAATGGGAGGCACTTATCAAACTTGTATGTATGTGTAGCAGTCATTTATAAACACGCCAAAGCGTAATGCGGACATACACACACATACACACAAATAAACACACACATAATCTTGCACATACACACATACACAAGCAGGCAACCACAGACGTACGAGACTATACTCTCTCTCTCTCTCTCTCTCTCTCTCTCTCTCTCTCTCTCTCTCTCTCTCTTCTCACAGACACACACACACACACACACACACACACACACACACACACACACACACACACACACACACACACACACACACACACACACACACACACACACACACACTGGCACACAACACCTCTGCTTTTTCTGCATTTCCATGTGATGAAAACCTTGATGACATGCTTGTGTTTGATTTATGTAGATTTTTTTCAGTTTGTACAAGTTTCCCGTGTTAAAAACATTGATCAAGAAGAACTGTCAAGAAGATGCATTCAATTTTCCAATGATTTATTTTGAATGCGCTGTTAGCAATGTAAAGAACATTTTCTGAAATGAATAAAGCTTTTAACTTGAATGTGACAAATGCGTGTTGCTTTTAACATTATTGGTTTATGATCTGGATCATACTTTCGTAACATGTTGCAAAACCACATTCATATATTAACCCCTAAAACACATGGATACCTAGCATACATTCCCACGTACGAGGGTATTCCCACACATAAAATTTCCATAAAAAAACACACCGGTTAAAAATTAAAAAATGACCTGAAAGTTTTTGAACGTGTGTTTTTTTTTCTGAGCAAAGCGACGAGCTGTATGTTATCAATGGAACGAAGAGTATAGACGGTGGGCAAGATCATAAAAGATTCAGTTGTTTTTCGTGTTACTGTTGTCTAACTGTGATATACTGGTGGTGTTGACAACACGAGTCCATTTTCTTTTATCTTTTTGTCTTGACAAATAACCCATACCAAACAGCAGCAGTAGAAGTAACAGAAGCAGGAGTAGCAACATAATCCTCGTCTTTTTCATCAGCAGCAGTCACTGAGGCAGAGATCTTTTCCAGATGGGATAGTTATGATGGTACACACGCCTAGTGAAACAGACAGGATGTGGCGGGTCCGGCAGCAGCACAGCTGTAAATGTTGATGTCAGGATATCATGTGAGCAATGTCATCCAGCCCCGTCATGGGGTATACCACCACACAATGCTAGGACGGCTAAGACGCCACACCTATGTTGAATAGACTTTTACTCAAAACTAAGTACCTGGTGACGTTTTAAACACATTTTGATTCTAGTTTCAACACACTTTGAATATTTGAGACTGTTAAAGTTTGTTTCCGTATTTCGCACAAACGTTTTGCATAATTGGAAGGAACCTTTATTTTATTATAATGTTGTATTTATTTCAGAAATTCAACATTTTCTGCTGACGTTGCCTATTCAAGTGATTTGAAGTGAGAAAATCAAGAAACCCAGTGAATGCGTATCAGCTGTTACTGATTCACCCTTATTTGAAATAAACTTGTTGGTATTGACTGACATTGCAATTCTGTGATCATTCTGTCTCTTCTATCATCAAATGTGAAACAGTAAACTTCGAACGGAGGAAAATCCGTACAATTCGACCGTATATAACCATTGAAGTAAACACTCAGCGTCTCTGGTTCTTGATCCTAAGTCGCAATAACTACTGCAGTTCAATATTTGCTGGTTTGCCTTCTGATTTATTGTCACGCCTTTAGATGATTTTGAACAATGCTGCAAGAATATTTTTCAGAAAGTTTAAAAAAAAAAAAAAAAAAGGATGACTTTACCCAACTCTTACGTCAACTTCATTGGTTACCCATCCAGTACAGAATTCAACAGAAAATTGCCCTATTGGCCTGTCGCCACTTTGAAGGATCTCTCCCATCTTACTTATCTTCTGTCCTTTTTTACTTACACACCTTCCCGTTCTCTCAGGTCTTCTGTTAAACAGCTCCTCCGAGTCCCCAAAACCTCTTCAAAGACATTTGGCCAAAGAGCCCTTCAGTATCAAGCACATTCTATCTGGAATTCTCTTTCTCTGGATATCCGTCACTTACAAACGCTGTTGGTGTTTAATGTGTGTGCCTGTGGGTGGGTGTGTAATGTGTGTGCGCGCGAGCGTGTGTGCGCCCGCTTCTTCTTCTTCTTCCGGATGATGCCCAGCGTCAACCAGTTGACCATTATCGGCAGCTCTGTGTGTGTGTGCAAGTGTGCATGTGTGTGTGGGGCGTCGGGGGAGGGGGCATATTTTGTGGTGCGCGCGCGCGCGCGTGTGTGTGTGTGATAGTTCTTATCTACAATTTGTAGTATTGTCTTGGTGTATGTAGATACACATGTCTGTGGGTTTTTACGTTCATGTGCAGAGGTGTGTTATCATGCACTATTGTTTATGTATTGTTTCATGTTAGGTTCTTAGAGGCGCATATCAGGCGCTTAGACCACATTATATGAAGAGTTTTTAATCATTATTATAATCATCATCGTCATCATCATCATCATCATCATTATTATCATTACGACTACTACTACGAGGCTCAAAATGTCTTCATCACGTTTACTTTCATCACATCCAGGTTTTGATCAAACTGATAAGACATTTTCACTCTATCGTCGTTCTCATCTAAATCTACATCACAGGCATCATCAAACAATTCTTCTTTTCTTATAATTTCCAACACCAAAACGGCGTTATTTTACCAACACAACTGGACAGACACACATTTCAAAGCATCTTAAATTAGTGTTTGTGTGTGCGGGCGCGCGCGTGTATGTGTGTAGTAAAAAGCAACCACTGCAACAAGCAGAGTTTGACGAGTTTCCTGTCTTGAACCATTGTGTACAATAACTTGTTATCACCCTAGTTGAAAGTGCAAAATTAATATGCAGTATCCTAAAAGACCAACTGAAACCATGAACACGCAACCATGTGTGCCGCATTACCTGGTCACTTGGCTCCAAAAATATACGTGTGTGTGTGGAACACCGAAAAGAAATGTTAAAAGCAATTCTTATACAATCTAGGAAGTAAATCTTCACTGGCATTTACATTTTCTTATTTTTCTCAGCTTTTCTTGTAAATGTTACCGACATTGCCAACAAAAGTTCTCACATGTTTTAATGCAACGGCTTTGTATAAAAGATTTGGGTTTGTATACTTCCTTTTTCTGTCAAAAATCATTTATTCCGATTTTAGATCCCACAGGTTAGAAAGTCATTTTGTCAGAAATACTATATCGACGCTTCTTCGTCTTGTAACCAACCAACCAATGCCATATCAATTGCATCTTGAGTTCACAAGTGATGTAAGAGTTTTAAGCTGGACAGCTTGCGCGACAGTTCTTTAGTAACATTAGGAAATAATTCAGGTGAAAGAACACATCTCCAGACGCCTTATTGTTCGTGACACGAGACCTTCGAAACATAGGTATACTTGTGCACAATCAAAACGAAGAAAATATTTTATCCAAATGATTGAATAACATGCAAATGAAGGAGGCGTTTCAAAAAAAAAAAAAAAAAAAAAAAAAAACCCATTGTGTTTAAGGTCTTCAATAGAAAGCGTAGCTATAAGAAGTGCTAGGTGAAGATTCACAATGAACGAAATGATTCTTTCAAGACAGCCCGCTATGTCCAATGTATATGACTACTTGGTCTGGTTCGTAGAAGTGTGTGGGTTGATGCAATTCCTTTATTTCGACCATGCATATGCTGTCATCAGTCGGAAGCCCGTGAACAACATCTACATGAATATTATTGCAGGTCTACCGATGATCAGTGACCTCTGTCCTGGTGTAGAATACTTCGTTGACCACAACGTCACCAACACTACTATTCTGCAGGTGAATGTATCAGACTGTGAGAACAACTTGCCAGAGAATACAGCACACCAGGGTGTGGTGTACGGGGTGTGTGGTGATTCCACTACTTTCTGTAAAATGCACGTGAAGGTGCCAAAGGGTATGTATGTACGTCTTCATCATCTTCGACTGGAATACTGGTGTGAAACCATGTACTGGAGGACAGTGATATCTGACTCAGCGACAATAAAGAAGGTGATGTGTGATCATCACTCTCTTGAGGAGATGTATCTTGAATCGCGCACAAACCATATGTTAATCTCTAATAACAATAATCCTAGAATTAAACATAATTTTAAAGCTATCAAAGATCATAACGTGATCGCGAACTACGTATCTGAACATTCTGGGAGTATGACAGTACCATATACAGAACCATCACCACCGCAAAGATTTACGAAAGTGACAACAGCAGTTGGATATATTTTTGTGGTCAGTTTCCAACAGTCACATGATGCAGAAGTCTATGTGATTTTACATAAGTCAAATGCTACAAACTGGACGACTGATGTTTATTATAGTGAAGAAGCGGTATGGACAGGTGTTCATCGAGGAATTATGGATCCAGCAACTGTTCTGGACACAACCGTTCTTCAAATGATATGTTTTTTAGAGATATTTTGTTCTGGCGGTGTAAAACTGTACTTTTCTGCTCTTTCTAAGCATCACACGCCACAGGTGTTAACCAACGATTTATTCAACTGCTCCGTAAGTCACTACTCCACCTTTAAAGAGCACTTAGACTGTAACCTGAAGCCAGAGTGTGAAGATGGACGGGATGAAACAGAACACTGTCCCTTCAGCAGTCCTGGCTGTCAGGGCATGGTGGCTTCACGTAACAAATGTTTCGAATTAATACCGGTGCCTTGTTTATATACTTCGGAAAAGATTTTCGTATGCCAAAAACATGGTGGTATTCCTGCATCAGTAAAAACTAGAAAAGAACAAAATAACTTTCTGCATATTACAAAGAACTTTGAAAAAATTTCAATATCGTTTGGCTGCTACTTAGATGGAGTAGGTATGTACAGTAAATTCCCTAGATGGCATGACAACACCATAGTCTATAGAGGGCCATCTTTTATTTACCCCTACCCAACACGAAAACAGTGTTACTTGACCATTTATTCAATGCAAGTGTATATGACATGTTCGGAGCGAGTAACGAACATTGTGCTGTGCGAAGTAAAATCACAGTCAGAAAAAGTATTTCCTAAGGAAATCACTTCCACACATTTCAGATCAACGCAAAGGATCTTGACACAAACATTGCAATTATTATTTTCTTGTTGTGGTGGTCAGGT
Source organism: Babylonia areolata (assembly GCF_041734735.1). Classification (NCBI taxonomy): domain Eukaryota; kingdom Metazoa; phylum Mollusca; class Gastropoda; order Neogastropoda; family Buccinidae; genus Babylonia; species Babylonia areolata. The sequence goes on along the minus strand of NC_134893.1, from coordinate 33,925,763 downwards.
GACTCAGACATATGTCTCTTGTGATTCAAGACTTGGAAAACCTTCACGATCTGCATGTTATGTTCCTCATAAAACCAGTAAACTCCAGAACACTACAACGGGTCCGTTTTGGAGAAGGGATACACGTTCATACGCTATGTTCAAATGTGATGGTGACGGCAAAACAATGACATACACTCTTGTGTGTGACTTTATACAGGACTGTGCAGACAACAGTGACGAAGCATTTTGCGAGCATTCCTCGTGTAACGGCTTTCGGTGCGACAATAATCAGTGCATATTGGTTAACCAGCTTCACAATGAATACTCAGACTGCTTGGACAATTCTGATGAGGTCTGTTATAAATGCAATCCCAGTAAATTTTATGCTCCAGTCAGAAAAGTGCAGAAGTTTCAAAGTTTTTATATCAACTTGGACGGTACAGGTTATTTTACCCAGCAGCTGATGAAAGCTGACGAGCCTTGCCCTGACACTCATTATCGTTGCACAGCTGAGTGGCTCGATTGTCTTCCTGTCTATACACGGTGCAATGGCTTTTCTGACTGTGTTTATGGAGAGGACGAACAAGGCTGTGAGACAGTGACATGTCCTGGTTTGTACCAGTGTCGATCTTCCAGAGTCTGTGTGCATGGAGATCATCTGTGTGATGGCTGGGGTCAGTGCCCACAGCGAGATGATGAACTGATGTGTGATATGAACTGTCCTGAAGGTTGTCTGTGTCAAGGTCACTCGTTCACGTGCAAGAAGCCTTTTCGAGCTGATCTCTTCCCTCAACTTCGCTATGTTGACGCCACTGACTCAGGAATGACGGTGGCTGATTTCAACAGAAACGCATATATTATTCATCTGATTTTGTCTTATTGTTCCATAGACAACATTTCCACTATGAAGTTTCCAAACCTGCAGTTCATTGACATTACCAATAATTTTCTAAAAACTCTTGATATGGTGGTTTTTCTTGAGATGTCAAATATAAGGACACTGCGTTTAGCAAATAACCCCCTTGAGCAAACGAAAAGCAGATCATCGAAGCATGTTCATTACAGCCTTAGAAGAGTGGACATATCGAAAACACTTCTGAATGTGTTGAGCAACAAATTCTATATGTACCTACCTTCTGTGAAATATCTGAATGTCTCCTTTTCAGTCATTGAAACTACAGGATCTTTAAGTTTTAAAAACATTCCGCAGTTGACTGAACTGGACATCAGAGGGAATACAGTTCATTATTTTCCTTCGAATTTGCTGTCAAAATCAAATCATTTAAAGCTGCTCTTTTCATCAGATTATAGATTTTGCTGTGAGACCTTACTTCCTAAGCAGTCAATAGTTACATGTTCAGTACCCAGTGCTATATTTCCTTCGTGTAACATATTGATACCAAATGATTTGTACAGAGTTTTCTTTTGGATGATTTGCTCAGCTGCTGTAATAGGAAACTTGCTTTGCTTCCCAGTTTACTGTGCAGTCAAGGAAATGTTTGCAAGCAGTTTTGCAATGGCCATTCCTAATCTGCAATTCGCTAATATATGTATGGGCAAACACGTCAGCATTGCATTGGTAGCCAACGAAATATTTTATGGGGAATATATCCTGTTTGAACAGACATGGATCAACAGTATTACGTGTATGGTCAACGGCTTTCTCTGCTTTCTGTCCAGTGAAGTGTCAGTGTTGGTCCTCTGGTTCATCAGTTTGGATCACGTCTTTGTCTTTTGTTTCCCCAAAGGATCGTGGAGATTCAGTAAAGGTTCAATGGCTGTAGCTTGCTCAGCAGCATGGTTTATTGGTACTTTGTTGTCGTTGGTGCCTTTCCTTCCTGGACTGTCACACTGGGGACTCCATGGCCAGTCAGGTCTGTGTCGTCTGGCTTTATTTCAACATGAGAACTACAGTCACAAACCCAGATGGTTCACAGTTACGGTGATAATTAACTTGGTTTTTTGCTTGATGATTGCAGCTGGTCAAATAGCCATCTATATGCGAATACCAAAATATCGAATAGCACTTGATCCCACAAAAAGATCGGCATATACTTCAGCTCGTCTGATGTTCAAGGTTGCCATAACGGATGCTATATGCTGGATCTCGATAGGCGTGGTGACCATGATGACTTCTAATGGCGTCAGAGGTTCAGACAAGATCCATGGCTCCATGGTTGTGCTCATGTTGCCATTCAACTCTGCTCTCAATCCTCTTCTCTACATGTGGACTGTGGCCACACAGCGACGAGGCCAAGCACGTGAAGAGAAATTGTTAGAAATGTTGAAATCACGTATTGGAGGTAAAAAGTGAATAAGTAAAAAATGAATGAACTGGTAGTACTGGGCCATATCAGAACTGCCCACCTACACAAATGTCCAACTGCGTTAAACACTACTGAACCTGTCACATACAAAAAGACATTGCGATAAACCTCCAAAACACAGTTCATGACACATTATCTTAACCCATTAGCTTCTGAGGGCAAATAAGATTGGGCCGTGCTCAGGACGTGAGCCACTCTGCTTAATTTATCATCCCCAGATTACAAAATATCGTAAAAAAGGAACAAACAATACGTGAAAGCCAAACAAAAAATACACTGAAAAGGCCATAAAGGCAAATAACACTGCACAATGGACAGTTAGTGCCCATCCCAGTGTTAACAATTTCGCTTCCTAATCGCCGGAGCAAAGGAAAAAATGACATGAATAATGAAAGCAATAGAGAAGAGGAAATTCCTAGCACAGAATTTCAAGAAGGCAGGGATGCTATTCATACTGGAAGAGCCACGGCATCCTACGAATGAATCCCATGCATGAATGAATCAATTGATTAATCAATATATCCGTAAAACATTAAACAGATAAGTAAATCTATATATAAATTTACAAACGATAAATGGATGAACGAACAAATAGCTAATATAAAAACTATACAGAAAAGAAGAAACATTATGTAGAATACTTATCAGTTGGTCATTCCAACACTCTGACATTGAACCGTAAACGCTATGTGGAGTGTTGGCTTGGAGGAAACGCACCAAAAACGACCAATACAATAATAATAATAATCTTGTGCAGAGACAAATCAAAGCGCTTTCGCACCAGTCATTCACACGCATGCATAACTCTAAAAATGCAGAAACTGAAGACAAGGAAGAGGCAGGGAAGGGAGGCGATTTTGGGAAGAGATGGGTTTTAAGACCAGACTTGAAAGAGCTGAATGTGGAGACTTGACAAAGCCGGCGAAAGAGAAAGTTCATTCCAATTACAAGGCCCAGAGACAGAGAAAGAACGGTGGCCAACAGTCGAGTGTCTGAATCTGTAAACAGAGTGGATCCGAAGCCGATCGTAGTGAGGGAGATGGAGTGTAGAGGTGAAGGCAGTCACAGAGATAGGAAGGGGCAGATTTGTGAATATATTTATAACACAGAGTGCTGATCCTCTACTTTATTCTGTGTGAGACAGGGAGCCAGTGGAGATGTTGAAAAGAGGAGTGATGTGCTCAAATCTTTTCTTTCTGAGGGCGAGTCGAGCAGCAGAGTTTTGTATGCGCTGAAGGGACTGAATGGATGAAACAGGAAAACCAGATAATAGAGAGTTACAGTAGTCAAGGCGAGAGAGAATGAAAGAAACGACAAATCTAGATGTTGCGTCAGTGGACAGATATTTCCGGATGGAACTGATGCGCCGCAATTGACAGTAGCAGGATTGACATGTCCGACTGATAAATTTGTGCATGGACAGTGTGTTGTCAAGGACAACGCCAAGGTTCCTGACTGAACTGGAAAGAGGGATGGATGTACTGCCAAGTTTGATTGTGTCAGTTGTGATGGAAGAGAGTTTTTGTTTAGTTCCTATGATCATTGCTTCAGTTTTGTCCGCGTTCAATTGTAACTTATTTGGAGTCATCCAGTTTTGAATGTCCAGGAAGCAGTTGGTTGCTTCTTGCAAGAGCGACGACAGTTTTTCGGGGGTATCACTCTTCTGGAGTTGAGTGTCATCAGCATAAGAATGATGACTGACATTATGGCGGTTGATAATTTCAGCGAGAGGAACAGTGTACAGTGTGAAGAGCACTAGGCCTAAAACAGATCCCTGTGGGACTCCATGTTCGATTTTAACGGTCTCAGACTGGAAATTATCAACAATGACAGTGAGATAAGATTTGAACCAGTTTAGAACAGTGCCGTTGATACCAAATGTAAAATGGAGACGAGAAAGAAGGATTGAATGGTCTATCCTGTCAAAGGCGGTTGACAAGTCGAGAAGAGTGAGAAGGGAGACCTGTCCTAAGTCGGACGCTAGCAGTAGGTTATTCAGGATGTGGAGGAGAGTGATTTCGGTACTGTGGTCAGCACGATGGGCAGACTGAAATGGGCGGATGAGATTGTTGAAACAAAGGTGGTTGTTGAGCTGCTTCAGGATAGCTTTTTCAAGGAGTTTGGACAGGAATGGAAGATTAGAAACTGGTCGATAGTTTTTTTTTAAATGTTTGCGTCAAAGTTGGATTTCTTCAGAAGAGGCCGGGCGATTGCAGTTTTGAAAGTGGATGGAAACTTTCCAGTGAAAAGGGATGAGTTAACAATATCGGTGATTGTGGGGAGAAGCTGTGAGACACACTGGGAAAAGACAGAGGCTGGTATAGGATCGAGCTCACAGGATTTTATTGTCATTTCTTTCAGGATTTCATGGACCTGTTTCAGTTAATGGATTAAAGGAATGGAGAGGAGTGCCGTTGAACTGAGGACCAGGATGATCAGATTGGAAAGGCATTTGGTCTAAGATGGTACGAATATTTTGGACTTTGTCGATAAAGAAAGAGGAGAAGACATTGGGAGTTCATATAAAGTGTAGGCAGAAGGAAGAGGAATCTTTTTTTTCTGCAGTACCGAGAAGATTTGACATGATAGAGTAAAGAGATTTGGTGGATGTGGCATCGAGAACTTGAGAAGAAAAGAAGTTTGTCTTCTTTGACACACACACACCCACACCCACACACACACACACACACACACCCACCCACACACACACACACACACACACACACACACACATATATATATATATATATATATATATATATATATATATATATATATATATATATAGGTGTGTGTGTGTGTGTATACATATATGGTGTCAGGTCAGGGGCATAGCCTTTGCTACTGGTACCATGTAACCCAGTACTACCTGCCGCATGTGAAGTCTCCCAACGATGGACCAGGCGGAGAAGGAAATCTTTCCAAACGGCTGAGAAGGCAGAAGAGGATGACCAAAGGGCAGGGGGAGCTCTTATCCTTGGCTGGAAGTCCTCCTAAGAGACGGAACTCCGAAGAAAAAACCTGCACCTGCCGAGGCCGTTCTACACGTGGCAGTGTCTGCACCTGTAGGAATCTGAGCGTCGGTAGGCGAGAGAGTTTGGAAGGGATTGCACAACTCCTCTTCACTAAAAAAGAAAGTCACCTGTGCTGGTCAGGCAACCAGGCTGATGTCGGAACGACGAGCTAGCTCTTCAACACCCAGCTTTCCCAAGCCTTGCGGCGATGGAGAAGTGGTAACGGGGATAGGCAGAGGATGCTGCTGGTGGTTCCTAGTCACGACGTCGTCCGCCGTAGACTGGGGCAGATGCGGCGCCCGTATCCTCCCACAGCGTCAGAGCAGCCCTTTTTAGGGACAGCACTGCTCTCCCCACACGGGGAAGGGGAGATAAAAGGATCCCTAAACAAAGCCTGCCTCACCTAGTACCTAGTAGGAAACCGCACCTACTTGGACATCCAACACTAGCGGTCGAAAACAACAGAAGAAAAGAACCAGGAGTCATGCCCTGACTCTGGGTGCCTGGAATGTTCGCACCCTTTTGGACAGAGACAACAGACCAGAAAGGCACACAGCACTCATTGCTAGAATGCTTGAGCGCTACCAGGTGGACATAGCAGCCCTGAGCGAAACCAGGTTTGCTGGTGAAACCCAGATGGAGAAAGTTGGAGGGGGCTACACCTTCTACTGCATTCTTCCCCAAGAACCTCAGGCGTGGGCTTTGCCATATGAACCAAACTTGCACAACAGCTTGACAGCCTTCCACGTGGGATAAACGATAGGCTGATGACACTGCGCCTGAAGCTGTCCGAGGATCGCTACTCCGCAGTTATCAGCTGCAATACCCCGACGATGACCAACTCTTATGACGTCATCCTTGGGGATTTCAATGCCCGCGTCGGCGTGGACTTCTCCTCGTGACCAAAAGTCCTAGGACAGCACGGCACTGGTAAGTGCAACTCCAACGGATTGCTTTTACTCTCGTTCTGTGCGCAGCATGGACTGACCATCACCAACACCCTCTTCCAACAAGCAGACAAGTACAAGAACACATAGATGCACCCCCGCTCGAAGCAGTGGCACATGCTGGACTATGTGATTGTCTGGCAGAGGGACAAAGGTGATGTTTCCATTACACGCTGCCTGAGAGGAACAGTCTGTTGTCGGAACACCAAAATCAAAACCTACACATCTGTTGTGCTCACCACCTTGTTGTACTGCTATGAAACATGGACGACGTATCGCCGTCACATTCAACAACTTGAGCAGTTCCACCAGAGATGCCTACGAAAGATCCTCGGCATAAAGTGGCAAGACAGGGTCTCCAACCTCCAGGTCCTAGAGAGGAGCGGCCTGCCCAGTATCGAAAGCCTGCTGACCCAGTGCCGGCTACGCTGGACAGGACACGTTGTCAGCATGACAGACTGCAGGATCCCGAAGTTGCTGTTGTATGGCCAGCTGAAGGAAGGCCACCGCGAACTTGGAAGACCCTGCAAGCGATTCAAGGACACCTTGAAGACAAACCTCAAAGCCTGTGACATAGTCATCGCTTCCTGGGAAACTGATGCCCTTGACCGCTGTCGCTGGAGGATGCTGTGCTCTAGTGGCATAAAGACGTTTGAAAACAAGAGAACACTGTCCAGTAAGAAGAAGCGTGAGCGAAGGAAGCAGGGCTCAACTTCTGGAGACGTTTTCCCTTGCAACACCTGTGGGAAGTGCCGCGCGTCCATAATCTCCCATATGAGGACACACACCGACAGATAAGCCTGCCTGCCTACTCATCCGTCTGTCCGACGGGAGACTCCATCATCGTGTATATATACATATATATATATATATGTATTTCTTTCTATCACAGCAGATTTCTCTGTGTGAAATTCGGACTGCTCTCCACAGGGAGAGCGCGTCGCTACACTACAGCGCCACCTACTTTTTTCTTTCTTTCTTCCTTTTTTTCTTTCTCTCTTCCTTTCTTTCTGTAATTATTTTTTCCTGCATGCAGTTTTGTTTTTCCTATCGATGTGGATTTTTCTACAGAATTTTGCCAGGAACAACCCTTTCGTTGCCGTGGGTTCTTTTACATGCGCTGAGTGCCTTTGAAAACAAGAGAACGCTGGCCATTAAGGAGAATCGTGAGCGAAGGAAGCAGGGCTCAACTTCTGGAGACATATTCCCTTGCAACACCCGTGGGAAGCGCTGCACAACCAGAATCGGCCTCTTCTCCCATATGAGGACACACGCCGACAGATAAGCCTGCCTGCCTACTCATCTGACGGAAGACTCCATCATCATCATCGTCAAGTGCATGCTGCACAAGGGACCTCAGTTTATCGTTTCATCTGAATGACAAGCGTCCAGACCACCACTCAAGGTCTAGTGGAGGGGGAGAAAATATCTGCGGCCGAGTCGTCATTCGAACCAGCGCACTCGATTCTCTCGCTTCCTATGCGGACGCGCAACTTCAAGGCCATCAATCCACTTATATTACTGAAATAGCAAAAGGATGAATGCAATATGCTAAAAAAAATTTTTTTTTGTTGTAATAATATAAATATATATTCAAAAATGACCAGTGCCCATGATTTGTTTGTGGTTGTTAGCGTATGGAAACAGAGAGAGAAGATAGTCAAATGCTAATTCTGTATTACCTGAATATCTTTTAAACAAGGTCAATTGATGATCTTACCTCCAAATGAGGTCAAATTGACATAATGCATTTCAAGTGAAATCTTGAACTGTTAGTGTTTGTGGGAATAATTCCAAAACCTCTAGAACAGCTCTCTCTGAGTCCATTTTTACAACATGTTTGGTGTTGATGGTGAAAGTAATCTTTCAAATAATAGCTATCAATATTGTTAACTCACTCAGTACGGCCAGTCCTCTCTTCTCCTCTACGCAGACCTCTCGGATGTCCAGTCGGTGTCTCAATGACCCAACCTTTAGCTTCCGTCGTCAAAATTGTGGTATTCTTTGTCAACATTCACCTCTTCAGTATAAGAGCCTTCCGCTTGCAATATTTTGATGGTGGTAATTGGGGTGAAACGCTGTTAACGTCGTCTCTTTCGCCGTTCGTATGGAGAGAGTTAATGGTTTAATTCAATGAGCATCTAATTATTAGAGTCATTTTGTCTACAAAAACTTAATGAAACATCAGTTTATATCTGATATGTTTGATAAACGTAGTTTTCTTTTCTATTTTGAATTTTCAAAACAAGAATAATGTTTTGACTTTGAAGAGTCTGTTCTGTCAAGCTACATAACAGTCACAATTTAAAAAAAACAGTTGTGTGAGAAGCACACACTCTCCATGGCTGCATTTTGATTAAAAATGACTGCAAATATACTTTCAACACATTTACAGGCACACACATACATAATTTCAAATGAAGCAAATCTATTCTTCATCAGTAAATAAACAGTTTAATTGAAAATAAAATACCATTCCACTTTCCAGACAAATTGATTTCCTTTTTCTTTCCTCCGTCTTTATTAATCAATAAACATAATAAAGAAAACAATTCAACACCAAACTCCACAACATAAATATGAATGTAACTACATACTACATACAAAGAAACACCAAAGAAATCATTTGATTTATCTTGTAATAAGTATTTAAAACTCATGGCTTTAAAAGGTTAGAGCACATTATCCACTCACTTCTGACAGAAACAAACTTGTGCAGCTCTTTCCAATTGTCCAACATAAATACTTTTTCAGCAAAACTATTATCCAGATTTCAGATATAGCTTGCGCTTTGGATAATGACTGGATATGTTCAAAGGGATTGGAACTGTTCTGCAGAGAAGATGCTCCAATTTAACGTCTTAGCCTCCTCTGTTGTTATGATGGTCATAGACACTACCGATTGCCAAAAAATTTCAGTAATTTGTGATCGTATCTATACTTACAGTTCAATAGTCCTATCACATATTACTGAAATTCTTTGATTGAACTGACATAAAAATATGCCTGATCCACTGGAGTCATATGGAAAAGAGACAAATTACCGGTATGACATTTTTATGTCTGAAATTGGCCTAAACTTATAAAAATATAGTTATAGTTATTATCATCACATGAACCGAATGGTTTGGCAGAGGTGGTGTATGGATAAGACTGCTTTGATGATTGAAAGTGGTAGAAATGACAAATATGACAAAATGTAACTGAAATAAATTGGTTGAATACGATCTATGTCTTCAAGCCTTAAACCGTGCAACAAAGCCCCTTGAGCAAACTCATGAGCACATACACACTTGTGTGTCAGTGTGGGAAAATGAGGTGGAGGAACAAAAAACATGGGTAACTGTACCTATGAAAGTACACTTCTGTGTACGTCTCATTGTGCACCTCTGCACAAGGATTTTACATGTGCCTATCAGGTGTTTTCCTGCAAGCATGTGTTCTTACATGTGTGCTTATCTTTGGGATTTGCTTTTGCGCAGGTAATACTTACATATGTGTATATACGAAAGTGTGAACATTATTAATACTTACCTGTATACATTCAACATAGTGCATTACGAAGGGGTAGTGTGTGGAAATTTTGGTTAATGTGCTGCATGCCTGTATGTGTATATGTGAGTATACATGCACTCAAAACACCAAACAAATAAGGCAACAAGGTTGGTCACAACCGGCATTAATGGGGAGACTTGATCAGTCATGTGATCATCTCCTTTCTTATGGTTTTTCTCTGTGTGTTTGTGTGTGCGTATGTGTGTGTATCATAGGTGTGTGTGTGTGTGTGTGTGTGTGTGTGTGTGTGCATGTGCATGCATACGCACATATAGTTCTGGTAGCTATTTTAGATAATTCTTTAGTAAAACATGATACATGGAAATTTTCAGTTGGGTAACACAAACCCACTTCATATATTCATCAATTCACAGGCAATTTTCTTTAAATGAAAACGAGGTGACTGGACAAAGCCTTTTTCCACAGCATTTGATAAAATCATGTGACAGGCAACTGCAACAGTTCAGTCATTGTCTGACACTGACCAGTAGCTTCAATGCAGCTGAGTCTTTATTCTATTATTTATTGAGACATTATTTTACATAGACATTATGCAAACTATACTATGTTCCATAAATCAGCATAATGTTATATTCACTACGATATGTAAGTACACGAGTCCTACATAGTAAGTGGTGGACAGCACACAATTTATGCCTCAAATCAAATAGCAGTTACCCTTACTACAGTTGCCTAGTTATTTTTTAATTCCTATCAAAAGTCATAACATACAATGTTCCTATAACTGTTTATGAGACAACAGTCCTCCCAGTCAAACGTGTGTGAACAAGTGCTGCAGAAAGGAATGCAGAATGAAATCTATGTAAAATACTTCTAATCACCACTTTGACCTTCCTGTGCACAAGCAGGCAATGAGACTTCTAAGATAATCTTTCTTCTCCGTTCAATGGCTGCGTCTCCCAAATTCTGTTTTCTCCAGGTAGAGTTTTACAGGAATGACCATTTTGACCCCCAACTGTTTGACTACGGTTTGATTTCAGGATTGGGTATGTGCTGGTGTTTCTACTACACAGAGAAAACCGACATGGTTTACTAGGAATTGAATGAGCATGTGCACCTTCTGCATGTTCATACCCAAAAAGGCAATTAAGGCACTTGCTGATCATGATCTGCACTTACTGTTCAGAGAGATCAGAAGAAACTTCCGGAGTTAATCTGTCACACTGCTGAACCTCCTGGATCCTCAGAATGAAAACCCAACTGTCTAACTATTCAGTGATGATGCCCATCCATCATCAAATGAATGACAGAAATGTGCAATGATATAACATCAATGTTAACAGCATGATTGGAATTCACATCTCCAATGCTCTGTTACTGCGTATCAGTCTTCTTACAACACTGAGCTGAAAAGACAACTGAACATATTTTAAATTAAAGAAAGAAATGTGCTGAGAGAAGAACGGAGAAGTGATGACATTCTCAGGATCCTTTTTTTCTGATTATGAACATACACCAAATTCTGAATTGCTTAATTAGCAGTACCATTTTTACCCACTAGAGAGTACTGCCCTTTCCATATCTCCCTTTCGGTAGTAACTTTAAAGTGTTCCTTTTTTTTCAGCACTTCCATTACTGGAAAGTCAATTGTCCATCTGCTTTGGATGTGGGAATTGCCTCAGTGAGGTCTGTATAAATGCTGACAACAGTGACATAACTGCAGAAGGAACCGCCAAAATCAAGCTTCCCACCATGATAGTCATGAACACTGTGCAGTTGTTTTTATTGTTTGTTTTTCCCCCATGCAATTTTTTTTTCCAGCCAAGGATACCAGTCTCCCAAAAACCTTAACTTTGATGTAACTCAAAAGACTAACAGTAGGAGTATCTATGAAGATATATCTAACAAAACAATTTTCATTACAATCACTTCTAAATTGTATGGTTGCACTACACTTGTGAAATTTATTTTCGATTCAGTACTGCATATGGAACAGCTGAATTTAAGGAAATTTAGGATATTTTATTGCAGGAGACATGCACACAGAGAGAAATTAGATCTAACTCAATGGATAAAACCATGTGCAAAAACCATCATACAACTTTTTTGCTGACAATACTCATTACTTTACAACAAAAACACATGCAATGCTCATTTGTTTAAAAGAGATAACTATTTTTGAAGTGTCTCTATGTCTTGTAATCATGTTATTTTCCATATCATCCATATGTGCATCTGCATCTGGGGAGGATGCGTGCTAATGTGTGCATGCATGTGCACAAGTGAATCAGATGGCACATGCTTGAGTTTTTGCTTAAGATCCATTCCATAAAACACCTTAATCAAACCAAAAAAATGCTTATTTTCAAGCAATCTTTAATTAAATAACAGGGCTCCATTTATGCTTATTTGCCAAGCGACCTTTTATAAGGTAGCTAACATGTCTCTGCTTATTACTATCATAAGAAATGGTCACAAGTGACAATAAAATACAAAGCAATACAAATAATAAACTGTTTCAAAGCAGTCAACACAACAGCTGTTTCAAATACACTGATCCTAACCATTCTTGAAAATTAGGATAACAGCAGTCAGCAATGAGTTAATGATCATATCTAATCATGCCACACAGAACACTCATCAGCATTCTCTGATCAACACTTCAATAAGCATAGCGCACAGACAACAAATCAACATCAACACTTAACATCAGCATTTGTCTGACATGCACTACTGAAGAATTTCTTTAAATATATCTGAAACCAGCTGACTTTTCTGTTATCCATAAAAATGTTTAAAATCATTTCTTTTCTTTTTCTTTTGTTTCTTCCTTTCTGAAAATGAAAGGACAAGAGGGTTGATAACATGCAAATTCAACCAAATGCTTCATAACAGTTTTTATTTCAGCAATAAAGTGATACCTTCATAAACAATCTTCCTCAAACTTTAATACAAAAACCATGACATCCTGGTCAACATTAAACTAATAACTGTTCAAAAGTCATGTATCCAAAATAAAAATTTTTAAAAATGTAATGTAATTACCAGCATCAGCTATTCTGGAATAACTTTGGACCATGGTATGATGCAATGAATTCCACCATTGCTAAGTGGTGTGTCACATTTGCCCTGTGATGTGAACAGCTGCATACTGTGAGCAGGGGAAAAGGAAATCACTTGGAATCATGCTTTGCTCTTCAGGTAGGCAGTGACTTGTGCCGCTTCCCGCTCCATCCAGCTCACATTGAGGCGGATGTTCTCCACTGACTGTTCCACCGTGCGCTCTGCAGCGGGGGCTGGGTTGGCCTTGAAAAACTCCTGCACAGGTGTGCAAACATCATGATACACCAGTGCAGTTTTTAGATGCTGCAAACTTATCTTCTTCTTTTTTTCACTTCAAGGCCTGACAAAGGGCACTGGATTATGCTGCTGGTCAGACATCTGCTCAGCAGATGTGGTGTTACTTATCTATGCATTTGTCCAAACGCACTAAAACCTCTTTCAGCAACTTAACTGTAAACATTTTACACACACACACACACACACACACTGTGTTTGTGTGTGTATGTGTGAGTGTGCATGTGTGTGTGTGTGTGTATGCTTTTGTAGTATGTGTGTGTACTGTGAATATGGGATGCTAACAGTAACACAATAATAATGAAGCAGATGTTTAACACATGATATTAATGTCAAAGTAATGGGTCATGTTAATGTTTACTTGCTGTGCATTAAACAGCTGACTAGGTGTATCTCAAGTAACTGCCAGCCTTTGATATTTCTTCTAACTTATTTCTTGAATATATGGTTCAAGTTTTCTCTCTCACCTCCAAAAGTCTCACAATCACAAACATATTCACACTTAAATACACTCCAATCAATTAAACGATACAAATCAATCAGGCAATTGATTTCCTATCTGACAAGTGATTAACTCTGTCCCTTCAACCTCAACTCCTACTTAATATTCTTTCCTACTCTATTTCACTTCTTAATTATGGAAGCAATATAAATCAAATGTCATTCAGAATGATAATAGACCAGTCTACAATCAAAATGAAACCACTAACAATTCAGAAAGTACAATCACAACAATCACTCACCTGCACTTCCTTTGCTTTCTCCTCTGTCACGAAGTTTTCTGTGGAGTACTGGAAGAGAAAATAAAAACATAATTACATGATAACGAAGTTAGTAAATAAGTTGTAATACTTAGAAAAATATCTTTAAAAAAAAAAAAATAATAAAAATTCTAACAAATACAATGACTTTCTCTGAAAAAACAAAAAAAAACAAAAAAAAAACAAGAAGTATCTTAAAGAACAGTCAGCTCTCACACAACTCACCTTGACAAGTCGAGACAGAAGGAAGCCGCCCTCATAGCGCTCATGCAACTTCTTCCAGTTCTCTTTCACAAACTCCCACACCATTTCACGACCCAGCACTGATCCCGTGGCACCCACAATGACAAACACAGTGTCTTGGGAACGAACTTTGTCCTGACGAAAAGCAAAAAACCATGTATGAATACTTTTGAACATGTCAAGACAATAAATAATCACTAATAAAACAACAAATTCAAAAGGATAAAAGCAGGCAATAAAAAGAAACAATAATAATCATAATGATAACAATGAAGTACTTAAAAAGCACTGAATCTTCTGCAGAAACAATTCAAAGCACTTACACTCTAGTCATATAGATTTCTGCTTAACCCCTAGGCTGCCTGCATGACGAGATAACTCGTCATGGCAAGCATGTATGCTTCGCTGCCACAATGACGAGATAACTCGTCATCGAAATATTCTGACTTTTCCCTGGTTTGCATTCACTTCATTGACAAAAATAGTGGTAGTTTTAGCCTGGGGAATCTCTCTAGATTCTATTCATAGCTAGAAACCCCATCTACGTCATGAAGCAGTCCTTTATTTGAACGTTTTGGTTGGGTCACTGTCCAAGTGTTTGCCTGACTTCTCTCCTCGCTCGCTCAACAAAATGTCGGACTGACGCCATGCTCAAGACATGCGATCGTGACGAACTAAATCAACCAAGATTTCTTTCTTTAGATGATGCTCAGAAAGAATTGAAGCGTAAATTTGAAGGAGAAGATAGTGATGAACATTTATAGGACAATCTGATAGAAAATAAAGGCAGCAATCAAGAGAGTGGCCAAGATGCGACTGTCAGTGAGTGATGCCGGCTGTACAGATGTTAGCAGTCGACAGAACATGACCGAATTAGCAGCAGAGTGATATTCTTGGCATGCAGCCAACGCAGTCTGATGAGAACTGAATCAAGTGACCGTGTGAGAGGGGTGAGGAGGGGGGTGGAGACTGAGGGGGCGTGGCCTCACATCCATCTTATCACTTGGAGAAGTCACAATGTATTGTGTATCTATCTCTTAAAAAAAAAATATATATATATATATATATATATATTGTGGTTGTTCTAGTATGATTTTGTGTTTGCAGATATCCATTTGTCCAGAAAATATGATGTTTTTGTGCAAATTACCTGACTAATGTTTGTAATGAACAAGTTGAAAATGTGACAAAAAACAAAACACTGATTTCAAAACAACAGCATGTCACTAAAAATATATAAAATGGGGAAACAGCATGTTTTGTATTCTTTATTCAATTACCTTTCAGAAAATATATACTTTTATGGGTCTTTCTCCAATAACAAAAAGCACAGAATTTTTGGAAAATTTATACCCGTTTTTTGTGAAAAAACCCTGGCAAATAGATTTCAATTAAATTTTATTTTCCTGGCAGCGAAAGGGTTAAAAAAAAACCACGACAACTAATGCAAAAAAGTGAATATGTTTTTTTCAAAATCAAACAGAAAACTGCAAATCCAACTCTTTTTGGGGTGGGGTGGGGGAGGCAGTGGGGGGAGCGTGGTGGGGATTGAGGAGGGTTTTTTTTTGTTTGTTTGTTGTTTTTTTGTTGGGTTTTTTTGCTCACTCTCAGAAACATGTTTTTACCAAAACTGTTCAGTGCTGGAAAATGAACAATTCTATCTCCTTACCGACATGACAACATGAATCATATCATACATCTTTTATAAAGTAACGTGTAAATGTAAATAATCCATTTTTTACTTACCGAGATGGCAAAGTCCAACACCCTCTGGATGAGCTCCTTTTTGTCAGTGAGACCAAGGGACCGGCTGATACGCACCTTCTCTTCCTGCATGTCAGCCTTTTCATACAGCTGGAAGAAAAAAATATAAAATAAAAAAAAGACTGAATACACTGCAGACTGAACATATCACACCGTATCACTCCTATCAATAAGCTTTATACCACTTGCCTAGGCTCCTCTTCTTGCCTGGTAGTCTGCTTGTGCTGCTTCAGAATGGCTCTTCATTTAAGTTTAAATGAAACCTGACATCAAAACAAACTTTCTGCACAAATTTCCACAAACTCTCCCCCCCCCCCCCCCCCCCCCCCACATAATCAGCTGACTTGAAATCAGCACAGCTCCAGCGTCTTGACAAGGATGAAGATCATGTATGCAAGTGGTTGAGGGAGTGAGAGTGCACGCGTGTATGTATATGTGTGCGTGTGTGCGCGCAAGTGTACATATGTGTGCATGTTAGTGTGTTTTGTGTGTGCTGATGCTTTCCCGATGATGATGGATAACCAGACTGCTGTTCATCTTTGAGCAGTCCGTTGCCCTGCTGTCTGAGCAAGCTACGTGTCGTCAGCATGGTCAGACCACCTCTCCTCACTAAAGAAAATTTTGGAAAATATTCCACCCACATTACCAGCTCTTGGACAGCTCACAAAGAAAGCAGTTTACCAGAGAGTGTGCTTACATCTGGAGGCAGAACGGTGGGGATTGCAAAAAGGACAGGGAAAGACATGGCGACCTTTGTGAACCTTTTACAAAAGATCAAGAAACTTGATGTTAGCTGATTCACTGCTCCTGCACTGTGGTGTGCAGAGAGAGGTGCAAATGCTGCAAGACCAACTCAAAGTGCACATCTTTGTGGACATAATTATGGCAGGGACTGTCACCAAGATTTGATATGTCCAGTTGGTAAGAGATAACCTAACTAGTTGAGAAGGGTTTTTCAATAACTTTGTGATACCAGCCTGATGTTTTAGGTTTCCAGTCAAGCTGAAACTATCAAAATTGAATATTTGGCTTTCTAGAGTGCACATTATGTACTTTGTGACTCTTGTAACCACACATCCGATGACATGCAAGTGGGGTTTTGATCTCAAGAAACCATCCCTAACCCTACCCCCAACTGTCATCATCCCTCCTTTTCCATTGACATTTGATGTCTCGTGGGAGTGAGGAGTAAATCAACACTAACCTTAACACTCATTCCGAGCCATAAGTCTCTACTACAGATCTCCTTTACAATTTCTGTGATATGACCTGGTGTCCTAATGGTAGATGCAAGAAGGCAGTAACCGGTTTGGTGATGTGATTGGAATGGACTAGTCACTTTTGTAACTTTTGTTAGGAGATTCTGCCAGCCAGTCATATATCTGATCATGAATGTTGTTGGATCAGTCGTTTACACTCAATCAGTTACTAGAGCACTGTCTCGAAAAAAGAAGAGGACCTTGGCTGTTGGGTAAAAAGCAGATTCACAAGTTTTTAAAGTTCTGAGGACCGAGTTAAACATTTTTTTTTTTTTTTTTACTTTTCAGTATCATAGTAAATATGATTTGAAATGAAAACTGTCTTACTGTATTTCCCACATTAAAAAAAACAAACATCTGTTTTGGTAGTTACAACAGCATGATTATACCCAGTTACCATGACCTAATAAAATATATATTGTTGTTCAGGAATTAATTAGATATCTTCCAGGCCTAATCATGGATTTGCTGGTTAAAGCCATCGCATCTTTATTGGCCTTATTACTGATTTAATTAATCTAACGTGCGGCTCACAGACTTTAAACAACACAAATTCAATTAGATTCCAGGTAATCAGAGTGTTTATGAATATAGCTAATACAGATCTAGTGCAGCACATTATTTGTGTGAACGGTCACAAGTAGTGCGATAAACACACTGTTTAGAACAGCAGTCACCATGATGTAGTCAGTGCGTGTACAGTGACCTAACTTCATGACTAAATTCAGCCATTTGAAGAAAGCACTGATAGGTCTATGTGCCTCAAAATGTTTCACAGTACATGTGTGCAACACGTCATATTTTTCATTCATTTGTCTCTGGCTACAAATTTTTTTTCTCCGCATAGGCGGGTAGTAGTTTGCACAGGACAGGAATCAGACCCCTGCCGGAGTCTGCACTAGTGGGTCACTGTTAAGTATGTGCAATTAAATTTTATTTGTTTTCTGAACATTTTAAGTTACAGGTTTACCGGTCAAGGTTATCTGGTTTTACTGTGACCTGTTTATATGTTTAGTACTAAATCTATCGAGCAAAATGTCTGAAACGAAAAATATACATAACAGAACAACACACAGACTGTTTGAAAGTCGAAAGTGATGCTCAAAGGAAAGACAACATTTAGATCTGCAGTTACAGTGACACAGCCGGTGCGTGAAG
The DNA here is from genome assembly GCF_041734735.1 of Babylonia areolata. NCBI lineage: Eukaryota > Metazoa > Mollusca > Gastropoda > Neogastropoda > Buccinidae > Babylonia > Babylonia areolata. Next base: position 33,907,435 of record NC_134893.1, on the reverse strand, counting down.
GGTGACCTAATTTCATGGCTATTTGTAGCAAAACAAGGAAAGTGTCAAGATGTCTATGCGCCTAAATGTAAATATGCTCAGATAGAGTCACAGTTTATGTGTGCAACAGGTCATGCTTTCACTCCACAACCTAACTCTTGGGATTTGTTGAGAACTGTTGCGAGCCGCTTAGCAGATGATGTTTTCAAAGACGCCAGCTTTGTTTTCTTCACATTGCGTCAATTAGGAACACATAGATCCTTCAATGATTTTTTTGTGAGTCACACACACCACAGAATGAAACACCATCAATTAAATATTCCACAGAAAGCCTGAACTTTCAACAGAAATATAATAATAATAACTTGGCTAAATTAAAAAAATAGATGGGACCCGGCTTAAGTTGCAACAGAAAGAGGGAAGCCAGTAAAACTGTTGAAAACTGACTATGCTATCTTGATTCAGAAGGTCTGGGAGAGACGATCAATGCCTGTTCACTGCTCATTTCCATTCATTACTTCACAGACCGGAATTTCCCTGTTTTCATTGCTTTCAGCATATAACTGAAATACGGCAAAAAAATGCAATATTTTGTCCACATAGTTTTGACAGGCATGCACCTGAAAACACTGAGACTATCGACAGCAAAGATAAGACTTTGAAGATGCGATATTTATAAAAATCCCAATCTTCATGATTTTAATCCTAATGACTTGTTTTTGTGTACAGCTAAAAAAACAGCTGCATGCGACTTAGCCAGGTTTTCACATGCTGCGTCACATTTGTTCTTTCCACAGAGTAAATTTTAGAAAAATGTTTATATTGTTTCAATTATCTGAATGCTGGAACAGAAGGCCGAGTATCAATTTCAGTTTCTCAAGGAGGCGTCACTGCATTTGGTCAAATCCATATACGCTACACCATATCTGCTAGGCAGATGCCCGACCAGCAGCAAAGCCCAACACACTTAGGCCTTGAATGCATGCATATATTTGTGTACCTATCAGTGGATTTCTACTCAGTTCAATATATTGCCAGAGGACAACACACTCATTGCCATCAGTTCTTTTTCAGTGCATCAAGTGCATGCTGCACACCGGAACTTGGTTTATCGTCTGATCCAAATGACTAGACGCTCTGTTTGATTTTCAAACTTGGGAGAAAGGGCGAGAGCAGAACTCAAACCCAGACCCTCACAGAAAATAAAACTATAGGAATAAATCGCTGACAGTGGATAAAGGCTCACTCCCTCTCTCTCTTGCTCTCAGTTTAGGAGTCAAATGATGGTGGACTGAAGTTCAAAGACTGAAGTGAGCTAACTTTGTGATGATGCAGTGAACAGATATTGTACTCCTGTAACAGAAGTAAGATTCAGTTGAATGATACCAGCAAACTTTCTGTGAAATATTTAGTCTGTTGGACTCAATATCAAGAAGATATGAACCTACAAATCTGTATTAATTTTTCAACTGTCAACAGTACTGCCATCGCCTGCATGCAGCGCCGCAAATGCGAATGAGTGAAATGTTACTGTGTGAAATTCTGTGGCTGTCTCGTGCTCTTGATTCAGGTGATCTGAATTTTCCGCCACCCCCACCCTTTTACTAAAATGAACGTATCACATATCGTCTGTCTCAAAAATGACAGCATTTGTTCAAGCACCATTCATGCAGTTTCATGATTTCTCTCCATGTTGAGCATATACGTCTCAGTTCATAACTTATTTCCAATGCAGTCAAATATTCACGAAAGTGGTGGTCCACTTCCATACAATTCAACATCATTAATTTATTTCCAATGCTATTTCGTGGCCAGGGTTTATGGCTGTGATTCTTACCTCCAGCATTTGGTTGAAGACTTCTTCATTACCATTGGTCAGCACAGTAACATACACCTGTAGACAATAAAGCATTTTGTGAGAGAGCGAGAGAGAGAGCGAGAGAGAGTGTGAGTGTGTGTGTGTGTGTTTGTGTGTGAGATGAACACTGAACAATTGTTTTCCACAATAAATAAACAGCACTTGTTTCTTTTCAGATCAGAAACTCTTCTCCATGAAAAACCAATGATCATTCTTTTTCCATCAGTGAAACTTTTCCCATCAATAAATAGTACTTGTTTTTCCACACCAGAAACTATTTCTTCTATTTTTTTTTTTAATTAAATAAATAAACCATTTCAACAAAATCCTTCTTTATGGCATGTTTTCACACCAAAAAAAAAACAACAACAAAAAACATCAGCTCATCAAAAACACCTTATCTTGCTTATCTGTCAAATCATTCTTCAGCAATAGCAGCCCCAGTTTTCAGAAGTCAGACATTCTTTTCATGAGTCATGAAACTCTTGATAGATATGCAAACACATGAATTTACTGTGATCGCTATGATCAACACCATTTAAAAAGCCAAAGGGTAGTTTGAAAGAGAAAATTTACAGGTAATCTGAGGTCCGCTGGCAGTGTCTTGACACCACTGAAGTGGTCCTGAAAGCGTTTCTTGGCCGCTTCCACTGTGGCCTCATCATTGTAACGACCCATTCTGGTCAGAACCAGGTCACGAAGCATAGGAGTCAGAGGGCCTGTGCACACACAGACACACACACATAAACACAAATACACATATACATGCACACACACTCAGACCCACACGCAAACACAAATAAGACAACCTCTCATTCATTTCAAACAATATTCAGCTAACATTTGCATGTCTGGTTATTTAATCAACCGGAATGAATGCATGTACAACGGAAATGAAAAGTAATGATTTGGTAATACAAATCACAAATTACAAACTTGCATGACAACATGATGTGCTGTCAGGAGTGTCAGGAGCTTGCAGAACTAGGCACTCTGAGCAGTCTTACAGAAAACACACCACACAAATACACATTTACAAACACACACATGAACTTTTTTACACAGTGATTCACAAGCATATATGCATGCAAACAAGAATCAACATTCACACAAACCAACCTCCTCCACACAAACCAACCTCCTCCACACACACACACACACTTGACATGCCAACAAAACATTGAAACCACCATCACCAGACCCATACCATCATCCTCTTTGGGATCCCAGCCGACAGAGGCAGCAATGGTGGAGTACAGCTTGCAGGCATAGGTCTTGTACTCAGGGTAGACGTCAGTGTATTGCAGGAGCACAGCCACTGAGGCCAAGCCTCCAGACAGGTCAGACCACACAGTGTAGTTGTCTTCGTTCACAAAGGCTTCTGTCACTTTCAGCACATCCACAGCAGAGTAACAGCCAGCACGTGCCTGGAGACAACGTGAGTGAAGATCGAGGTGTCAGCTACCAGTGGGTTTGTGTGTGTGTGCGTGTATGTGTGTGAAAGTTTCATTACACACTGCTTTTTTTTTCTTCTCATACTTAACTCTTTCACCGCCAAGTTTCTTTGTGAAAAACACTCCCCAGCATCAAATATTTTAGAAACAATGCTCTCAGTCACAGGCTTCGGTTCAAGTCAAAACAACACGTTCACTTCAAACTCAGTTAAGGGGTAAAGGTTAGTCACTGCTCTATTAGCGGAAAACTGGCTGCAGCTGTCTAGCTTTGTTACAATGTGAACAAGAGAGGCAAGGCTTTCAAGACTCACTTGTGATACACTTAAAAAAAAAAAATAAAAAAAAATTAATCATTAAAATGTGTTCTGTATTTGTTATTATAAAGCTTCCAGTTAAAAGAAAAAGAATAAAGAAAAAAAAAAGTCCTAACGGCAGCTTCAAACCCGGTGTGTTTGGATGAGAAGAAACTGTTTTATCCATTACACTATCGTGGCTCCTTAACTGACGTTCAAAAATGTAATATTTAAACATGCTTTTTTTAAAGGGCGATAAATCGATTGTGGTATTCGCAGTGAGAACGCTGTTCAAATCATATTATTCTGGTGTATCTTGGGCATTCAAAAAATCTTTAAGGACGATTAAAAATTCTTTTTAAGTCCGCGGTAAAGGAGACGTGGCTATCGCCGCGATCACACTGCAACATTTTGCCGTTTTCTCTGGATCTAGATAGATGTACAAGTTTAGTTAAACCCAGCTGACACAGTCGATTCAATTTCTCTTTTATGTTCATTCTAGTTTTATAGTTTTAGAGTTGATATGCAAATTGAGTATTTTGTTAAACTAATAACATTTAGAGCCAAGTACAAGTACTGCTAAACGTTGTATGAAGTGAAAAGGACTTCATTTTGAGAAAAGTCAAGACTGGAAATTATTGTGTTTCATCAATTCAAGGGTATTAACTCTCATGGTTTATTATTTTTAACTGTGTATTCCGACTGATTCTATGGATATCTTTATGGCAGTTTGGGGCATAATCCATTAAGTGATGAGGCGTTCACAAATCTTTCTCTGAATAAATATTTCACGGTCTCCTTCTCCAACTTTCCATCACATGTTATCGTGTATTGTCGATTGAATATAGGATTGCATGGGCAGGTCAACAACTTGAAACAAAATGGCGTCATTCGCACCAGCCGCCGTGGCGAAGTGGTTAGCGTCACGGACTGACGGCTGGGAGGACGCGGGTTCGGATCCCAGCGGAGGTGGGTTTTTCAGCCCGTGACCGGCTCCTACCCAGAGTTGAGTGTGCTGTGGGCTTAAATGGGGAGACTGGGACCACACAGTCGAGTGTCATCCACTTTAAGGATGCATCTTTGGGTGTGTTGCTCTAATTACCTGACCAACACTGCAAGTGTCTGTATCTCTCGGGCCTGGTTAACGCCGGGATATCATTATGACAGAAGCGTATAGTACAGCCTTGTCACGCAGTCCCAAACCAAAATGGACCTCCATAGCAACATCGTCATCATCATCGTCATCCTCCTCCTCCTCCATCGTCATCAATATAAACAAAATAGTCTCAAAGTCTGTGGCCTTTCATACCCTGCTCTCATGGTGACCTCAGCTTCGTGCTTGGGGTGAGTCCTGTCAATGTCGTCAATGTCGACAGATTCATGAGGGGCTGTTGTTTGAGGGACGTGGTGGCGGTCTCCACTCTGGGAGGGACGCTCACTCAGTCTGGCTCCGCGACCAAGCCATTATTGTCGTTAGTAGGGGTTTAGTAGGTGGTGTCCTAAGTACATTAAATCAGAAGAGGCACCAATGAACACCACCAAAGTGACTCAGCAGCACTGCAGGGTCTCCTCTGGTGTGTGGCCTCCTGGCGACCTAACAACAATGGTTCCTGAACTGCGACGGACAAACCCGGGTGTGGCCGTGTATGGGGGAATCTAAATGAGCAGCGTGAAAGTAATGCCACTGAAACGGTGCAGATGATGGGACAGCAAAAAAAAAAAAAAAAAAAAAAAAAAAAAAAAGTGTCGTCTGCGTTCGCGAAGAATATGAGCATGCGCTTTGAATATGTGTACGCAACTGATTTTTGCCCATGACCTTCAGGGCTCAGCCAATAGATCTATAAAGTCCACTTGTCGTATTGATTTTAGTATTTTCCGAAAAAGACCACTTGGGCGAATGAACATAGTGAAAGCCCTGTACACTGACAGTAAAACACACAAGCTTTTTATGTATTGAGTATGATTTTAAAATGTAATGTTTAAGATGAGAAAGATCAGTTTAAAGCAAATTAAGTCCCCTAGCATTAATTACAGTTTAATTTCCCTTTTTTACTCTCTGCACCAAAACGTTTGCAAAATAAATATAACTTCCATGCTTAGCAAAAGAAGTTCCTGTTTGAACAAAAAATGATAAAAATGACTACTCTTGTTGTTGTGTCAGAATATCTATCAAAGTGCCAAGTTTAGAGAATAAAAAAACAACAACAAATATAACAGTAAATGCAGTCTGCATATAATTTGGCTTCTTTTTTTTAATATTTTTTTGTGCCCATCCCAGAGGTGCAATATCGTTTTAAACAAGATGACTGGAAAGAATTGAATTTTTCCTATTTTTATGCCAAATTTGGTGTCAACTGACAAAAGTATTTGCAAAGAAAATGTCAATGTTAAAGTTTACCAAGGACACACAGACACACACACACACACAGACAACCGAACACTGGGTTAAAACATAGACTCACTTTGTTTATACAAGTGAGTCAAAAATGGTCTTAACATGACCCCTCAATGTTGACAAAAGTCGCCTGTGGCGGTGCACTGTCTAGCCAACTAAAATCAACTACATCGGTGCAAGAGTTAAAACAGCACATCATCTTAGCCTTCCAAATGGAAATATACCCAACACATATTCTAAAAACTTGTATTTGCCAATACAATCTTTGCTTTAAATATAATTTGAATGGGGTTTCTTGCAACAACAATATAAAAAAAAATTAATTAAAAAAAAAGCACCAGTGACAGGCTTTTTTTTCCTTGTGATTTGGGTCTTCTGATTTTTTTATTTTTTTTTTTTAAATAAATAATTCCAAGCCTATAAGCATCCAGACAGAAAATCCATTCAAATCATGCTATTGGAAATCCTCACTCAATAAAAGCCATAAGCAACAAAATCACCCAAGCAATTTTCCTACATCAATCAGAGAACATGAACTCTTTGTTTCTGCTTACCAGTGCATAGAGATCATTCAGCAGCCCAAGTCTGTCCTTGGGAGGCAGGGACTTGTCTTTGATTGCTGGTACCAACATTCCCAGCATGTCGCTGGAATACTGAACCCTGTACACTCCAACAGTACCTGTGTTCACCTGTCAAAACCCATGCAGTATGTGTTACTTTTTCTGTGCTCCTGCATGAATCAATGTAGTCATTCACTCATAAGCATAAACATGCATACTAACAAGTCTCTCTCTCACACACACTTACAAATACACGCACAACACTACTCATGCACACACACACAGACGCACAAGCACACACACACACCACAGGAGACACACCTTGACCCATTCATCGGGCTTGATGTCGTCCAGAGTGATGGTGGTCGAGGATTTATCCAACAGGATAGTGCTCACTGGCTTGTCTGGACTGGACCCCGTGGACACACTGATAGGCACCAGCCACAAGCTGCCCTCACCTGCATGTGCAGACATCACTTTAAGTTTTCAGCAAAGGCGGGCACACATACAGGTGCTACGCCTTGCCCTGCTGGCTACATGATGTACACCAGCGTGCACAAACTCAAGGCCCCACCACCAAACATGACACCACCACAAATTGAACACTGCTTGTAAAACAAATTAGAAAAGTGTCGAAACCAGCACATGTGGATGGATTTCAGCACTCAGGAGTGTTTGCAGAAAGGGGAGAAAATATGCAGCAGCTTTACACTGCTGACAAGTAAAAACACCTCTTAAAACTACAGATAACTACCTAGCTTCATGTTCAACTCACTATTCTCTTTCCCTGAGATAAACAAGAAACAGCAAGACAAATCTGGACTCCTAATCTCTTGCAGCATTTGTTGCAATTATTGTCAAAAGGCTATATGCCAGTAGGTGTGTGATAGAAAACAATGATAGTGAAATGTACAGATGTCCAATTGAGAGACAGAAGCCACAAGCACATTTGAATAAGCATGTAAAGCAGATGAATCTTTGGTAGTTTAGCTACAGATCCCTGATCTAAACAGCGTATGCTAACTGCAGCCACGAAGTGTACTGCCACATCATCAACTGCCATAATCGCAACAACACACACACACACACACAAAAGCATTTATGTTAAATACTAAGAAAAGTTTATCTTAGCAACGAATGTGTGCAGTGATTCTTGGCATTTGCTGCAAGTACCACAGCGAGCGAAAGAGCGAGCATGTATTTGAGTGTGCATGTGTGCATGCATGCTTGGTAAGTTTCACAGTTGGAAAGATCATTTTTTGTTTGATTTTTTTATCCAGCCATAGTGCCCTAACGTGGGGGCTTGAATCATAGAAAATGTGGAAAAAATCATAGTACAAGGCAGGTCTATAATTATCCAATCATCATCAAGCGTTTTTCTTTTTTCTTTTTAATAGGCAGATCAGAAATCAAAGTATCTTGATAAGAAAAAATCTGACATTGGAGCAATAGTCTTAAAACTGGACCTGCTCCGATCGAGCAGTTGGCATCTCTGCACTTATAACAGGAAGGTGGGCCTCAAGAGTACCCAAGCAGCAAAGGGCACTAAATATTACCAATGCATATACTCTTCCGTGAGTGTGGACAGTTGCACACACAAGATATGCTGTAACCTTTAACCATCACCCTTACCTTGCATTAGACGATCACTTGCACATACTGAACAGAAAAACACTTTTCTCACATTCTATTATTCGTTTCAGGTTGCAATTCTGGGTGTTTATTGTTCCGCCTGTTTCAACGCACATGGATACACTGTGTCACTGAAATTAATGTTCAACTAGCATGGTTGAAAACACAGTTAATTTTTTTCAGTGTCAGCTGTGTTACTGAGCATGATTTGAATTGGATAGGTGCAAGGATGGATACATTTCCAAGAGCAGATAACCCAAATAATCAGATAGCCCACATACACCATGTTCCAATCCTTCCACAACTTGCTGTCAATACTGCAGAATGCCTAAAAACAGCTAGACCTGAGGTGTGTATTCAACCATGCTACATATATATTCATATACATATATATCTAGTGCGAGAGGTCTCTCTCTCTCTTTCTCTCTCTGTATATTCCTATATATATATATACAGATGAATATGCAGCAATGAAACTGAATACACGTGAAACCCACCTTCGTCAACTGACACCAGAACTGCAGACACTGGCACTAACCTGCTTGTTTGCCATCGGCGCAGAACTTTTCCTGCTCAACAGTCAGCGTGCGAGTGGTCCCTTCATGCTTTTGACTCACCTGCAGCAAATGCACAAATATGGCTTCACTTCTGCACCTGAGGCATTGATTTGTGTAAAAACACTGCAGTTCAAATTCAAAGCTAACAAGGTGACTAAAGGCAGAAGTAAGACATTTGTGTTGAATGAGACAAGGAAAAACAAGAGAGGCAAGGCCTTCAAGACTCACTTGTGATAAATTAAGTCCCCTAGCATTAATTACAGAGTAATTTCCCTGTTTTACTACCTGCACCAAAACGTTTGCAAAATAAATAAAAATTCCATGCTTAGCAAAAGAAGTTCCTGTTTGAACAAAAAATGATAATAATGACTACTCTTGTTGTTGTGTCAGAATAAGAGGTCAAAGTGCCAAGTTTAGAGAATACAAAAAATATAAATATAACAGTAAATGCAGTTTGCATATAATTAGGCTTCTTTTTTTAAAATTTTTTTGTGCTCATCCCAGAGGTGCAATATTGTTTTAAACAAGATGACTGGAAAGAACTGAATTTCTCCTATTTTTATGTCAAATTTGGTGTCAACTGACAAAGTATTTGCAGAAAAAATGTCAATGTTAAAGTTTACCACGGACACACAGACACACGGACACACACACATGCACACAGACAACCGAACACTGGGTTAAAACATAGACTCACTTTGTTTACACAAGTGAGTCAAAAATCAACACTGTGCAGACACAACAGCTGCAGTTTTTGGTTACAATATTTGTGACACAGACCAACTCCAACTTGCCGTCTAATGACACAGATCAACTCTGACCTGCTGTCTAAAGACATTATAAATTCTTATCAGTACCATTCTTGAAACACATCACTCTTGCTTCCTGTTCAATGCTACATTATACATGCTTACTTTGGTGAATACGAAGCAGTCAATATGGCAAAGTTTGTTTTTTGCATTGTGTTTGAGTGTGTGAATGCATGCAGGCGGCTGAAAATATGTGTGTATGTGTATGTGTGTGTGTGTGTGTGTGTGTGTGTGTGTGTGTGTGTGTGTGTGCAAGAGTGTGAAAGAGAGTGTGTAAAAATATCACAAACCTACATATCACAAAACTTAAGCAGATAATTGATATTTTCTCACAAACACACAGCGGTGCTGTTTTATTCACAGGCACGCACACACACACATCCATACGCACCTACATACAAAACAGCTTACCTTGATGACTGGGAATCCCTTTTGAGATGTCCAGGTGTCCATCATTTTGCGCACTGGTTTGTCACTAGCTTCCTCTAGGGATTGCCACAGATCCTCCGTCACTGTGTTGGAGAACTTGTGTTTTGTCAGATACCCATTCATCCCTTTGCGGAAGTCCTGCCACACCCAAACCCTATTTTTTAACAGGTTAGTTGGCTATTTAGTTTTTCAAAAAATAAAATTTTGAATCTGGACCCAGTTGGAAACAATAACATTCTGCACCTGTGCAAAAGATTCTTGCCAGCATCATCTGTGGCACTGCAAATGTGCACAAAACTCTGGGGGAGAATTAGAACAGTTATTAAAGCAGAGATAACTGTAACCTAGTATCTTTCAAGGCTGAGTTGGGTTTTATTTGAAACAAATGAAAGATCAAAAACAGATGCAGTTATCAGTCTTGTAATACTGTGTATGAAATCCTTGATATATATGTATATATAAATGCAGAATAGGTCAACAATAACAACATACAAACACTCAAGAATAACAAAATCTCCTTTGAAGGTTTGAAAAAAAGAACAGTAAATTTTTTTTTTTTTAAATTTGAATGCTGCTAGGAATTGTAAAATCACAGCAAGCACAGAAACGACAGTGTTCAATCGGCCATCTTCGATCAACATATAGATATACCAGTGCACACACATACCATTCACAATATGAACCTTTCCAATCTCACCATTTTATATCCACTGCCAGGACTCCTAAGATGGAGCTGTTTGCTGGTGATAATTATTGCGTCAGATTCTGCAAGACATTTTTTAAACCCATGTTTAGTGAGAGAGCTCCCGTAGACCATGGACTAATGTATTTATTGGCAGTTAATCATTCTGAGTCAGCAGGCACTCACCTTGTCACCGATGTAGTCATGCAGCATTCTTATCACTGAAGCCCCCTTGCTGTAGGAGATGGCATCAAAGATTTCATCTACTTCTGCAGGCTTGCCAACTTCCACCTGTCACACAAAAGAAGATATGGAGTATACCTTAACAGTGCACCCCAAAAATGCTTTAAGTGGGTCCTTGATGAAACCAAGAATGTTGTGAAAAAGCTAAAAATGTCACTGACCTTTCAACTTAAGTTCCAAGGGGTTCTTTTCAGAACTATCCTAATTTAGTTTATAAATAGAAAATGGACAGATAAACTTCACTGAGAATGATTTTATAGAGAAAACTTATTCTGTCAATGTCCAAGAATGTTAGAGAAATACAAAATGCTGTATTCTGACCATTTCTTCTTATTCAGACTTACTTTAGCCAGCTTTTTTAAACAGTTTCTGTGGCAGGGCTTAAGCCATATTGTTTATCAAGTTCAGCTGGTCACAAAGATCAGCTTCAGGCCAACTCTGTCATGGGATAAGTTGAATTCTCTCTGTTGCACATGCATATAGGAACTAAACAAAAACTGTCTTCCATCACAATTGACACAATCAAACTTGGCAGTACATCCATCCCTCTTTCCACGTCAGTCAGGAACCTCGGTCTTGTCATTGACAATACACTGTCCATGCAAAACTTTATCAGTCAGACATGTCAGTGCTGCTACTGTCAACTGTGGCGCATCAGTGCCGTCCAGAAATATCTGTCCACTGACGCAACATCTAGACTTGTCGTTTCTCTCATTCTCTCTCGCCTTGACTACTGTAACTCTCTACTGTCTGGTTTGCCTGCTTCATCCATTCAGTCCCTTCAGCGCATGCAAAACTTTGCTGCCCGACTCGTCCTCAGAAAGAAAAGATCTGAGCACATCACTCCTCTTTTGCAACATCTCCACTGGCTCCCGGTCTCACACCAAATAAAGTACAAGATCAGCACTCTCCCGGTCTCACACCAAATAAAAAACAAGATCAGCACTCTATGTTATAAATGTATTCACAAAACTGCCCCTTCCTATCTCTGTGGCTGCCTTCACCTCTACACTCCATCTCGCTCACTACGATCGGCCTCGGATCCACTCTGTTTATGCATACTCAGATTCAAACACTTGACTGTTGGCTGCCGTTCTTTCTCTGTCTCTGGACCTTGCAATTGGAATGAACTTCCTCCTTCGCTTCGTCAAGTCTCCACATTCAACTCTTTCAAGTCTGGCCTTAAAACCCACCTCTTCCCAAAATAGCCTCTCTTGCCTGCCCTTCCTTCTCTTTAGTTTCTACAGTTTTAGAGTTATGCATGCGTGTGAATGACTGGTGTGAAAGCGCTTTGATTTGTCTCTGCACAAGATTCAGCGCTATATAAATACCATTATTATTATTATATAGTACTAGTAGTCTTCAATTTTACATCTTTCCACTCAGTGATATCAGACAACATATGCAAATGCCTGTAAGCATATGCATATGGGCATGCATTTGCGCTCAAGTGTTCTCAAAGCAATAAATGAGACTGACGTGATAAAACTAATTAGGCAAAAACTTCCAAGTTTTAATAAATTTACTAATCTTTTTCTTCTCTTTTTTTTTCTCTCTGTGGTTAATCAAATTTCATTTCCTGTTAAAAACCCCAACTTTGAAATCCAGCCTGAGTTTTCCAACCTCGATGGGGTGACTGTTGTGGAGGGCATCTAACTCCAGAGCTCTGCCCAGGTCTGTGTTGACGAACTGGGTCCAAACGTCAAACTCTGGGAAACAGTGGTCCACGCACAGGTACTCAATCCAGGAGGCAAATCCCTCATTCAACCACAGGTGGGTCCACCACTCCTGTAATGTACAGCCAGAAACTGATGAAGTGTGCTGTCCAGCAGCCAACCACACAAGCAACAACAGGGAAAGTTGAAAGAATGATGCTGCTAAACAATACCAATACAAGTTCCAAATATACCCAAGACAATTAATTCCTGGGCTATTTTAGACCCCTTTCTTTTTTTCTTTTTTTAAATTCAGATTAAGAATTCTGCACAGGGACTGTTCTCAATACTAATATATTATTGATCTGGATGAGTGGTTGTTATCCAATGCTGGGTTTCATGCTGGATTCAGTGGGTTGTCATTTTAAAAGTAAAAACACTCTCAATTGAACAAAATGAATAATTCACTCAGCTGCTTCAGTTAATTGTCAGGGTCTCAACAATACACAAAAAAGAAGGGATGTCTTTCACTATTTGAAAAGCAAAGCCTTTTCTGTCTACTAGACACTCACTTTGAGGAAAGAATGGAACATTGTCATATCAGAATGGGGCTATCAAGGTTATTTCTCAAGTTGTTTCTAACTCCAGTGGTGTAGCTTTTATTTTTGATAAATTTTTTAATACAAAGTTAAACAGGTCTCAAAAGGAAATAATGGAAATTACATTATAGTGCTTATTGAAACAGGAAGTACTGAATTTATCTTAGTTAATGTGTATGGCCCATGGACTTCAATATTAACAATGTAATAATGGCTGGGGACTTTAATTTGGTTCTTGACCTAACTAGAGACTACTGCAACTATGAGCCGATTTATAAACCTGAAGGTAGAGAAGTACTTGAGAACATAATTACTGATTTAGAACTTAATGACAAAAGGCGATATTTCAATCCTGATTGTCAAAGGTACTCACAGAGAATTAACCGTTTCACCAAGCTAGACTCCATTTCTTTCTCATTTCAGATCCTGTTTTTACTTATACTTAAAATGCAGACATTGAATGTGGCTACAGAACAGATCATTATCTTATTCTCATAAAGTTGCATTTAGGCGAAACAGTGAAATCAAATGAAATACATTTTGGAAATTCAATATGTCATTATTAAAAGACAAGACTTACCTTGAAGAAATTAACAAAGAGATTAAAAAAGTTAAAGAAGAGTACACATGAAGTCCTTATGCTAGAGATACTGTTGACACTTTTCCTTTGTTTGATTTACAGCTCTCTGTCTCTGACGATTTGTTTTTGGATTTTTTGTTGTTGTTGTTGTTGTTGTTGTTAATGAAGAGAAGATCAAAAACAGTACCTTATGCAGCTATGAAAAAGAAGAAAACAAATGAAGAGGAAAGATCAGAACGATGAGGTGTGCTGTCCAGTAGCCAACCACAAAGGCAATAGAGATAGTTAACACAACGAAAGAATGATTCTGCTCAATGACAGTTACTGCATTTAGCCCTACCCACCTTCTCCTACATATTCTTTTTATAATCAACTATCCCTGAATCCTCAAATTCCCTGGCAAGGAAAGAGCACTTATTTCCAATATTCTCTGGCACTGAATGGGTTTAGTGTCTACAAAGTATTCCAGAGAAAACACACACACACACACACACCAAAACATGGTTATTACACACAAATTTTGTTTACATGTGAACAAAACAACAACAAAAAACAAAAAAAAAACCCAATAAACATACGCTGATAAACTGGAAAATGAACTGACCATGGTCACCAGGTTTCCAAACCACTGATGAGCCAGCTCATGGCCAACCACCAGTGCCACCCATAGCTTGACCCGTGTTGAGGTGTCCTTGGGGTCCACCAGCAGAGCAGTCTCTCTGTAGGTCACCAGTCCCCAATTCTCCATGGCACCTGAAAGATAGCAGTCCTGTGGGTTTGCTTTTCTCTAAGCCTCCTGTTGGTAACATCAATTCTTTGTAAAAAATAATAAAAATAATAATACTGTAAAGTTCGGTCTATAAGCCGCAACTTTTTACCCCTGCTTCAATCTCTGCGGCTTATACAATGATACAGCTTATTTGAGGATTTTAACAATCCCTGTAGTGTCACATTCTCGTCTATTCTTAGCTGCCCTTCAACTCACCAAAATCATGATTTCTTTAGATCAGCATTCAGTTCTACTCTGCTCAAGCATACACCCTCATCATGCCGAAAACGCGACGTAATGCCTATGATGCAGCCTTCAAATTGAAGACAATCAACCTAGCAGACAACAGTGCAAGCAGCGAACCAACAGCAACTCCACTTTGTGTTCACGTTCATGAAGTGAAAGCGAGGCTGAAGTCAGTGACAAGATGGTGGAGGAAGCTGTGCTGGTTCTCTTCAACTCGGACACTGAAGACGAAGATTTCAATGGATTCAGTGAGCAGGATGACGTTGAATATATGTGACTATCCCTAAATTATGGATCTTATTTTCGTTGTGTTTATTTTTTATTTTTTGTGGCACTAGCAGTATTTTCACTTGCTTTTCTTTGTGTTGTTCCCGCTTGTGTTTATTTCATAACCTACAGTATTGACAGCTTTTCTGTAGTATCAGTATGTGTTCCAGTACCGGAAATAAGTGCGGCTTATAAGCCAGTGCAGCTTGTGTATATATGAAGTTAATTTTTTTCCTAAATTTAGTGGGTGCGGCTTATATACCAGTGCGCTCAATAGACCGAACTTTACGGTAATCAAAATGGAGTGGCACAGCACTATGTCAACATGTTCTCCATGGTGAAAACAGATAAAATTTCACACACTGAAATCTACTGCAATAAAAATTTTAAAAAAGAAGGTAATTCAAATACTACTTATAAATAGACCCTTCGCAATTTATTCCTTAATAATTTTCCACTTCTGTTTGTTTTGTTTTTTCAAGCAGTGTAAGAATTTTTTTTCACCTCCAAGTCATTTATGACATTACTAGTATATTGTACTGAACAACCTTGAAGACATCATAATATCCATCGTAAGGGGTCAGAGTATAGATTAACCCCCTGGAGGTGTCTGCAGGTATCTGCCAGATTCATGATCTAAATCCAAGCAGCACTTTGTTGTTAAATCAAGGGAAGAAATCTTTCCTTTTTCACTTAGGTCCACTCCTTATTACCCAAACTCTTGACATACATACTAAACATACAGAAATTCACAAGATACGCAAGTCAAAGTTCCTGGCATCCGTATCTGTGTTGGGTCACAACAAAGACACTTTTCTTAGACATTTATTTTAGACAATGTTTTCAGATACATTCGTGATGTATACAGTTTTCTTTTAAATATATTTTTGAATGTATTGCTTTGTTAATAAACACATCTGTGATGAAAACAACTGCGATTTTAAAACATTTGTAAATGTAATGTACACAGTATGCTTTAAACACAACTGTAATGTACACACTACTAGGCTCTTTAGTGCTTACCAGCAGAAAAATCACCAATAGCGATAAGATCCATTTTCGGCAGGGGATAGACAATACCAAAGTAATCCTTGTAGAATGGTAAAGTTTTCACAGCAACCTGAGATAAACAAAAGTAGGATACTAGTTATATGGTTCAACAGAAAGATATCCTCTATAGTATAAGTACCATATTCATATTCTCTCTCTCCACCCTCACCCCCAACCCCCAACCCCCACCCCACCCCACCCCCACACGCACACACACCCCTCCTCACACACACACTCTCTCTCTCTCACACACACACACACACACACACACACACACACACACCATGTACACAACCTGTACATATAGCAATAAGTGAATTACATGTTTTCTCAGATATAACATTACATATATTTTTGACAATTGCACATTTCAGTCTGAATACACATACATCACTAATTAAAGAAGTAAACTCAAAGTATTAAGGAAAATGGAATCATTATCAACAAATCATAATCTTTTAAAATAAAAAATGAAAATACTGACATCCAGTGCATATTTTCCCTGCTCCTTCTTGCCCGTGGGTGTGTACACTCTGATGAGGATGTCATCAGAGTCCTTGTCTTCCACATAGTCAAACTCTCCCACCACAAAGGCCAGCAGGTACGTGGACATGATGGGCGTGCGTTGGAATGTCATCACTTTCTGGCTGCTGTCCGACTCCAAGGTTGTTTCTGTCACCACTGGCTACGGGAACAATCATACTGATCAGAGAGATTGTTTTTTCACATGCAAATAATCATTACCTGTATCAGATCATACCTTTGCTGACTGGCTTTTTACCCCATGTCAGCTACCCCAACAGCAAGTGTAGCCTGGATACTGGATGTTTAAAGCACTTTTCCATTGAGATTTCCTGACTTTCTTTATACGCTTGACATGATCTGAGATCAGTCAAAAGAGCAAATGTTTCTTTTACTATTATCTTTATTTGTCAAACACTTTCATAAGACATTGACACTGATTTTTATCTTTAAAGTTAAATTTCTGTAATGATAGGATGGAATCTGACCACATTACATGCTTTATCAATGGGGAAAAAAAAAAGAAGAAAAAAAGTATTAAAAAAAACTTAATAATTTCAATACTTTCAAATCTTCAGTCAAAAACAGAAGAGAGTAAGCAAACTGTCTTACCATGTTAGAAAGAATGACTCTGTCTTTGGGTCCAACCAGAGTAACATCAAAGGTGGCTTTGACAGCTGGCTCATCCCAACAAGGAAAGGCCCTTCTGGCATCTGTTGCCTGCACAGTACAGTTAAGAGATGTTCAGTGTATGTTCATTGTATTCAATAAGGTTAATAAATAAAGTAAGAGTAAATATCTGAAATAAAGCATTTGTCAAATGTTCATGGCAGAACTCTGCAAACTATTCATTTATTATACTTTTTTTTTTAAAACAGTTTAAGCTTTTCTCCACAACTGATAATGCATATCTAATCAACAAATTTCATCAGCACATTTCATCAACAAATTTCTTTAAATGTTGTCAGACACTACCATGCAAAAGAACCAATATTACAATATATACTATAGTATTAAAGTATCATTAATAATACACCAAACCAAGCTGAACAAGCAGAGAATGCATACCTCGAACTGTGTCACTGCAGCAAACCTCTGTTCACCCGCAGGCGTGGTGTACTTGCTGCGGTAGAAGCCTTTCATCTTATCGTTCAGTTCCCCTGTGAACTCAAGTTGCAGAACACCTTTCCCCAGCTGTATTGAAAAAAAAACAACAACAGGTATGTGGGTGAAACTTCTTAAAATGAGGAGAATCATAACTGTAGGCCTTATTCTTACTTTAAAAACAGATGACATAACTGATTATGTAATGCTGACATCTTGACATTTTTGTGGAAATCTGTACAACCTGATCCTTGCCAAGTCGTTAGACCATCACCTGCATGTCAATCAAATACAGTCCAATTGTCCATTATTAACAATATCAAAATAACATATTCTGTGTAAAGTATGTAACGTAACTTGCAAGTTACCAATATCTTGTCAGAACTATATACATCACATAATAATAAAACCTAACTTGAAGATTACAATTAATACAAATAATAAACCACACCTACATGGTGGGGTTAAAATAGTCATACATGGAAAAGCCCACTCATGTACCTACAAGTGAACATGGGAGTTGCAGCCCATGAATGCAGAAGTCGAAAAACCACCGAGGCAACCATGTGTTTGTTCTGTTTTGTCCATGTGTTCTGTACAGCTTGTTCATGATTAAAGAGGCTATGCCAGTCTTGAATAAAAGCTAATCTGTGTGTACGCACATTTCTTCTGTCATTGCTGCTGTGTGCATATGTCAGATGATCAGTATAAGGACAAGCCCAGCGCTTCCTTTTTTTTTTTTTTTTTTTTGAGGAAGTGTCTGCATCTGTTACAATGTATCTTTCATTTACCTGGGTGCTAGCTGAATCAGTAGTGTAAGCAGCACTGACTTTAAGTTGTGTACCTTGTAAATGGACAGAGTTACCAATCTTTACTATTTCAAGTATTTGTTAATCATTTCATTTCAGATCAAATCATCAATAACTGATTTCATAATCATAAAGAATTTTAAAATATAACTTTTGTCAGTATAAAATTTCTACAATTTATATACTGCATACCTGCAATTCTGAAGGGAAGGAAAGAATGGCCAGTTCCTCCTCTTCGTCAAAGCTGACCTCACCTTTCAGTTCCGTTCCATCTGCACAAACAAATTTAAATCAGATAATCTATCATTGCAGTCAAAATGAACAAAATCAAGCAAGAAGAAAAAAACAACACTCATTTGTAATTTATTTAATTATTATAAAAAAAATTACATACTTAACAAAGTGACAAAATGCAAAAATAATCTTTCATGTCACACTCTTTTGACTTAAAAAGGCTTGATCAGTGTTTCAGATTACAAAATCTAGGACTGTCTATTGCAGGAGACTGTCATTCAGTGATTTACTCTAATTACAATTTAATCTATCAAATATATGAATGTTTTCAAGTACTTCACTAATTTTTCATTTTATGAAAAATGTCACATTAAAAATGAAGTGACCTTCCATTAGCATTAACAATGATGACCTTTTAAACAACAATATACAGCTCCACTGGATATAACATGAAAAAAAAACCCACAAACTATCACTGGATGCCACAATAATATACACTTTGAAAAGGTTTTCCCTGAAACTGTGTCCAACTGAAGCAATCTCTCTAATCAGGCTGATTTTCTTTCAAAGGTTTTTTTTTTTTTTTTTTTTTTTTATTGATTTCTAATTTACTTGGTCATCGGTGGACTTTTCACCACATTTATAAGACATAACTTTATAATATTTTGCCAAGAAACTGTAAGATTTGTAAATTAAATATATATTTGTAAACATCTAAATGCAGTCATAGAAATCAGAATATTGCATATACTATAGTTACAGTCTGCAAGGAAAGTCTGATGTTAAAACAGTCAAATGAAAAGAGACGAAATAAACTATAATTTATGAGTATAGAATGAAACTGTCTTACTTTCTGGCTTGTAGACAGCCTTCTGGATAGCAATCTCAACTGAGTTGAGTCTGATGGTGGAGACAGCATTTTTCACCTGAAACAATACACTTCTTTTTTCAATGAACCAATTGCCAGAACACTCACACACGCACACAACACACAAGAACTTAACAAAACAGGTAGATAAATCAATCTCCTGAGCAGAATGCAGTTAATATCAAATAGATCTTGAAGCACCTCCATTCATGTATGCAACCTTTTTGAACACTGGTTTTAAATATATATATATATATATATATATATATATATATATATAGTTTCCATGCACTGTACAGAAGAATGAAACAATTTTTAAAAGTCTGATATCACAAATGACATCATCATCAGTGGAGAGCTTCCTTACTGCCCTTATTTTAATGGCAACACTGGCAATGTTCACATTTCTTCCTCTCCACTCCTCATTTGACTGACAGAGTGAACGTCCACGCCTTGAAAAAACGAATCATTCTCTCTTGAGGGGAAATATTGTGGATATCACCACAATTTGTACAAAAATGCTAATGCAAAAGCACTCTATATTCCAGTTCTGTGACCATATCCCCCCATTATTTCTCCTTTACCATGTTCTACCCTCCCCAAATCCCTCTCTCCTTCTCCCAGCCCCTCCCTGACAACTTTACACTAAAGGAATTTCAGCTGGGATTAGTTTTGCTCAGTACCTTTCTTCATTTCTTAATGGAAGCACAATTATTGTCATAAGCTGATAAGGGAACGGTAGCCCCTCCCCTTCTCCATCCCTACCAGTGCACTTCCCACCTCCCCTTTTCATTTTAACCTGGACATCCCCCGACCTAAACCCCACAAAAATTATTATTATATTCTTCTTATCTTAAAACTCAGATCCTGACAAAAACAAACATACTGGCTGATGATATCTATCAGGATGAAGATCTGAAGACTACATACACATTTTTTATCTTGATGATGGATTTTCCTAACAGAATATGCACATGCAATGTGCAAACTCAGTAAACTTGAGCATTTTGTAGTGATTTACTGTTTAACTGAGAGGCTTATGCTTGAGCCAGTCCCTTTACAGATTACTAATAATACAAGTGGCATCCTACTAACAGTAATATTGTATTGAAATACTACTTATCGTACCAGAGATAACCGTCTCTGATAAGATCAACAACACATAAAGACCTGACCAATTAATATTGCCAGAAGTAGTCCTAAACCAGAGACACGCGCCTCTAAATAGATCAACAGCGCCTCTGAACAGATCGACAGCATATAATCATAATAATGACTAGATCTTCCTCATAAAAACAGTCCAGGAATTAACACTTTGTCTTAGCCTACCTCAACTTCGATTTCCTCGGAGCCAGCAAATGTAAATGCAGTCAAATCTGGATGAAGTCGAAGTTTGTAATTGGTTGGAATGACACTTTTAGGAAGACGCTCAAACTTCTTTTTCTCAGGCATTTTCTTTCTTGAAGCGACAGTGCTATAGCCTCTCAGTATCACTTGGAAATTATCTAAACACGTCTGCTTGCTAAACTTGCTGACCGGCAAAGATCGACAACTGAGGAAGCGACGCTCTGGTCTCGCGAGATGTATTTTTAACTCAAATAAGGGCCTGTTCGTGATCGTTTGTTTTGTCCAGTTTCTTGAAAACCTTGCTCGAAAAATAGTCCTGATCATTCCAAGCCTTGTCATTGAATTTAAAGTTGTTCTTCCTCAGATTCCTTACGCTTTTTTTTTTTTTTTTTTTTTTTTTGCGAATACTTCCGGTTTGAAAACGAGACGCAACTCAGTGATGAGTTGTAAGATAGAGATCACGGAATTCAAAAAAACTTCTGGTGCATGGATCGCGATAGGCTGTGTTTAGTGACTGGAAGTGTTGATCAGCTTTTGATAGTCATATTTTAGCATCCAAAATTCAGGAAACTATTTTTCCGGCAAATTTTGTGCATGTGTGCATAATGAAAAAACGATATTACCATCAATAGTTGTAACCCGTTTTCTCAGGCATATTTTATACATCAGTTTACTCGATTTTGAACTATCGTGCCACCATCTTGCTATGTGCCGTTTGGTCCCACAAATAATGAAAATATAAAGGTGCAATGATTTAGGACGCTAGTAAGACATCAAGTTACGTTAACTGACGAACAAGGCTTGTACAACTTAATATGGAGAAGAGCACCACACAGCTTGAGTTTTTTTTTTTTTAACTTAAAATGACAGTTCGCGTAACAGAACACCCACTAAAACGGACTTAAACATTCACTACATCGATTTTTTTTTCGTCACTAACAGGGTTGCTCAAACTGAACTCTTGGAACAATCTGCCCAGTCACAGGTTGTGTCACTGGGGGAACACTTCACAGTTAAAAATGATATGAGATGAATTGGAACTTAAATTGGGATTGTGGCTTTCCAATATATTTCTCCATTGGAAATTAGCTATGACATAACTGTGCACTCTACAAAACACTCGTTCACTGCCACGCAGTATTAAAAAAATAATTTAAAAAAAAAAATCTTTCTCCGCCAGTGCTTGTCGCGTGAAACTTGCTGCTTAATTATTGACGCCCCGTGTGCGACGGATGGGCTTTAGAGTCTGCGCCCCAACACCGCCGTGTCGGGGTTACCTTGCCCTTAAAGTTCATGGCCCAACTTAGGAGACCCAGCTGCCTGTGATCACTGACAACTTGAATGGGGATTGTTTCTCCGAGGATCCCACTCGGGGTCTACTGCCGGTTATAGCGTCGCGCACGGCATCTTGATCGCATGATGAACCCGTCGCAGCGGGACACATGGGGTCACGGTATTTCAGTGCCAGAGTGCAACAATATGTCACATCCTGCCCTGCCCCATCATGTGAGGAACATCGTCTGTTGTTCCGGGGCTACGACTACGTGCGTTGTTGGAGTTTAACGACCTATTGGCGGCTACACCCTTTAGATCAAGTTTGTTCGGTTGGAGTTGTTTGAACTACGGCTATCCGTAGCTTACCCTTATGAATGAGGACCACGGTCCCCCTGGAATGCTATTCACCCACTGACTATCCACAGTTAGGGAAGGTCGCTCCGCCGCTACGGACTCAGAGGTAGTAGAAGCCTGTCCCTGTTTGTCATTTGTCAATAGGTTGATTGCGAGGAACGGAAGTAGTGCTGAAGTTGATGAATTATAAACATGCATGAAAAGAAAGACTGAGCAGTATTATTTGTTTGAGCATGCCGTCCAGCGCATGTGCAACCGTACATGCCGCAAACTGAACGAACGCATGGGCACGTGCATGCTGGCGCGCGCACGGCACGCACACACTGACACACATTCAAGCTCAGATGCACGCACCGCGGCATCTGACATGCTGAACTGAAGTAACTGAAAAGAACTGAAGTCACAAAGAATGAACAACACCGACGCACGCACACACTTGACACACGCGCACGCGTCGGTTCACACATGACGTATTCAAACCACTGAGTTTTTTTGGGTTTTTTTTACAACTGACGGCTATTTCCATATCGATGATTCAAACTCACGGCCGGCGCCAGCACACAACGATTCAGGCCACGCCGGAAGGGAAAGAGTTCACAGTTACACTTCGATCGAACTCCATTGGCACACACGCACATATACAGCAAGAATACATTCGCAATTTGACCCAGCTTGAAACTAAAGAAAACATCTTTCAGATATAACCAGCAGGTTTTTTTGTTTGTTTGTTTGTTTTTACGTCTGCAAACCTAAACCGAGTGATATTGTGTTTTTGATGGTGCCCCTAGACAACTGTTAGGATAAAAAATTAAAAATAAAAAAAAGGGGGGGGGGGTTGCATCTTTGCCTGTCTTTTCGCCTATATGTTTCTGCCCATTTGTCTCTCATCGAAAACGATAATTGGTTCCTGATCATAGCTGTACCGGCTTTATCGCACCCTGCACATTTCAGTATGCCAAATAAAGGTGGGGTCTTGTTGAGCACTGTGCACTCTCACGGAAGAGGAGCGTGCAACTGCATTTTACGTAAACCATGATGTAGCCTGTAACACTTTTATCAGTTTCGTCAGGAATGCCGTGTCCGAAGCGTGCCGAAGCTTCACGTACCACATCTGCTTAAGAAATAAAAAAAACAATGAGATATTGCCTGACGGACCTACGGACGACACAAGACAGCCGCACAGTTCAGTTCAGTTACTCAAGGAGGCATCATTGCTACAGGCTATAATACATCTTACAGTTCATCAATATACACGCCAATTAAGAGGAATGGTTGAAGCCAAAAACAAAATAAAAGCTGCATTTTGCCAATGGCATATTTTTAAAACGATGGTGTTTTTCTGTTCACAGACCTAACTCGAACTTTCTTCACTGAGCTTCATTAAAATGGCTCTATTGGTTAGGCTACATGTTCATCGTTTGTGGGATGGAGAAAGCAAGATGGTGGCACGTTAGTTCAGTGACTGAATCCGCATCAAAACTGAGTAAAATAACGTTCAAAATGTGAGTCAGTCGAACTACGGCGCACACACACACAAACAAACACACACACACACACACACTTATATCGAAAGCTATTGAAATAATAAACTACAAAACAAAAGATCGCGAAAACAGAGATTAAAAAAAAACAAAAACGCGCACATAAAAATTTAATAATCAGAATACTCTTTGAAAACCGAATTTTAGACACCAGAGACAGAAACACGGTAAGGATCGGTATGATAACAGTTGTTTATTTCATACAAACTGGCCAAAGGTTTCCTTTTTGTTTTTAATGGAAACTACGACGGGTGTGTGTGTGTGTCCTGGTTTTTGACTTGTGTATCATAGCTTGTCTTGGCTTTTGTATTGTATTGTGATATGATGATGATATAGACACCTATATAGCGCCTATCCTCGGTCGGAGAACAAGCTCTAAGGTCTTTTTAAAACACGAGTCATTTGCACAACAGACTGGCGGTAGTGCTTGGGTTTTGTGAGAGAGAAAAAAAAAAGGTGCTGTTGCACTGTTGCCTGAATCGCACACAGAAAGGTAGGTTGCAACACAGAGTAAGACAATACAATGCAATGCAACACCATACCGTGCAATACAATACAATACAGTACAAGCACAATGCAATGCAACCCGCGGCAATGCAATATTGGGTAAAGGGTGGATATTTTTTTACCGATCTCCCAGATCAACGTATGCGCAGGCCTTCTAGTGCCTGAACACCCTCCGTGTGTATACTTACGCCTAAGTTTAAATACGCATGTTAACGATCCTGTAATCCATCTGATGCCATCGTTCGGTGGGTTATGGAAACAAAAACAAAACGTACACACCATACACCCCGTACCCCCGAAAACGCAGTATGGCTGCCTACATGTACGGAGGCGATAAACAAAACGGTCATACGCGTAAAATGTTACTCAATGTCTGTCAGTATTCGTTCGTTCTTTTGCTTGACGTCTATCCGCATTTGTGATTTTAGACGAAAATCTATCATCTCCCCCCCCCCCCCTCCCCACCCACCCATGCCTTAAATTATCACAACTTTCCCTGTTCCCTCTCGGCCTCAATTAGCATTAATTTTTTTTTCAAAAAGACAAGAAGGATATAGATAAAACAAAATAACTAGTCAACCAGTAGAATTACAACAAAGAGCCAGTTGGGCTCCAAATTAAACTCAACTATTTCAAACACTTGTTGATTATCATACAAGACATTAATAATGGAAGAAGATGGAACTGCAGATTTTATAAATGACGTAGGTAAATATGGTTTTCACTGTTCACATCCATGGATGATATGCACGGGAGTAATTTTATTGCGGGTCAAATGCAAATCACATTAGAAGTATATTTTATTTTTATGGCATCTAGTCGTTGTCTGTATACCAGACTGGTGAGCCTTCTGCTACTGTGATGTCCTTTTGTTGTTTAAAAGAAAACATGCGATCAATTTTATACGAGTTATCGTCAGTATTTTCTCTGTCAAGGTCAGACTCCTGTTTTAGTTTATTGACATGGTTCCAGCAAGTTTTCTCCAGTAGAGAATAACCTTTTTGTAATGAATATGAAATACGAATTTCGATGGCATTGTAGATGTTCATTGTGCGAAAATTGGGCAGCTGTCAGTCTGACGGCTCTATCCACTGATTTAGCCAATATGTTGTGCAAAAAATGTCCGTGTTTGTAAAGCGCTTACAGCTTGGTATCTGAGCGAGGAAAGGCGCTATAATGATAAATATCCACATCATCATCTTTTTTTTTTTCTTCTTCTTCTTCTTTTTTTATTTTTTTTTTTTTAATTTTTTTTTAGATGCGCTCTTCTAAAGCCGGAGTAGAACTGTAACCAAACTTAAACGTGTAGATAACGTACACTTATCTTCAGTGATCACTATGAGTCTAACAACAACAAAAATCCAAGCAACAAAGACGTCTGAATCTTCATGTGTAAGAAGTACACCAACGTATAGAATTTGATCAATAACAATTAAATGTGGGCGAAAAGAACGGAGAAAAAAAAGTAGTCAAAGTGAAGTGACTATGGGAGGGGGATGGTGGGGGGTAGGGGGGGAGGGGGCCGGGGGGAGGATAACCTTCACTGCCGGAAACCCAAACTCGTCCGAACCACCGATTCCATATTGTTTACCGACACTATTATATATAATACAAAACATACCATCTAATACCAAACACATGGAAAATTGAACTCACAAAAAAAAACCCCAAAATCAGTCAAAATTTCGTAATACATAAATAGGTGTTAATTATGAGTTTGGTTTTGTAAGCAACGCAACACTCTATTATTCATTTTCAAAACAAACTTAGTGTATTCTGTTGTATCATTTGAAAATTTGAAGTTATGCGCAGATATATTGAAATGAGTTAAGTGATCGTCAGTCTTTGAAATGGGAATTCCCGAAATGAGAACACGGAATGAATGACTCGAGACCACAGTGTGTGTGTGTGTGTGTGTGTGTGTGTGTTTGCCGTGACTCTTGTGTGTGTGCCAGTGTGTGTGTGTGTCAGTGTGTCTGTGTCTGTCTGTCTGTCTATCCGCTGAATCCATTGAAAATGAGTTACATCTGCTCATGGTAATATCGTTTCATACATGCACAAAAATTGCCGTGAAATAGTTTGGCTTCGTATGGAATTGACTGTCGAACTGAGGCAGTGCTACTAGTTTGTGGCACCCACCCACTCTTCACAATCTGTTGTCCTTGAATAAGCAGGGCTACAAACATGGCGCGTTGAACAACTTGAGAACGGTAACTTAAAAACCAACAATTATTAAAGTTATTACAGTACAGAACAGATAACGTATTTCTTAAAAGAAAGACAGAGGACTGATGAGCGAACACGACGCCGTGGCGAAAATAGATAAATAGTTGAATGATTAAACCAGGTACGACGGCCGCAATGGTCGAGTGGTTAAAGAGTTGGACTTTCAATCTGAGGGTCTCGGGTTCGATTCTCGGTAACGGCGCCTGGGTAAAGGGTGGAGATTTTTCAGTCCGATCTCCCAGGTCAAAATATGTGCAAACCTGCTTGTGCCTGAACCCCCTCCGTTTGTATACGCAAGCAGAACATCAACTTGAATACGCACGTTAAAGGCCCTGTAATCTATGTCAGAATTCAGTGGGTTATAGACACAAGAACATACCCAGCATGCACCCCCCCGAAAACGGAGTACGGCTGCTTACATGGCGGCGGGGTAAAAACGGCAGTACACTTAAAAGCCTTCTCGTGAACATACGCCGGAGTGAACGTAGGAATTGCAGCCCACGAACGAAGAAGAAGCACTGAATTAGGTAAGCTTTTATAAAATGATATGAATATATCAAACTGAAAAGATAGCCTTCTGTTTTTCACGGCAAAGTATCCACCGTGATTACACAGTAACCCAACATACTCATAATTATATGAAGAGAGTAGTAAGAGAGAAAGACAGGGAGCGGGATTGAGTAAGAGACAGACTGACGCAGACAGACAGATCGAGGCAGAGAAGAAAGGAGACACGGGAATGAGGAATGGAGGGGATTGAGCGTGCCGCTGTGGCGGGTTCAAATGGGTATTTCAACCCACGGCGGCTTAAAATGTACGTCCGTGACTTCGACTACCACACTGCCGAGGACCCCCCTCCGTCGGACCGCCAGCCAGGACTATGACACCCCCCGGCACAGGACACCATGCAGGACCAACGCGGCCTCGACCACACCACCCTTCACGGGAAAAGACCACCGCTGCAGCCACGAGCACCTCAACTGAGTCAGTTGACCAATTAAGGGCAGATTGCCAGTATGTCGTTAAACTCATCACTACTGACCAGACTGCTGACAGTATCATTCACTTCACGGATTCGATAGGTAGTGTTAATTACCTTGAGTCAACTGAATTTCCTCTGCCGGGAGTGACCTCAGTCAAATGAGTTGGAGTCAGTGGTTGACAGGATATAAATATGAAAGTAAACATACAGCTTTGTAACCTAATCCCCGGCAATCCTAATCTGGACCTCAGTAGTGGCATGTGATAATCCTAGACCTAAATGAATAAATAGATCAGTCACGGTAGACAGACAAATAAATAGATATTATGATGCCGGGGGCGGCAGAGAAAGAGCTGGTCCGACAACGTCAAGGAATGGACCAAAATGACGATGCCAGATCTCCTCACGACAGCTGCCAACATAACGGCGTGGCGAGCTATGACATCTTCCTCATGTCCCCCCAACGACCCCAGCGGTCAAGGGAATGAGTGAGTGAGTGATAAGCATCAGAGTATCAGTCAGTGAAGCGCGGCCTAACTTGCCGCTGTACATGACGCAACTCTCCATGATGATCTCTCGAGTTCCGACCCCCACCCCGATCTCACCCCGTACAGCTCTCCCGGCTGTTTTGGGGATTTCCTACAATTGGCCTTCACTGGGTTCAAGTCGCGAAGGCCGCGGCCATGGTTCCTGTCAACAAGGTCAGTCTTCCGTCGGCGTCGGCCCGATCAGTTGTTCACTGACGCCACGGCCGGCCGGGGCGGACGGACGGAGGGACTGTTGACACTAAAAAGATATCTCGTGTCTATGGGCAGTCACATGGTCCACTCTGGGAATGCTCACTCAATCTGGTTCCGCGAGTAATTACGATTATTGTTGTGAGGGGATGGCACAGCTGGTGCCGCGTAGCCTGGCCAACTGGCTGCGGTGTATGTTGAAAGTTAAAACTCAGGCGGTGAACACTTAAAAGAGAGCAACTGAACAAGAATGGTGCCAGAACTGAGGGAGTTAGATTACCAAAATCGGTTGATACAAGTGAATGTACACTCGTTGAAATACTGACGCTACAGGGGAGATATGACACAAGTTTTCAAGATTATAAACCGGCGGCAAAACTTGACTGGACGGACTGACTCGACGACACCGGCCGCAGTGACTCAAGTTGCCGACCCGGGCGAACTACGGCGTATAACTGAACAAATCTGATATAACCAGAAGTTCAAATACAAATTTTTATGTGTTCGCAAATCATCCTTCAGCATCAGAGCTGTTAAAGGATGCAATCAATGCACTGTTAAAGGAAACCAAATCAGCGGCTTCAAAAATCTTCACTCTGGAAAACGACTGACCCCAGACTGATCATTAACCCAGAAATATGATTTTGACAATTAATTGATAGGCAAATTAGCATGCATACGCAAACCTTAAAATACATATCTGAAGATGGGACGTGGAAAAGCCGTGAGGCTTATTATAGTCCCAACTTCTGTATCTGTTTCTGTACCTGGAAAAATATTGAAAGATAGATTTTGTCCAGGAATCTATAAAAAGACGTTTCAAACTCTTGTTCACTTCCGGTTTGCACTGCACACATGTGGTCAGTATGGCAGAGAACACGACTCCAAATGTGACAATAAAGGGATTCACTGGTAAGTTCACGGAATTAAATTGAGGTTTTAGCATATGGCATTTTCAGTATACCTTAGAATGCAATACGGTCAGTTTAAAACCCAGGACGGAGGAAGGAAACAAAACACAAGAGATTTCATCTTCACAAGAAACTTACTGGGGGGTTGCTGTGGTGTATTTTCCTTTGGCGATGGTGGGAGTAAAAAACAATCCGAAGCCTAACCTCAAAGCTGTCATCGGGATAGCTGTAAATATAACCGCCAGTAAACTACCAACGGTCGCCTGTTATCCAATCGTGCTACAGGTAGGATCAATGCCAACACTTAAATGTTTGTATACAGCCTGCTGCCGTGTCGGTTCAAGTCGCTACACAAACAGCGAAATGAATAAATAGATATAAGAAAGTAGATTGTTGGGTAAGGATGGATGGTCAGAGGGACGTGATTGAAAACGTAGTTTTAGTTCCTTAACACCCAAAATTTGCGAAATGCTCTGCATGAATCAAAGCCATCATCAGTCAAGGTCAGTGAGGGGGAAAAAATTGCACTTAATTCCACCGCAGTTCAAAATATGCAAGCAACGATGCCATTGTGTAAACGTACCTTGTTTTGCTTCCCATCTCAGAAATTTCTATTTTTGTTTATTTTAAGTTTATTATTTTCACAAAGTTCACCTGCTCAATTTCTAACTGCAGAGCAGAAAGGATTATCTCTATTATTTTAATGTTTGAAATTGCAATTACAATTGTTTTGCAGTAGAATTAGAGAAGTCTACAAATACCCTTCTACTGTGTTCTAGCATGGCCGATTTTAGGAAAAACCAATTAGTCAAGTGACCGGCTGGCAGCCACATTGATGGGTTATTTCAAATTTATATGCAACAATGACTGATGACCAACATGAAACCTAACTCCTGTTCACTGTGTCTTAGGCTTGGTGTAGGAATGCGGGGCCCAGTCCTCTCATTTTGCCATTTTAACTTTCCTCAACCAACTACCAAGTCAGGTGTGTATTCGCACCTGGGTGGAGTGAGGACACTTGGAGTAAAGTGCCTTTCCCAAGGACACAACACCAGGCTAAAATGTGAGATCAAACCCTGACCACTGGATCAGAAGTCAAACGCCTTAGCAATATTAATTATTATTATTAGTAGTAGTACAATATGTGTCATTCTGATTCCACTTATAGTCCCAGCAATCTTACTTTGATTGATTGAAAAGATTCTGCTTTAATTACTCAGTTGCTTACTGTAGTTTTCTTGCATGTCACATCTCAAAATGAAATTTCAGTGACTTTTCTCTTGCAGTGGTTCCTGTTAAGGCTGCAGAAAGCAGGCAGACGGTGCAGTACATGTACTTAAAAAAGTTAGAAAGGAGACAGGCAGAGCTGCAGGGAATGAAACCACCAGACAGAACAGTTTTTGTGGACAACACCCCTGCTTGGGCCACTGAGGTGAGATAGAAACTAAGAAAGCAGAGTGAAAAATACATTGTACAAACATTGTTTAGAAATGTATTAGATAACTTCTTTCTATGTAAATCAGTAATTTCATTTAATCACTTTATTTAAGATTAAGCTGAAACCTTTTTTTCTTTTTGTATTTCTTGTGTGTTATAGAATTATTCCTTTAGATGTGTAATACTAGTATCACTTATTAGTTACTTATGTAAGTAATAGCCGATGGAAGTGTGAAAACAAGAGAAATATCAATAGACAGATATAAGTGTAACAACCTGTTGGATTGTGCCATATGGTCAAGTTGTTAAGGGCTTGGATTTTGATTGAGAAACATCAGCCATGCCAACTGGATTGGTGTTGACATTGCATTACGTCAAAATTCATGTTCCACTTAGTTTTATTTCATTAAACCACCATCATCTTTTGCAGAATTTGTAATGTTATATCAAAGTACAGTTCATTGTATTCTCTACATCGTGACATAATTTGTTTTTGTTTTCCTTCTTGTAGAAATGATGGGTATGATTTTTCTTTTTTTCTGTGAAGTGTCATGAATGATGCGTATGATCATTGCATGTTTGTGATGTTTTTATGAAATTGGATTACCTAACATCCATAGTCAGTATTGGGATCTTGAGCATTTTGCTCCATGAGGCTTTTACAGAAGCATAGATACTTTCAGCCTCTCTCAACAGATCATTAGTTTTTTACACAAAACTGTAATTAGAAATCTGGTCAAGAAGAAGTTGAGATTGTCCTAATTGTTGATTAAGGTTTTGAACTGTAACTGATGGTGGTTTGGAAACTAATGTTTAATTACACATACCGTTTGAGGTTGAAGACTGACGCGGGCGCGGTCTGAGGGTGGTTACATTGTTGTGCCTGAAGGTGTAGGGTTGTTGCTGCAGAGCATGCCGCATGTGTGCCAAAGTGCGGAGAGGGCCTGCGCCCAGGGCAAGGTCCCTACCTAAGTCTGCGTGGCATTTTATAGCCGCAGTGGGGAAGCCCTGACCAAATACTGAAATAGGGAACTGTAGGCAGAGAGCGCACGTATGGGGAGCAGTCGAGCACAACATCAGGGCGCAACCCAGGAGCCAGCCCAGGGCGTACAGGCGCCAGCCGCACACATTCCGCCCTCCACACAGGCCAGCAGCCACCTCCAGACCGGCCCACCCCTAATGACTTACCCCTGCCCTTCACCCGCCACTCGTGCACCAGCAGCCAGCAGGCAGCCTATCCTAATCCAGGTACATGCCAGCGTGGCTGTCTCTCCCAGCATGCAAGTGGTTCCTCCGGGTGATAGGGTCGGGGTTCCACCTGCCTTGGCTCTGCTCCAAGGCACCTCTCACTCTCTCTCCTCCTCCCTCCCTCATAATTCATATGCTTCCACTGACAGGGAATGGCTGCCAAAACAAACAGGTTTTAAAAGAATCATTTGGGTGAAATTCTACCTGCAGAAGTGAGTTCACAAAATTGCTGCATCCATGAAAACTGAAAACAAATTTTTCATTGCAGTCTGATTGCTATTGAATTTGATGTGAAACAAACAGGTATATGACTTTTTCATGGGTTTTTTGTTGTTTTATTTTGTCCAGTCTGACTTTAAGCACGCTTTCGGATGCTGTGGGAAGGTGGAGAAGGTGATTCTGCAGCATGCACCATCCAGAGGGAAGGACGAGAAGGAGGAGGAAGATTACACACACACCACAGCAGCTTGCAAGGTACTTTCATCAAGATGATTGCTGTTCTTTTTGCTTTTTTTCCTTGGTTTCTTTTTTTTTTTCTTTCTTTCTTTCTTTTCTGGTTGATTGATGTATTTTTCCCTCTTTATGTCATTTCTTTCTTTTCTTTCCTAGCTGCAGTGATTTTCTTACTGAGTATTATTGATACAATGATAACCTGGAATTACCTTTTTTCAGTCATAAAGTTGTCATTTATGATATGATTGCCTTGTGTTTCAGAAAATTCACAGAGTGGCGTATATAATATTTAGCTGCCAGGAAGCAGCTGACAAGGCTGTGGAGCTTCCATATCACTGCCCTCTCATTTTGAAATCTGGAGACAGTTTGGAGCATGGCCTTGCAAGTATGAATACAATTTACATATTTGTGCAGTGTAGTCAGATGTAAATGAGGCTGGGGATGATCCGATGAGAATGATTTAACATCAGACAAGTGCAGTAAAATCTGCTGAATCAAACCAGTACTGCTTAACTCTTCTCGTCAGCTTACTATTAGTAAGAAAAAGGTACATTGGAACAAACAAAAAACTTCTTTGGTTTATTTCTCTGTACCTGTTATTTACCTATGAGCATGTTAACAGATGTGCCAGGCAGTATTTGCCAAATGGTTTGTGCCCATACAATGTGGGAAGGGAGGTGGTCCTCAGAAAATAAGAGTTTGCACAAAGTCTAGAGCCAGTTTGGACTTCCGCTTTGTGACTGCTGTAGAAGTTTCACTGGTTCTGGATGGGACTTTGAATGTGTTCTTCAGTCATAAGCTCTGCCTGCCTGATATGGGAAACACATTTACAGTAATGATGGATTGTGAAAGGTTACAACAGCCAGCCAGTTAATCTGAAATAAACTGAACTCAGAAAGCAGGTAGGTTTTCATGAAATGAGACAGAGGGGGGAATTTATGTTTTAAAATTTTTCAAGGTAAAACATTCTTCAGACTAAAGCATTTATGAAAAATCTTTGTTTCTTTTGCAGGATACAAGGAACAGTATCTCACAAGTCGTGCGTTTGATATTGATGATATAAAGAACATGATTAATGAAAAAATTGCAGAGCATGATAGAAAAGAAAAAGAGGTGAGCATTTCTTATTTGTATTGATCATTCGTACATCAGCAACATTTGTGATATTTAACATACATCTGTTATATCTTTCAACAACGAGTATAATCAGTAGATTGTCCATGCTGAAGTTGATGAAAATGAATCTCGGTAAATTTGTGTGAAACACTGTTTGGAAATGATGTCAGAGTAAAAAAAATTATAACAGATATTGAAGCCGAAGTTAACAGCAATACTGAAGGCAAGCTGTTGTTATATATACAAACAATGTAGAATGTGTATTGCCATTCACAGACCTAATTCAGTTTAGATGTTGTTAGTATACATCTGAAACAGCAGCTTTTCATAACAAAGGACATTGCAGTTTGGCCATATATATATTATGATTGTATTGGGACTGAGATGAGCAGATTGTTCATTGTCCTACCAGATTTGGTTTATTAAGTGCTTTCATTTCCTGGAAGACTGCTTTTGTAACTTTTTTGTCTTAGGTTTCATGACATATTAAAGATACACTTGCCTGCAACAACAAATAAGGTCAAAAATGCTAATAACACTGTTTTAGACTCACTGCAGTAACAGATTATTCTAATTATGATGCCGACACTGTAATTCATGCACATGCATGCACACATATGCATGCTTGTGTGTATGTTTGTATACACACTAATACATGCATAGTCAGTTTTAAACTTGAGTTAACTCATGTTTTCCTTTCATACCCCTCTTCCCTATCCCCTTCCCTTCCCCCTTAAAAAAATGTTTATAACTAGCCTCCTGCTTTGAAGGATGGGTGGTGTATGTGTGTGTTAGTATATGTGTTGCATTGTTTTGAACAACAGAAAGAGGAGCAGGCAAAGAAGAATGAGCCTGATGAGGATGGCTGGATCACAGTGACCAGGGTGGGGAAAAACAAGGGTGCCCCCAGAACAGAGACGGAAGAGGCCAGGGTGAAGACGAAGGAGAGCAAGAAGCGGAAGAGAAAGGTGAGCTGGGTGGCAAGCTGCCTGTTGGTTTCATGTCGTTTTGATTTTACCTGGTTTCTTCACTTTCAAATAAATTCATGCTGCCACACTGGGAATGATTTCTCTATTGGAAAGAGTTTGTGTGTGAAGGGGTGCTGTACCAGTGCATCCAACTATTCTGTAACTAATAGTTTTGAAGATCTGTTTTAGGTTTATTAAACTTGATATTGGTTTTGTGTTTCCATGTTTTTTTGTTGTGATATGCAAAGTCAGTTTTGTTAAATTGTGACAGCATGTTAAAACAGTCTTTGTGTGTGATGAAAAAACTAAATCTATGAGAAAGGGGGTATTTTTGACAGACTACTTCATGTGCAACATTCGTTCTGAATGGCATTGTCCGATTGTCGGGATTAAAAGCATTGTTTAGCAAGAGTTGTGTCCCTTCCCAAGTTCATACTTTGAAGAAAGATTGAACCAGTTTGTTTTGATAATCAGGATTTGTTGCATGAGCACTGTGTGGGTGTGCAGGTGCAAAAATCCAAGTATTGGTGCCTGTAAAGTGCTCTGGTTTAGGCAGAAGTGAGCTGAGTGATTATGTGATGGGCAGGAGTACTTTCACATTAAATAAATTTCCATCTTGGCATTTTAATAGCCCCTCCCACCCCACCCCTCCCTCCATCCATCCAACTTTCAAGTGGACCCTGGACCTCTGTTACAAACATTTCAGTTTTACAAAAATAATCCACTGTTACCCATGTTTTGTTGTTTGTTTTGTTACTGTTTCTGTGATAATCCGTATCATTTACATGCACTTGTAAAAGCTGTGGATTAAAAACAGATTGACTCATATATTTATTGTTTTTTCTGAAATCTAAAACTGTTCATTGGTCAGTTTTGTTCTGCTTTGATGGTTCTTGTGAAGCATTGTATTTTGTTGTATGTTCAGAATGTTATTTCATGAAAGTGGAGATGTCAGTGTTGTGTTGAAGAGGATTAATTTCTGTTATTTGTTTAGTGTCAGCAGTTTTGTTTGTATGTAGTTAATTTTGTTTTATTTAATGTTATGTTTTGTTTTTGTCTGAGACAAAAACGAGTCTTATTTTCCTGAGATTAGAATGTTGCAGTGTTTAATATTGGTTCGCAGTAAAGATAATATTGTTTGGTTTGCAGAATGTGGCAGTGGAAATTCTTATTCCCAGAAAAATGAGAATCACTGGTGCGAATCAGTTAGAATCGCATGATTTTGTTTGGTATTACAGAGAAAAGCGAAGAATACTACCCTGCTAAAATGATATACTTGTTTGCTTTGTTTCAGGAACTGGTCAATTTTTATTCATTCCAGAACAGGGAAATGAAGAGAAAAAGTAAGTATTTTTTTGTGATTATGTGTGTTGTATGTTTTGGGGTGAGGGAAGAGGTTGATGGGTTGTGGATAAAAGCAAATAAATGATTTATGAATCGTAATCAAAATACTTAAATTGGTGGTATTTATGATTGAATACGATGTTATTCAATATGAAGTGGTTGGCATTAGAGTGGTCAACAGTGTGTTGCTTGGTTTGTCACTTTATCCTGATTTTTTGGTAGACATTTCAGTAGAAGGATTTTTAATTGTATTATCTGTGGCAAAAACAACAACAACAAACATTATTGAATTAAACTACCTTAGGATATAACTCTGATGATATCTGTTTATTCAGTTGTGTTTTTATTGAAGGGAAATCACCCACCCCACCATACTTTTTGCTGTGTTTGTGGTGATTCTGCTGGTCAATATTTTTTTTTATCTGATTGATTTGTTTTACAGGAATTGAGGACCTGCAGAAACAGTTCCAGGAAGACAAATCTGCCATTGAGAAAATGAAACAGGAGAGGAAGTTCCGACCGTTCTGATTTTAACAGTGCTTTCGTGTGTGAATGCTTGTAAAGATGTGACTATAGCATGAAATATGAAAATGATTTTGATGAGTGTTGTGTGAGTGTGTAAAATAGGAATGTCTGAATGATACTGTGTATGAAAATAAAATGAGCATAAAAGTGGAAATCATAGAATGGATTGCTGTGCTTTATTTCAGTGGTTTTGATGATGAAAGTTGTGGCTTTTTGTAAAATACACAAATCTGAATGATTATTTTACATTTGAAAATAAAAATAATGTAAAAGGATATCTTGGACTCCCATGACTTGTCCATGGTGAAACTGAAAGTTAAGGCTGTTTATAAAATTGAAAATTGTGAATGATTATTTTGAATATAACAAAATAAAATACGCAAATGAAATCATGGACTGCTATTTTTTGTCCTTAGTGAGACTGATCGAAGTTGTCGCTGTTCGTAAATTTTTAAAAATCTGAATGGTTGTATTTTGTGTCTTTATTCAGAATGAATGACTGCATGTCACTGTCGCTGGTCCCGAAACCTGGTTTGGTCAGGTTTGCTGAATGCAAAACCAACATTATTTCTCAGGGTCATGGGATAGGGCCTGTGCATTTGCATGTATGCATATACTGTACCAGATGAGATACGAAAAGTGAAGATGAGTTTTTTTCTGCCTGCTGTTGAGCTCATGTGGATATGAAAAACAACGACACAACTGTGGAGTGTCCAGTCACATTCCCGACTGTGCTGTTCTCTGTTATTCTGCTTCCTTTTTAATTTGACCGTTGTTTGCAACATGCATGATTCTTCAACAGTGCAGATCCACATGGTACTGACAGTATGCACAGTTAAGATTTAAAAGGAATAATTTTTTCTTTTTTTTTAACACCTGCAAAAACATCACTCAATCAAGGCTTAAAGTTGTCACTGATGTCGACAGCTGATGCAAATCTTTTTAAAGCTTTAAGACCATCCTTTCACTTGTTTGACTTTTTCAACACAATTTCATACTAAAGAGAAAGTTTGACATTATCCTTTATCTTTATACACATGTACACACCCCCACCAACCCCCCACACCACTCACACACATACACAACACACGTACACTCATACTCACGCACCGCAAATGGTACTTGTGGAGAGAACAACACAGGAAATGTTTTACAGATTTCATTTGAAAATGACTTTTCATACAAACAACATGTACATGATTTTATATACAAAAAAATAGAATATAAATACCAATGAGACTGGACAGTCGACATTTCCATACATAGCTGTACTTGTAGACAGCTAATTATTGTCTCTCACAAAAAATAAGGTACACACAGTTCATTTTCAGTTGATGAGAAGGCACAATTAATGTGTACAGATGAATGCAGTCTGAGGTAGATAAAAATGATTAATAAGAACGTGTTGACTGGTATCTGTGCCAGTCGCTTGCATGCATGTGTGTGTGTGCTCACGCGCAAATGCGTGTGTGTTGAGGAAAGGGGAGTGGTGACGCAAACAAATGCAGGTATTCATGCTTGTTTTTTTGAGTGTGTGTGCACACATGTACACACGCACGTGTGTTTAAAGCTGTGACAACACTTGATTTGAAAGGGTGGGTAATTTCTGATACAAACACAATACTATAACTGTTGAAATAGATTTCTGTATTATGTTGTGATAAAATAGGTTATCTGATAATTACATATGACTAATTCTTTCACTAACA
Organism: Babylonia areolata; assembly: GCF_041734735.1. Classification (NCBI taxonomy): domain Eukaryota; kingdom Metazoa; phylum Mollusca; class Gastropoda; order Neogastropoda; family Buccinidae; genus Babylonia; species Babylonia areolata. The sequence goes on along the minus strand of NC_134893.1, from coordinate 33,869,161 downwards.
CTAAAACAGCACGCTTCCTTTCTTTAACATCTTTACATGTAATAGTATTTTGACTGATTTTAAGCAAAACATTACATAATTACTTGGTGTGCTCAAAGCAGTTGTTAAAAGGACTGACATTCTGTCCTTAACTCTCCAGAAAAAGCATTTTGAGTTAATGTTGAAACAACGTAGACACAATATGTATTATATAATGAGTTGTGCCCAACTGTGTCCATCAGAACGGTAGAGAAGAGGCATCTGCTGATCAGACTATCTGGGCTAGAATTTAATCATTGAGGAGTGTCTTGCCCAAGTCACATCCCCACACTTTTGAGCCAAAGCTTTTGGATCGACAGTCTTTGGATGGTCCCCAAAGGTCAAGTAGCCCCCAAGGCTGCAGCACTAAGAGCCACTGCAATTTTGCCTCCTAGTTTGCGAGTCATGGTCCTCCACAAAAGACCAAGCTGCAAACGATTTCCCATTGCAGTGGAAACATTGATTACCCAACACTCACTTGGCTATAAGCCTATGTCAATCTCTTACATAAACCGATCATTGAACACATACAATAACAGCAGTAACAACAAAAAAGCGTTTATACGTCACCACTTAGCATGCTGAAGAAGCACAACAGGTACAAATGGATAAAAAGAAAAGAAGAAGAAAAACAACCCCCAACCCCCCAAAACCAACAAACCTTTACACATCTGACAGTTTTGCGTGGAAATATACTAAGAGATGTGAATGCGTACACTAAGCAGTGTTTTAAATAATGGGGTCAACTGACGTCCCAGCAAAGTGAGAAATAAAAGAAAGGAAGAATTGGAAACCAAAAGGAACATCAAAGCGTATGCAGGTGGTTGGTTTAAAAAAAAAAAAAATTATTATTATATTTTTTTTTTTAGCTGATAAAAAAGAAAACGTTCGGGCTGGAAACGAATTCGATCGACAAAAGTGCAGTGCATTTGTACGTCCGCAGAAAATAAAAGCAAGCGACAATTGGTAAGATTTGAGAACTGAAGATTTCCTGGAACGAGCTGATTGGTAGAGAAAGCCCGGTTCCGGGGCAGACAATACCTACAAACAATAAATTTCACTTATTTTGTGTGTAGGGATTTAAAAAAAAAATATTTATTTATTTATTTTATTTTTTATTTTTAGCATTTTAATAAATAGTTGATGACTGCAAAGACTAGTGTCAGTCAGAGTAGTTTCGACTTCTATCTTAAAAAAGCGACAGAGAAAAAAAAAAATGTTTTCCACCCACAGGTGAAAATGAATTTAGCTGCAGGCCTATCCAACTTTCATTAACAAATCTTTAGAAAAAGATGAAACGCCAAACAGAATCTTTGAATATCCAAAATACTGCCCTGCGTTTCGTATTTCGTGTGGGATATGGGATAAAACGTAGGAAAAGTGTATAGAACAGACACTGCACACGTTTTGTATGAAAACGACAAGTGGTTACGGCTGTAGCCCGGAATAAAGGCACCTAAGCACACAGTGGTGGGTGTGTGCGTGCGTGCGTATAGGCCTACGTGCGTGAAAGAGAGAAAAAGAGAGTACACAGTTCTTGCATGACTATCTAACAAGCACATCGTTTTCCAGCATGACAGCAACAATACATTAACAGGAATCCCATTATAGCCCGGAATCCAACAACATACAACAGCAAATAAATGCACATCAAACTGACACCCAGCCAGTGGGATAACGTCATAATATATATATATATATATATATATATATATATATATATATATATATATATATATACACGTATGTATGATTATATATTTTCTGGCTGAAGCATGACATTGTATGAAGTAAACTGTACAAGTATACCTAGGTATACTACACTTCTCGTGGTTGTCTTCTTTCTTTGCTTTACACCTTAACGCACATTTATTTTTGTCTGTGTATAATGAACACAGCATGCCTGTTATTTACTGAAGCGTATACCTGTGCTCGTATGCGATTTATTTGCATTGCTATCTACAATAAACACAGTAAGTAACAACCATGATGTGTGAAGTGCGCGTGCTATGTACTCCACATATGATTTGCGGCATTTATACACTATATACATTGTAACGATCTTTTCGGCATCTCTTAGTCTACCCTGAACGAATTCGTATAGCACAGCCAAACTTGAGTTATGTATTTTCTCAGATGAGAGACATACAAAACAGAGTCTGTATCAAAACCATATATAAAGCTGGTGAAAAGGTAACAAATGAAAATCAAACAGGTATATAGGGCAACAAAAATCATACACACACGTGCAAATGAAATTGAGAATATGAACGGAAAAAATAACTGAGAGATAGAAATTTCCATTGTAAAGACTGAGAGAAAGGTTGAATAATATGACAGAGAGAGAGAGAGAGAGAGAGAGAGAGAGAGAGAGAGAGAGAGAGAGAGAGAGAGAGAGAGAGAGAGAAGTGGTCGCATCTTTGAAGATGTATAGTTACTGACTCACATTAATGAGACATCACATGGCATCGTTTTGTTTTTTTTCACTCAGACTAATAAATGCATGATAATTCAGGTGAAGCAGGATAAAGTCCAGAACTGAGTGCCGGGATTTTTTAATGGGTGTGTGTGGACTGCTCAGTAAAGTATGAATCATTCAGTCATTCATCCAAATTATTTCACTGACATAGTGGGAATCGTAGCTTCATCCACTTGGCAAATGTGTCCTGGACATGCATTGCGCAAAATATTCTCTGGGCGGAGTGAAGTAGAAAGCCGTTCTTGTTCTTTGGGAAGTACAATCAGATGATCGTGTGTGGAGGGATGGTTGAGGTGGGGACGGGGGGTGTAGGGGGCGGGGGGTGGGGGGGGGGGACGGGGTTGCGGAGGAGAGGGTATTGGGGGCTGGGGGGTGGGGGTATGCTTAGGGGGTAAGTCTCGTAGAGTCAAATATCAAATATACGTGCAAGCTGCCAGCGTAGTTCACTGTCTCTGGCGGGGGTGTTGTAAGATTCATCGCTTTTGCATATGAATGTGCTTTTTTACACCAACAAACATCATCTTTGAGAGAGAGAGTCCTGGAATTATGTGTATTCTACTCGTGTAGCCTACTATTTAACTCGAGAGACTCTGCAGAGTATTTATTTCCATCATAGTTTGGTGGCGTCTAATTTTAGAGCTTCTGGTGAACTGTCTCCATTAGTATAGTCGGGGTATCACCAACGGACTGATACAGTATGTTGAATTATTACATGATTTGCTTACTCAGGATAACATCTGACTCGAGAGTGACTGATACAGTATGCTGAATTATTATTTGCCTACTCGGGATAACATCTGACTCGAGAGTGTCTGAGGAATTATCTCGACTACACTTTGGGTATCATCTAAACTGAAAAAGTCTGAGAAATGAATTCCGTTCAGTATAACATCAAAATTGAAAATGTCCAAGAAATGATTTCCGTCTTACTGATAGTAATGTCTAACTTAAAAGAGTCTGAGAAAATAATTTTTATTGTAGGTAGGCCTATACTGGGGGTAACGTTCAGTTGTTACCTGTTATAGAACGTCTGAGAACTTATTTCCACCACAGCTCATTATTCTTTGGGGTTTATCAGTTCTCGATCTGTAATGGCTATATAGAATCTTTGACATAAATATTGTCCTGCACACGTGTACCTGAGCATGTGTAACTCCCTACGTGCGCTTTTTTCTGTCATGTTCACTCAAGAATAGAGACAAACATAACACCGCACACATCCCCTCCTAAACACCAACAGTAATAACGTCACTACCACCGCCACCGATAACAATCATTGTCGTCGTTATCATCATCATCACCACCGCCCTCTGTATTGCTGTTTTGTCCTCAGATGGGCTAAATAGTTCCATGAAGCGGTGACACGAACGCATGAAGCTCTCTTCTGACGTCAGCCATCAAAGCTGTTGTGAATTGCGTGAATGTGACGTCATCTTGCTGCGTCCTCTTGACGGCTTTGATGTCGTCACTGAGGTCTTGCTCCCAGTTTTCTTCCGACTCTGTGAAGATCCCAGTTTCATCCAGCAGGCAGTCCCAGCTGCAACAGAGTAAATAAGAGCAAATGAAAGCGGGTAGGAAATATCGCGGGCATTCCGATTATCAGCTCAGATACTAGTACAAATTTTTCTTTGCACAACGAATCGTTTGTGAGATGTGTTTGGTAATGGGCGGAGAAGGAATGGCTGGGGTAGGCGGCGGAGACCACATCATTCTAAACCTAAACTACTTTTGAGATGCTGCGAAATTCATCATAAAAATCGGTGTGAGCGCGCGCGCGTGTGTATAATATAACCTACTTCTCTTTCTCTCTCTCCAGCACCCCCCCACACCCCCGCCTCTCCCCCCCTCTCTCTGGTTCCATTTGTTTAAGCAATCATTTTCCTTAACAGTTTTCTTTCAACACCCATTTTCTTTCTCTTTTCTGTCTCTGTCTCTGTCTGTCTGTCAGTCTGTCTGTCTGTCTGTCTCTATCTCTCTGTCTTTCAGCTGCCAGTGCCACGTTGGCACACACACACACACACACATACACACACACACACACACACGTGTACACACATACAAGCCTTACACACACACACACACACACACACACGCACGCACGCACACACACACACGTGACACACACACACACACACACACACACACACACACACACACACACACACACACACACACACCAGTTCGGTGAAGGAACAACTGCCCTTTTTTTTGTTTTGTTTGTTTTTTGCTTGCTTTTTTTTAGTTTAACACCATATAAACGCAGGTACTGTTCATATCCAAACTCACTAATTGGGAGCACGTCAGTAGAACACTGATGGAATGGAATTCGCTAACAAGGAACAAACTTGCTTTCCCATTATACAGAGATAACGGTGGCATGACTGCGGTAACTGGGGTAAATGCGGGGATACTAGTGGAAAAAAGATGTCCCAGTAGAGCGGTTAGTGTATGCCGG
>NC_134893.1:33849209-33859209 GCF_041734735.1 Babylonia areolata | reverse complement strand
TGGACTTTGATTTCTTCGTCTCTGCTCTTAGAAAAAAAAATCTCATGCCTGAAACTACCAGTCTCGGAAGATTCTCCCCCCCCCTTCTCTCTCTCTCTCTCTCTCTCTCTCTCTCTCTCTCTATATATATATATATATATATGTGTGTGTGTGTGTGTGTGTGTGTGTGTGTATTTGTGTGTGTGTGTATATATATATATATATATATATATATATATATATATATATCCACAAAACTGTATAAAGCTGTCTGTTTCTTTGAGTCTGACGAAGATGGCCACTCGCGAATGTTTTGATTTTCCTTATGTCTATTTTAGAAAATAAACCCGGCTACTTTGAACTGATCTCTTTTACTCTTTAGTAAACAAGCGTCTGTCTTATAGTGTCATGCCTGGGACACGTTGGGATTTCCTACACGCTCACGATTGTTAAATTGTTTGTTAAATTGTTTGTCAATTTGAATCCATCAGTGGTAGTCACTTCTCGTGAAGACCTAACTTGCCTTCGTATCACCTACTGTTTGGAAGACCATCGCAAGCCTTGACGTTCCTTTTATATCGTGTACCCCTTGACTGTTAAAGCCTAGCGAAGACCCTTCCATTGTCTTTGATTTTTCCATCACCTTCTCTTCAGTAGACAACGAGTGATCTGTCTTGTACAGGAAGGATCTCAGGCCTTGACGTTGGTCTCTATCTTCCAGGTCAGAATATGTGCAGACCGACTTGTGCTTGAACACCCATCGTGTGCATTCGCACACAGATCAAATAATTTTATGCACGTTAAAGATCTTGTAATCCACCATAGTGTCCGCAGCGTTCGGTGAGTTATGGAAACGAGAACGTACCCAGAATAACCCCCCCCTCTCCCCGCCCCGAAAATTGAGTATGGCTGTCTAAACAGCGGGGTAAATAAGCAAAACGGTCATACACATAAAATGTTACCTGTCTGTATGAGTGCGTGACTGAAACCTGATTGAATGACACAGGAAACGAATGATGAGCGCCCAATGGCAGCTGTCAGTCGGCTCTACCCTGAAAGACAGCCTGTTGTGCGAACGACTCCGTGTTTGTAAAGCGCTTAGAGATTAGTCTCCGACTGAGGACTGATAAGCGCTATATAAGAGTCCATATCATCATCATCATAACCATCATTTATCTGTCTCTCATTTTCCCCGTCTCCTCCTCCCCATGCCCCTCGATTTGCCACCCTCTGTTTAAGTCGCAGTACCTACACACATACAGAAAGGAATGCTCGGTAATTCCGCTCTTTTCACCTGTTGAGTACCGTCGGTATCTTCGGTAACCCGCTGTTTTCCCGATACGTTTGGCCTCGTGTTGGAAACTGTCTTTGGACGTAATTGTTTGTGACGATCCTAACGGTACCTGAAAAAGCTGCTGTGTAAGCTATGGGGGTGACTGAACTTACAGAGACTATAATCGTATAGTTCTTCTATGCGTTGTTTCTCTGAAACATTCCAGACTCTTGCTGGTATCTGGACTGCCACTAAAAATAGAATAACCTGCAGTATTCATGGATCGACTCTATATTCTATGTATAATAGAATAATTTGGAGTTTACATCAACTAATGTGGGGAGCTGTATTTTCAGTTGATAATCATGTTCATTGAGTCATGTTTGAACGTGCATTGTCTAGCACAACATAGTAGCTTGAGACCAGTGGTTTATTTGGATTTGTGTTGGAAGCTGGGTCACCCGATACTACAATACAGCTTGTGGTGCATATGCAGTTCATTTTGCTCTGTGCAGTGGGCTGGTCTGTTAGCCAAACTGATCTGGAACAGTGGTGCATATTAAAATATATATGGACTCGTAATAGAAGATGTATTGCTTGGTATTGTAGAGTAGCAAGAGGTATATGATATGTGGACTAATGTTTAGCTTGTAGTATATAATTCATGGACTAATGTTGAAAACTGTATTGAACGGTTCAGCAAAATATGGACTCATGTTGGTGGCTATGTTGTCTTATACAACAGAGTAACTTGTGGTGCACGCACACTCGTGTGTTTGAATCTGCTATTTGATGCAGCAGAGCTTGTGATGCACGCAGGTTCATTTTGAAAGCTATATGTTCTTAAAACTTATTGTCTACCACATCAGAGAAGCGTGTGCTATATATGCACTCAAGCTGGATGGTGTATTGCCTGTAATACAAAGAGTGTGGCATCTTTGTTTACGAACAGTTTAGTCACAATACAACTTGTATATCTTGAGGCCCGTTGGACGGTAGAATGGATCGTGGTGTTGCTATTTAATTAATTAATTTTATTTATTTATTTTTATTATTTATTTATTTAGTTAGTTAGTTAGTTATATATTTATTTATTTATTTATCTATTTATTTTTTTTGTACGCTTATAGTTGACTTCATCAAGTTTTTGCGCCTTATACATATTATTATTATTAGTAGTAGTTCTTTTTTTATGTATTTATCTTCTTTTTTTTCTCTCAAGGCCTGACTAAGCGCGTTGGGTTACGCTGGTGGTCAGGCATCTGCTTGGCAGATGTGGTGTAGCGTATATGGATTTGTCCGAACGCAGTGACGCCTCCTTGAGCTACTGAAACTGAAACTAAAACTGTTGCTGTCGCTGCCTACAGGATATTTCTGTTTGGCCTTCAAAAACCGACCGTTTATAAGATGACTAATACTTGATAGCTACCAGACTGCCCTTTGGGAAGGACTGTAATACTGCTCTTCTCTTCTGTATGGCACGGTAACAGCCACCACACTATTTTGTATTTTGTATTTCGTTTTATCACAACAGATTTCTCTGTGTGAAATTCGGGCTGCTCTCCCCAGGGAGAGCGCGCCGCTATACTACAGCGCCACCCTTTTTTTTTCTTTTTTTTTTTTTCGTATTTTTCCTGCGAGCAGTTTTATTTGTTTTTCCTATTGACGTGGATTTTTCTACAGAATTTTGCCAGGAACAACCCTTTTGTCGCCGTGGGTTCTTTTACGTGCGCTAAGTACGTGCTGCACACGGGACCTCGGTTTATCGTCTCATCCGAATGACTAGCGTCCAGACCACCACTCAAGGTCTAGTGGAGGGGGAGAAAATATCGGCGGCTGAGCCGTGATTCGAACCAGCGCGCTCAGATTCTCTCGCTTCCAAGGCGGACGCGTTACCTCTAGGCCATCACTCCGGTGCTCCCTGTCACTGCAAGAAGTAGCTGGGACATATTTCACCTGTGTCACTGTAGACACCACACCAGGCTTATCTTTCCACAGACCGTACAGTAGTAGCCTTCCGCTCGTTCAGCGCCAGGCGATTCACCACTCTTACTGGTTTTATCTCCGCTGTCTAAAGAGGTCGTCAGAGCAATGCCCAAACACCTTGTGACATCCCATGTTTAACATCGACACCCGATATGGTCGACGGGAACAGTTAAGCATCTCAGGAGAGTAAGAGAAAGGAAGCTTACTAACATTCTGACACTGCCAAAGTGACAGCTCATTGAGATTGGCATGAAGATTGTGTTACCTTTTGTATGCCAGGTATTTAGACACGTTGTATGCAACACCGATGTGAAGAAACTTTCACCAAACACGTGGACACACAGATGCTTATTGTTACCAGAAACCCATTTAAAAAAAACCAACAAGCAACCCTGAAAAAGCCTTGAAATGCAAAGCAAAAAGGAAGGCAAGTTCAAGAAAAAGAAAAATACGTTAGCGAGTAAATAAATAAATAATAATTATAATATAGAAAAAGGTAGTAGTAATAATAATAGTAATACTAATAAAATGATAATAATAAAAAATAAATAAATAAATAAATAAGACAACAATGGTGATAATTAAGCGAATGAATGTAAAATATGACGACACACATTCACACATACACCCACACATGCATAACAGAAATGCACCAAACATGCAGTTTCACAGATATGAAAGTACAGTCAAATACATATAAACGTACATGAGCTCCAACACACACACACACACACACACACACACACATTACCTTGCACCTCCTCCAACCCCCTCCTCCACACACTCATTTCTAGCCTACGTATCGCAGCTTCCACGGCACACACACACACACACACACACACACACACGCACGCAAACACACACTCACAGAGATGAACACTTACTTGTACAAGCACACACATATACGCCCATATCTCCCACCCCCAACCCCCACACATATATACAAAGATATATATATATATATAGTGGGAAGATGACTGATAAGTGATATATATCCAGAAAAAAGAAATCCCATCATGTTTAGATTTCCGAGATGCTGCTGATGTAGGTGTCCACATGCATGTGAAATGCAATGCTTATAAAAATTGTAACCATCAAGGCTGTGGTAATTTTACTCATGGCATGGCAAGTTGGGCAGTTAAAGATCGGCCGTAAAATAGGCGGTTTGATATGGCAGGATTTGAACCATTTCTCAGGACAGAGTTGAGTTTAACAACCTATGTCAGGTTGTCTGGTGCTGGGGTCCGGGCGTTGTTCGTACTTCATCATTGAACTGAGTCAAGTTCTGAGATACAGCTGGAGGAACCGAAAATGATTCTCTCTTTCTCTCTCTCTCTTTCCATGTCTCCCTTTCTCTCTCTTTCGCTGTCTCTCTCTCTTTCCCTCTCTCTCTCTTTTTCTGTCTCTCTCTCTTTCCCTCTCTCCTTATCTTTCCCTGTCTCTCTCTCTCTCTCTCTCTTTCCCCCCTCTCTCTTTCCCTCTCCTCTCTCTCTTTCTCTCTCTCTCTAACTGCATGTTTATGATCTATGTATATTACTATATAGAATAGAACCTATCCAGGGCGGGGGACTGGATTTTGTTTTAAGCACATCATTGCTTTCCTATTATCCTCGAAAATAAAGAATTCACCTTGCCTTGCTTTGTCTCTGTGTATGTGTGTGTTACCGTCCATTTGCGCGCTCAGTTGTAATCCTGCATGCAAATGCGTGCGCGTAGTATGTAAATGTAACATACGCGTTGTGCCAGCTCTCGCGTCAAGACTGAGGTCGTGGGTGGCCTTTCAAACGTTTTGTTTTTTTCCCTTCTCCCAGTTACATTTTATTGCTCTCTACAGTTACCATTTTATTACTCCTTACCCTACCCCTCTATCCCACTCTTCCCGACTATCTGGGTGGCTGGTGCCGATATTTTTCCGGCTGACGCTACCCACCAGTCAATAGAACCATTCCATCGTCTGACAACACCTCCACAAACATCGGCCTCCGTCTGTCGCCTGCTCCCACCTGGCGCCTCTCTTAAGTTAGTGATAGGTAGGTATGGTGCATTGAAAGCGTCAAAAGAGCTTTATCCACTTTTTCTCTTTTTTTTTCCATGGCGTTTTAATTTGAGTCTAACAAATCTATCTGTCTCTATCTTTGTGTTGTCTGACAGTCTGTTTGTCTCTATTTTTTGTGTCTGTCTGTCTCTGTCTGTCTGCCTGTCTCATTCTCTCTCTCTCTCTCTCTCTCTCTCTCTCTCTCTCTCTCTCTCTGTCTCCCTCCCTCCCTTCCTCTTGTATATTGCAGTTCAAACAAACAATCATGTTTGTTCTTTCAAAACAGCACTTTCCAGAAACGGAAAAGGAATTTCTGCGATCGTTAACTCGAACTTCTGTGTCAGTTTGAATGACGTAATATTATATCGAATGATTAATTGGCTTATTTGTTCTTTAATCTTATACATTTATTTGTTCATCTATTTATTGTGATTAAAAAAAAACTTTCTGGTATAAAAGATGATTGTATATTTCCTCGTCACTACATCCGTGTACTGAGAAGCTCGAATCCTGCGGGGTAAAAAACGTATCTTTTTTTTTAGTTCGTTAGAGAGAGAGAGAGAGAGAGAGAGAGAGAGAGAGAGAGAGAGAGAGAGAGAGTGTGTGTGTGTGTGTGTGTGTGTGTGTGTGAGAGAGAGAGAGAGAGAGAGAGAGAGAGAGAGAGAGAGAGAGAGAGAGACATTGTTGTTTCTCAGAGTTCTTTCAAGAAACCGCAACCAGCAAAACTTTTCCACTTGACACTAGAGGGACGCCATACTTTCATCAGCTGCTCTCCTCTGACCAACTTATTGAGTGAAACAGTATCAGGCTGGAAGAGGTAGAAAAAACACACCTCTGGCACCATTTGTCAGCGCAAACAGATTGACACCTATGTCCCCCGTTTTCATTTGAGCCCCAACTGCTCTCTCTCTCTCTCTCTGTCTCTCTCTCTCTCTGCCTGTCTGTCCGTCTGTCTGTCTGTCTCTCTTTCTCTCACCCCCCCCCTCTCTCTCTCTTTCTCGCTTCCCCCCTCTCTCTCCGTTCTTTCTAAAGCTCCATTTGTGAGAGCACTTTGTTTTTAAAACACATTATGCCCCAGTTTTGCTCGAGATGCTCGCTCTCTGTCTCTCTCTGCCTCTTATTCACTCCCCCCTCCCTCTCTTTCTCTCTCTCTCGCTTCACTACCCCTCTCCACCCCCCTCCTCTCTTGCTCTTTCTTCAGTCCCACTTGTCAGAGCATTTTGTGTAAAACATTATGCTCCAGTTTGCTTCGAGCTGCTCCCTCTCTGCCCGTGTCTGTCTCTCTTTCTCTCACTCCCCCCTCTCTCTCTCCCTCCGATCTCTCTCTCTCTCTCCTTCTCGCCTCCCCTCCCCCCTCTCTCTCTCCGCTCTTTCTATAGCTCACAGTCAGAGTACTTTGTTTAACACATTATGCCCCAGTTTTGTTTGTTTGAGCTGCTCGATGTCTGTCTCTCTGTCTGTCCGTCTCTCTGTCTCTGTCCCTATCCCCCCCCCCCTCTCTCTCTCCACTCTCTCTCTAGCTCCATTTGTCAGAGCACTTTGTTTTAGCACATTATGCCCCAGTTTTGTTCGAGCTGCTCTCTCTCTCTGTCTCTCTCTCTCTCTGTCTCTCTCTTTCTCTGTCTCTCTGTCTGTCTGCCTGTCTGTCTGTCTGTTTCCGCTCTCTCTCTAGCTCCATTTGTCAGAGCGGCACTTTGTTTAACACATCATGTCCCAGTTTTGTTCGAGCTCGCTCTCTGTCTCTCTGTGTGTTTGTTTCTCTTGCCCCTGTCTCTTTGTCTGTCTTTCTGCCTGTCTGTCTCCGTCTGTCTGTCTGTCTGTCGGGCGCAATAACCGAATGGTTAAAGCATTGGACTTCCAATCTGAGGGTCTCGGGTTCGAATCTCTGTGACGCCCGGCGCCTGGTGTGTAAAGGGTGGAGATTTTTCCGATCTCCCAGGTCAACATATGTACATATCTGCTAGTTCCTGAACCTCCTTCGTGTGTATACGCACGCAGAAGATCAAATACGCACGTTAAAGATCCTGTAATCCATGTCAGCGTTCAGTGGGTTATGGAAACAAGAACATACCCAGCATTCACACCCCCGAAAACGGAGTATCGCTGCCTACATGGTGGGGTAAATAAACAAAACGGTCATACAAGTAAAATGTTACATGTCTGTCTGAGTGTGTATGTGTGCGTGCCTGAAATCTGATTGAATGACACAGGAAACGATTGATGAGCACTCAGTGGCAGCCGTCTGTCGGCTCTACGCAGGTAGGCAGCCAGTTGTGCAAATGAACCCGTATTTGTAAAGCGCTTAGAGCTTGGTCTCCGACCGAGGATAGGCGATATATACGTATCCATATCAATCATTCAATCTGTCTCTGTCTCTCTCTCGCTTTCCTTCTCTGTGTCTCTCTTTAGGTCTTCTATTTGAGCAGCCAGTCTTACACGTTATGCCAGATTTTGTTCGAGACTCTCTCTGTCCCTGTCTGTCTCTCTGTCTCTGTCCCTCTCTCTCTTTGTGTTTAACCATGCAGTCTGAATGTGTGCGTGCGTACGCGTGCCTGTGTCTATGTGTTTCCACAACTAATCACACCGATCATGACAAAGTTATAAAAAAAAAAAAAATCAACAGTGTACGCATGTTTTCACTTATTCATCGAAGCATGTATAATTGTCTTTGTTCTGGTATTTGAGATCCTAGTCATGAGCTTAAGGAAATCTTCTTGAACGTATTACGCGTAAACAAACTCACCAGACACTGTCACGTTCGGAAGTGGGCGCTCTGGTCTTCATGACGTCACTGTGTTCCCCGAGGGACGTCATTTCCATCGGACTTGGCCACCACATGCTGCAACACATTAGTGTTTGTTTGGTTAGGAAAGCACTTCTTTTCAAAGACAATACATTATACAGGAAAAAGAGAGAGAGAGAGAGAGAGAGAGAGAGAGAGAGAGAGAGAGAGAGAGAGAGAGAGAGAGAGAAGTAAATATTCGACAAAAATATGTCTTCTTTAAGCAAAACAAAAAAACGAACAAACCCCTTGCAGGGGAGGGGCGTCCACTATGGACACAGAATTACCCTGCCGTGCTCCCCCTGCGTGTCGTAAGAGACGACTAAAAGGATTTCCTTTCATGCCCTTTCTTCTTTGTTTCTGTCTCCCTCTCCACTGTCTGTCCACTCCTTTCAGATAAATCTTCAATTTCCTTTTACATTGTAACAATATTTTAAAATTTTTGTTAACTTGAATTGAGTGAGATGAGTGACAAGTTCTTTTAACATTGTTTTAATAAACTTTTTAACATAAAAAAACACGAACAAAACATGAAAAAAAACCTCCCCCGCCAGTCACCCTGCAAACTATTATGAGAGACAGACATACAGACAGACAGACAGACACAGACACAGAGACGAGGTGCGCAGATGCAAAGAAAACACAGCAGGGGTGCACCATCCGACAAGGTTTGGTAAACGAGTTCAGTCTTAGTTTGTTTCTTTAGTAACAACAAGTTGTAATGACAGCGAAAGAGTGCGCGCGAAAGGGACTATCAAGTCAAGGGTTAAGACAGAGACAAAGAAACAAAATGCAGAAACACGGGAAGCATGGGAGTGCACCTCCTGACATTCTGAAAAAAAAAAAAAAAAATCCCCGAGAGTTTATTTCCCTGGGCAAGACACACAGTAACTGGAGAACACTTCGCAATTATGACTTGTGCTCAAGCGAAAGTCGTTATCGAGGAGCGAAGACCGACTGAGAAATAAGCACGGCAGAGAGCACACAGTAAATTGTAGGCCCTTCCATTCGACGAACGGTGCATTGCAATAATACACTGTAAGCTTTGGGAAATGCATATTGTGACATTTCGCTTTGGCAATGTTTGTATCTGTAACACAAAAGACAGATTTGGAAAGCAAACGCAACGTTAAAAGCGAGCAAAAGTATCATGCAACATAAGGCGTATGTCAAAATATAATGTGTTTGGAAGTGTATATTATGACTCCTATGGAAGGAAGACTGTGTCAAAAACAGGAACATTTACCGGCACTGTCAAAAGATACGTGGCTGTACTGGCAGGCTGCCCTCCGACATACGGCATGTCGTAATAATGTACTGGAAATATACGTAAGTTTACTTTTGAAAACTTTAACTGAAAAGAGGGTTGCATCCAGAACAGGTAAAAAAAAACACAGTATGAAGCTCCGCGACAGAAAATTTTAGGGTGTACCTTCTTCTTCTTCGCTCGTGGGATGCAATTCCCACGTTCACTCGTATATACACGGGTGGGCTTTTACGAGTATGACCGTTTTTTACCCCGCCATGTAGGCAGCCATACTCTGTTTTCGGAGGTATATGGATGCACCAATCAGCAGACTGCTTGATCAGGATTATGGTTTCTGAGTCTGCCAAACGCAAGAAAAGGAAAGTTACCCGGTCCCTGATACTGGTATATATGAGAGAAAGAAAGAGAGAGAGAGGGGTGGTGGTACCGAAACAGACAATTATTTTCTACATAGGTAAAGTATCCAGAAATCTGGTCTGTCCATTGTTGGTTTGCTTGTGCAATTTTGCTCGCCCCACCCCCCACCCCCACCTCCCACTCCCCGCCCGCCCCCCGCTCCCCTCCCCTCTCCCCAGTTTTGTTGTTGATGCCGCAGCACCTACACACCATCCAGTAGATACTTCCTTGGCCGTCGTCTCTGTAGAAATCTGCGTCAGAAATGGAGTGGTGGCCTTATAT
>NC_134893.1:33831709-33846709 GCF_041734735.1 Babylonia areolata | reverse complement strand
TGATGATAATCTTGATATACGGCTTAATCTGGAAGACTTGCACCAAATCATTGATATGAGTAAAAAGATTTTTTTTCATCATGTTTATTGAACTGAAATTTGGTATTTCCAGAGAAAAAAAAAATTGTTTAAGTTTACCATGGACACACACACACACACACACACACACACACACACACACACACACACACACACACACAACATAGAATCACTTTGTTTTCACAATTGAGTCAATAAAAACAGGAAGAGGGAGAGGCGCTCACGCGGATAATGGTACTGACGAATATCCGGGGATTTTCTGGGACAGTTCCTCTTAAGCACTGAGTTTCTATAAGGACTAAAATACCCATCTTTTCCGATCGAGTCCCCGGATCCCGAAAATCAAAACTGTTTCACTGTGAAGTCTGTATTTCCGTGCTTCTTCATCTTCTTTCTTTTCAACTACACACTGCGAACACATTCTGTGTGTGAAACCAACAGGAAATACCTGCAAGGTTATCTTTCTGAAACCCACATTATAAATCAGTGAAACCCCCATCCAGTCTGTTAGTCAGTTTATCTATAACTGAGGAACGGTTCAAGCAGGAAATCCTTTTTCCAGATCCCCTGATCCCGGATCCCTCCCCCCACCCCCTCAAGCCCCCCTCAGGGTCCCATCCCCTCACCCCCTACAACCCCACTCCCTTTCACCTTTTCATTATAGAGTTCGGGGATAAAGGCCTCGGAAAAGCGAACACTGCGTAATTGTGACACAGATCTTTTAAACGATATGAGAGAAAAAGATGAGAAGGGGGGATGTGGAGGTTAGGGAGGGAGGGAGATGTGGGTAATGGAAAGGAAGTAGGAGGGCGAGCCATGTTTCCCGGCCAAACTGACAAGACGTCCTTCCGGCAGCGAACAGTTCCAGAAGACCCAGAAATGGAAACGATATCCCGGCATTAACACTGACAACAAATGTCGGTTGACACTGAACAGTAAACAGCGTGTGATGTTCGTTCAGTTTACACGCCGTGATGTGACACAACGCAGCTAGTACAATGCAGTGCATTGTACTGAATACTCTACACCACTCACAACACAGCACACGACAGGCACTACTCCACGCTGCACTACGCTAAACTACACTACACCACACTGTACCATAATGCCATACAATGCATTACAATACAATGCAGCACAATACAGTACAGTACAGTACAATACAATACAATACAATACAATGCCGGCTATTGAAATAATACAATGGCCCGCTAAGGAATACAATGTAACACGACTGAAGCAGAGCAGCTCAGTACTACAAAGCAATGCAATGCAATTCAAAACAGTTTAGTGCAATGCAAGGCAATGTAATAGATTTCCACGGACAATTTTTTTTTCTTCCTTCTTACAGTGGTAACATATTGCATGATAAGTCCGTCCATCAGTGATTCAGTGAACAAACACACTATTGATTCCAAAAACCGACTTTTATTTTCTCCCTGAACATCATTTTCAGTAAGAAGGTACCCCTTAGCTCATTGCCGTGTGGAAAAAAAAAAGCAGAGAGATAGAACTGAAGGCTAGCAAACATGCACAAGGAAAAGGACTGAGAACGCAAAGAAGGGTAAAAGAAGGAGAGAACTTAGAAGAAAAATGAAGAATGAAAACATGAAAAAAAGAAAGAAAAAAAAAAGAAAAGAGAACCAATACATTTGTCACCAAGATTATGGTCACACAAAAATAAAACAGGCAGACTTTTCTAAAAGATAGAAAATCTAAAGAAAGATAATCTGGAGAAAAAAAATGAAGCACAACGCCACTGGAAAACTGTTATAAAGTATAATTTGAACAAATCACACAGAAAGCTAATGACAAAGGTTACAAGGTAAGTATAGAGCAGCAGAAAGAGGGACAGAGAGAAAGAGAGAAAGACCGACTGCGTGCGATACTCTCTCTCTCACACACACACACACACACACACACACGCACACACACACACACACTTACCTTAGTTCAGAATGTTATCCAGCAATTTACAACACACAACACATACACACACAAAAAAACTAACAACTCGCAACAACAAGATCCAAAAGATACACTCACATGCAACCCCCCAATAATCAACCCTCTAAAAAAAACCTTCCTCTTTCTTATCAGTCCCTTTCCAAACACCAGCACCACACAAACTAGAAACGGAAACTGCAAGCGCCGCTCTGCACTTTTCCCCTCTCGTCCAAAAAACCTCAATAAAAACTCTCTTCTAAGGAGCGTCGAATTTCAACACGCACTGGAATAAAAAAAAAGAAAAAAAAAGAAGTTATTTTCTTTCTTTCTTACTTTCTTTCTTTCCGTCTTCTTCTTTTTTCTTTCTTTCTTTCTTTTTTTTTTTCCAACTTCTCGCTGTTTGTCGTATTATGTCACTTTCGCTCAGGGAAAACGCTTTCGTCAACTTGGCGTTGCTGTCACTCACTCACTGTGATCTAATACCACTTTTTCTCTCAGTTTAGAGACAAGCTTTTAACTCGTCGCTGTCTCTGTGATATTGTGGCACTTGCTCGTCTTACAGGCACTTTTTCCTCTGCCGACACAAATCAAGGGGAGCCACTCCGTTTAGCCAGCCTCCGTCTCGTCTCCCCTCTCTCTCTCTCTCTTCAACGCGCAACGATATATATGTCGGTCTTGTTTTTACGCACACGCACTCTCCTGCACTCCTTGAATCTGTCAATCATCATGTTGCGCGCGCCGGGACGCAGTTTCTCTTTCAAGTCGGTCGTAACATGTTTTGGGTAGAAGAAGCAAATCATTTTCAAAATAAATAAATAAATAAATAGATTAAAAAAAAAAAAATCTAATCGGTAAAGTTTAAAATGAGAATGGTTTGTGCGTTATGATTGGTCGTGAAGATGCACTTTGTACTCCTCAGTCCTGTCTCTTTACATCTCTCTCTCTCTCTCTCTCTCTCTCTCTCTCTCTCTCTCTCTCTCTCACACACACAGTCACCCCGCTCTCTCTCTGTGTGTGTCTGTCTGTCTGTCTGTCTCTCTCTGTGTGTCTCTCTCTGTCTCTCTCTCTTTTCACCACTTCAGTCGTCCCACTCCTATTTCCGAGTCTCTCTCTCGTCCTGCCTTCCGGTCCCACCCCTCTCTCTTTTCCTCCCTTACTGTCTCTCTCGCTTCTCACTCTCTCTCTCTCTCTTTCTTCTCTCACTCTCTGTCTCTCTCTTTTTTTCTTTCTTTCTTCTCACTTTCTCTCTCTCTCTTTCTTTATCTCGCTTCTCTCTCTCTTTCTTTCTTTTTCTTCTCACTTTCTCTCTTTCTTTTTTCTTTCTTTCTTCTCACTTTCTCTCTATTTCTTTCTTTATTTCTTTCTCTCTCTCTCTTTCGTTCTTTATTTCCTTCTTTCTTCTCTCGCTCTCTTTCTCTCTCTCCCCCCCCTCTCTCTCTCTCACTCAGTCTCTCCAATTTCTCTTCTCGGAGGCAGTTCCCTTATTCGCCTTTTTTAAAAATATTATCTTTATTTTATTTTTATTTTATTTTATTTTATTTTATCTTATTTTAAGTTTCTGGATGCGTTGTTAAGATGATATTTCCAGTCCACTCCTTTTCATACACTTCACTGCTGGCCCATCTTGACTATCGCTCCGGTGATGATGATGAAGTCATGACTGGGGGATAACCTCTTTCTCTTTGTCCCTCTATGTCTGTCTGTCCGTCTGTCTGTCTCTCCCTCTCTCTCTGTCTGTCTCTCTGTCTCTGTCTGTCTGTCTCTCTCTGTAGCTGTCTCTGTCTCTCTCTGTCTCTGTGTCTCTGTTTCTGTCTCTCTGTCTCTCCTCCTCCTACCCTTTCTCATCTACTTCTTCTTCTTTTACTACTCTGTCTCAGGGCAGTCCTTGTCTCAGAAATTTCCATTCATAAGTTTGGCCCCTCCTTTAGTAACTCTCTGGTTTTTATGATAGAACCTGTCAAAATGTCATGACTCGGAGTTCGTATCACAAAGTCAGCCAACATAAACGACATCAATTTTCTCTGTTCATCTTAACATGATGTCGTTCTGGTGGTATTGACGTACTAGTGTCAGAGTGGGTCCTCTCTCTCTCTCTGTCCTCACCCATGGCCTAGAGGTAACGCGTTCGCCCGCTAGGAAGCGAGAGAATCCCGGAGCGCGATGGTTCGAATCTCGGCAGAGTCGCCAGTATTTTCTCCCCCTCCACAAGACCTTGAGTGGTGTTCTGGACGCTAGTCATTCGGATGAGACGATAAACCGAGGTCCTGTGTGCAGCATGCGCTTAGCGCACGTAAAAGAACCCACGGTAACAAAAAAGGTTGCCCCTGGCAAAATTCTGTGAAAAAAATTCACTTCGATAGAAAAACATTAAAAAAAATTGCAGGCAGGAAAAAAAAAGGGGGGGGGGCGCTCTCAGTGTAGCGATGTGCTCTCCCTGGGGAGAGCAGCCCGAATTTCACACAGAGAAATCTATTGTGAGAAAAGAGTAATACAATACAATACAATACAATACAGTACAATACAATACACTACAATCCCGCTTTAGTGGACAGCCTCAGTGCTGCATGTAGTGCTGTCCTGTCACTCACTACCTCTGCTGAAAATCATGCATGCTCAGTGAAATCGTTTGGCCCGAAAATGTACCATCTTTCTGTGTCCGTGTCTGTTTGTCTGTTCTTTTTATCTGTCTTTTTTGTTTTTACCTGTCTGTCTGTTTGTGTGCCTGTGTCTGTCTGTCTGTCTTTCCCTTCCTTACGATCACCCTCTACCCTCTCCATTTTACCTCCCCCACCTCTCTGTCTCTCTCTCTGTCACTCACTCTCTCCATCTTCTCTATTTTCAAGCCAGCTGTTTCAAAACTGAGACAGCCATCCAAAACATATCACATTTCTCGGCCTAGTAATGCACATCAAAGTAGACCAGTATCAGTAGTTCAAGAAGGCGTCACTGCGTTCGGTCAATTCCATATACGCTACACCACATCTGCCAAGCAGATGCCTGACCAGCAGCGTAACCCAACGCGCTTAGCCAGGCCTCGAAAAATAAATAAATAAATAGACCAGCCGCTGGGCTATAATACTAAGGTGCCGGGACACGTCATCCTTTCTAGAACTGGCACCATTGACGGGACTGAGGCTCATCTTCCCTGTTGCCGTGATATTTGGCATCTGAGAACCACGTTTTGACATCCACTGTCGCATTCTATAGACACCCCCTCCCCCTCCACACCCACACTTCCCACTCCCCCTGTACCCGTGTCTCTCTCTCCCCGCCTCGCTACCTCCCATCTCCTTAGTATGTCCACACACAAACCTAAAGCCTTGTGGATGTCTGTCATGTACAGAAAGTGAAGAGGTCAGGACTGCATGACTTGAATTTTTGTATTCTTTTCTTTTTCGGGAATGTTCTGCTTCACTGAGGAGAATGAGAAGGGAGGTGGAACAGGGGAGCATTGTAACTGCGTCCGACAGTCTCCACTAGCAAGCATCTCTCTGTCTCTCTGTCTCTGTCTCTGTCTCTCTCTCTCTCTCTCACACACACACATGGAGAGAGAGAAAGAGAGGTTTGAAAAAAAAATTGTTAGTTTGTGTTGATTAACTCTCTCCATACGAACGGCGAAAGAGACGATTGCAAGCGGAAGGCTCTTATACTGAAGAGGTGAATGTTGACAAAGAATACCACAATTCCGTCTGACGACGGAAGCTAAAGGTTGGTCATTCAGACACCCACTGAACATCCGAGGGGTCTGTGTAGAGGAGAAGAGAGGACTGGCCGTACTGAGTGAGTTAAATTATTTCTCCACAGTGTAGTTGTGCGCTCTTCTAAGGGGCCATCACTGGAAAGTGACACTGAATAACACCCTGTTTTATCGGTAAATAATCCGTTTGGAACAAAAAGGAGCTCGGTTATTTTTCTGCATGTAAAATATATGCTGCAGCGAGCACCTGCATGGTTCCAGGAAGATCAAACGCATGACAGATAAGGTTTCGAATTAGACTCTCTCCATGCATTTAAGAGAAATTGTCCATCAGAGTTTTGGTTTGAAGTAAGTCATCGGTCATTGACGCATACAAACTGAATTTGAAATGAACCATCGATGTGGCAGCAAGTCGGTCACTTATTGATTATTCAGAAAGTCCGTCAGGCCAAAATACCTTGTGCAGGTATCTCTCTCATTCTGCAGCTATATAGTCGCGACTGCAGTTTCAAACTCTGACACATTTTTTTTAATCGTTTGTTCTTCTCCAGTGGCGATGCCGAGCAGAAAAACATTGTAAACAAGAAGACGTCCAACTGAAACTTGCGCTGACCGAAAATTAACTTCACTTGCGCAAAGCCACCGTCACTTGCGTGTTGTGAACTGCAGCGAACACAAGGCGAATGTTTGTGTACGTCGTGTGTGTGTGTGCGTGCGATAAGTTGATATCCTGCTCAGAGCGTTTGCGTCAGTGCGCTGCGCACTCACAGTCCACAGATGAGTACAAAGTAAACTGGAATGACGCACAACTTACTGTCACTTATTGTACGTTGTAGTCAAATGAACGCCTCATCATTTCTACCGGGTGGCTGACTGGACGAGATAATTTGTCCGAAGATCACAGGATCTGCTTCCTTTCCGCACGGCTACTAGTAGGCCATGTGATTGCGCATTATGGATGGACAAGTGCGAAGGTTCAAAGTTTCTCTCATCTTGGAATTACATGAGGAACGAAAACTGTGCGTGACAGGACTTCATTGATTACAAGCGGAAGACGTGTTGGACAGAAGATTGTTGTGGTTGTTAATTCAACTCGTCGAAATGCATACTTCCCTGGATTTTTTTTCCAGTGCTTTGCTCGATTCCACAGCACAATACAATTTTTTGTGAAAAAAAAAGTTTGAAAGAATACGTGCATCGTCTTGGTCGCAGATTTCAGGCAATTAACTTTGTGACACTTACTTTCGCTTTTTTCTTTGTTTGTTTATGTATCAAGCGTATGCGAGTGGTGGGGAGTGAGGTTCTGTGAGGTACAGAAAATGCTATGAACTGGACCCGTACAATTGTCCTTGAAAATTCTGCAGAGGTCGTTTCGTTTGAGACTTGCGCAATTGTCTTGCACAAATCTGCATATCGGTTGAAATTAAGAATCGGAAGTGCGTGCGCACGCACTGTTTCATGGCAATTTTCCCTTGTCAAATGTAAGTGCGTGAGTGCGCACACACAGGTATGCTTTAACAGGAACCATTTTATGTGCAAGTCAGCAATACTACAGTAACAAGAACAACTGACTAAATTCTCTGTCTCTCTCCGCAATTGCAGGTTTGCTGTATGTAGGATGTTTAGCTGACCAATCGTGATGTACCATACACTGAAACTGTAACTAATACATAATATTATATGAAATGTCACCACTCTGGATTTGAAATTAGAAGAGTTGATTTTTTTATGCTTTGTCGTTTATACCATGATTGTGAAGAAGAGATGAAATTCTATTTTTTATGCATTGCTGCACTGCTCTTTGTGACTTGAGGATGAAATACATTTAGCCACGATTAAACCGTTTCACATACAAAAGACTGCGATGACCAATGCACAAAATTAATGCAAGTACTTTTGGGTGGGTGATGGGGAGGGAGGATGTAAAGGGTGAGCGATGGTAGAGAAACGGGTGGTGGTGTTACCCATTAACTGTGAAAAAGAGCCATCGACATTGTGGTGAACAGGTCACTCTCTGGTCGACCAGCCTTGTCCTTTACCTTCCCCTCCCCATATACAGACCCCATCTGATGTGCAGTGGGTGTCTGAATGGCCCAGCCTATAGCTTTCGTCGTCAGAAATGTGGTATTTATTATCATCTTCATCCACCTCTTCAATGTTCGAACCTTCCGTTAGTAAAGTTTCAATGATGTCAGAAGCAGTTAGCCTAAGCACTGCATAGTCGCCTGTTTGGTCGTTCGCACGGAGAGAGTTAAAGGATCGACAGAGTACTGAAACAGACTTCAACTCTGGTTTTCAGGGACAATTTTCTTTATAATCGCGAATGAAAGAACAATATGACTGCTGGTGTACCTCTACAGTTGCACTTGTCATTCAGATTTGTAGCCAGAGCTCACACTAAAGAGTAGAATGATTTCTTTTTCAAAAGTTATTTACTTATTCAATCATTTACAGCAAAACATTTCCTCTGTGACTGCGTTTACCAATAGAACTTGTACTTTATCATGAGAAAGCACAAAGTGAACACAGCATGCGCCATTCTGTTTTGTCTCAGAATTTATTCGCCTTTTGTGTCTGTTTTGTGTATGTGTGCCCATATGCTTTTGTTTACTTTTCATGGTTTTTTTGTGTGCTTTGTTTGTTTGTTTTTTTGTTGTTGTTTTTTAGCTTTGTTTGTTTGTTCTCTGTCACTCACGGGGGGAAAAACATAATTATTCGGTTGGAAAAAAGCAATTTTCCAGCATGTTCCTTGCAGAAGATGAAACAACAATGAAGCACAGGATTCTCCAGCTGTCAGTCACGACACGAAGGGAGGGCTCTCAGTCAAAGACAACAACACAAAAGAAGAGGAGAAAAATGGTGCCAGTGACGAAGAACAATGTTATCATGCCACGCTCAGCGCTACCAACCATACCTGCCACGCCATACGTCTTCCTGTTGAAACAAGATGCACTCAGAGATGAAAGGAGTACAGATAAGTCTCTTACAGTGGCAGATCCTCATTTGTTTTGTGCCACGTTTCCTCCGCAGAATTAATGACCCTTGAAAAATTTGGCGTCTTTCTCGCCCACCCAGTTCTGCAGTTTTCCTGCCTCAGTTATGATCCAAAAGTTCTTTTTAGTAATGCGAAAGATGTATTACAGAAGACGCAAAATCATATCATAGAGATCAATTTACAGTATAGTTTTGGCGTGGGACTTTCATTTTTGACTCACTTGTGTAAACAAGGTGAGTCTGTTTTAATCCGGTGTTCGGTTGTCTGTATGTGTGTTTTCTCTTCTTTTTTTTCTTTTGGAAATGGACCAGTCATATCCCTGTTACACAACACCCGTACTGTGTGGCTCATCGCTTTTACGGACCACAGCAAGAGAGCAACTTGTTAAAAGCGAAAGCTGATAGGTCGTTCAGTCCACACTCGCTTGTGTGTGTGTGTGTGTGTGTGTGTGTTCCCGTCGCTCTGACATGGGCACTGACGTGTACGTATGACGAGATATGGTAGGCGTGTTACTCATGCACATGAAGAAGCGACATTTAACGTCGTAAGTGGAGGGATGTAGGTTCCTTGAGATATATCTTTCCAAGACATTTCTAACTTAGATTTTTTCATCAGTGGTGTGACGAAGAGCTGAGCTCAAAACCTCTCTCTCTCCATATATATATATATATATATATATATATATATATATATAAAATTGCTTATCTCATTTTCCCTGGTAAGATAAAATTTCGCTTCGTTTCGTTGTCTTCCAAATATCACGCATACCTCGACTGATGTATAGCCTATCGTTTTGTATTGTTTTCTTTTGTTTTCGCTGTAGTTGTAGTTCTTTTATTTTCTACGTCTTTTTTTTTTTTTTTTTTTCCAGAACCCAGCATTCATTTAATACTGTTTGCACTACCACGCTGAAATCCCCGCACATAGTCACTGAATGGAATCTCCTGCAGCCTCGGGCGTTTTGGGTGAACTCAGTTGTGTGTACACTCCACGACTTCGACACCCCACTGTGTTTATGTAAATACATGTACGCAGAAGATTCAAACACGCATGTTAAGATACCGTGATCCATGTCAGCGCTCAGTGGGGTCTGAAAACAAGCGGAGTAAACACCCAGCCAAAGAAAAAAAAAAAAAAAAAAAAAAAAAAAAAGCCACGAAAGAAAATTTTAAAGCGCCAAGTAAACCCCACGTGTATGTAAACAAGTATATGCGGAAGCTTCACACAGAAAAAGCAGTAACAAACCTACAGTGGAGCAGGTGAAATATAAAAAAAAATAGTAATGTTACGCAGTTCAGCGTTGACAAGGGTGGGGCAGTGCAGGTTCTCCTCTGGTGTGTGGCCTCCTGGCAACGGCCTAACACCGATGGTTCTTCGCGGAGTGCCGACGCTGACACTGTGACGGACGAACCCGGGTGTGGCCGTGTATGATGGAATCTAAATGAGCGGCGTGGGAGTAATGCCATTGAAACGGTGCAGATGGTGGGGCAAAAAAAAAAAAAAAAAAAAGGGAAAAAAGGGTGGGCAGCTGGTGATGAAGAGGATAAAGTCAGAGAGAGAGAGAGAGAGAGAGAGAATAAAAACATGCTTTTGATAAAGATACGTTGTCTGATTGCAAATGTGTTTTATGTTTGATCTATATCATTACTTTACCGGCTCAAATATGTGTGTGCGTGCGTGCGTGCGTGTGTGCGTGCGTGTGTGTGTGTTTGTGTGTGTGTGTGTGTCTGTGTGTGTGTGTGTGTGTGTGTGTGTGAATTATCGCTCATGTATATGTCAATGTGTGCGCGCGCGTCCGTGTGTGTTTGTGTGTGTGTGTGTGTGCGTGCGCGCGCGCGTCCGTGCGTGCGTTTGCGCGCATGTGTATGTGTGTGTGAGCGCGCCCGTGTGTGTGCGTGCGTGCGTGTGTGCGTGCGCGTGCGCGCGCGCGTGTGTGTGTGTTCTTTTTCTTTTGGGACCTACCGCAAACAAACATCAGCGTAAAATGAGAATTCCGACTATTGCCCCACGATCATCATGGTTGTTGTGCTTTCACGATTAGGACATGTTTGCTGTTTGTAGAACAACACAGACAGGTACAAGCACATAAGTCATTCTTTATGCACGCTCTTAGGTAATGTTTTTCTTTTTGTTCTCTCGCGTGTGAGTTTCATTGTACACATACACTGACGCACGCGAGCGCAAATTTGCACACACACACACACACACACACACACACACACACACACACACACACACACACACACCACATGAACACACACACACATATATAATAATAATAAGTCATAACTTTTCTATCAGTGGCGCGAAATCCAGTACTAACGCTGCTCCGCAAATAGCCTTACATCATTGAGCCAGGTATGAGTTTCAGTTTCAGTAGCTCAAGGACAAATCCATATACGCTACACCACATCTGCCAAGCAGATGCCTGACCAGCGGTGTAACCCAACGCGCTTAAAGGTATGAACATAACATAAAAACATTACAACTGCTCAGTCCAATGCGTTCACAGAACAAATTAAAAACCATAATCCACACACTCGCTGAGACATGACAAAGTGTGTGTCTGGAATTTTTTTATGTGTTTAATTCCACAATATATCAAAGACAGTGGAAATGAATATGTCCGTCCTTTGCATGTGTTTAGTCCCACAATATTTAAAAAACAAACAGTGTAAACATTTAGCAAATCAAAAGAAACATGTTTCTCAAAAATGCAGCAGAGATGTGTGTACTCGTGGGTCTAATGTTAACTATTCCTCCTTTTTTGACTCACTTGTGTAAACAAAGTCAGTCTATGTTTTAACCCGATGTTCGGTTGTCTCTGTGTGTGTGTGTGTGTGTGTGTGTGTGTGTGTGTGTGGTAAACTTTAACATTGCCATTTTCTCTGCAAATACTTTGTCAGTTGACACCAAATTTGGCATAAAAATAGGAAAAATTCGGTTCTTTCCTGTCATCTTGTTTAAAACAATATTGCACCTCTGGGATGGGCACAAAAAATAAAAAAGAAGCCAAATTATATGCAAACTGAATTTACTGTTATATTTATATTTTCTTTATTCTCTAAACTTGGCACTTTGATTTGATATTCTGACACAGCATCAAGAGCAGTCATTTTTATAATTTTTTGTTTGAACAGGAACTTCTTTTGCCAAGCATGGACGTTATATTTTTGGTACATGTCTTTGGTGCAGATAGTAAAAAAGGGAAATTAATCTGTAATTAATGCTAGGGGGTTTAACTTGCTTTAAACTGATCTTTCTCATCTTAAACATTACATTTTGAAATTATACTCAACACATAAAAAACTTGTGTAAACGTTTTACTCTCAGTGTACAGGGCTTTCACTATGTTCATTCGCCCAAGTGGTCTTTTTCGGAAAATACTAAAATCAATACTACGAGTGGACTTTATAGATCTATTGGCTGAGCCCTGAAGGTCATGGGCAAAAATCAATTGCGTACACATATTTATACATATTCAAAGCGCGTGCTCATTCTTCGCGAACGCGAAGGACGCCATTTTGTTTCAAGTTGTTGACCTGCCCATTCAATCCTATATTCAATGGACAATACACGATAACATGTGATGGAAAGTTGGAGAAGGAGACCGTTAAATATTTATTCAGAGAAAGATTTGTGAACGGTTCATCACTTACTGGATTATGCGCCAAACTGCCATAAAAACATCAACAAAATAAATCGCAATTCACAGTTAAAATTATAAACCATGAGAATTAATACCCTTGATGAAACGTAAAAATTTCCAGTCTTGACTTTTCTCAAAATCAAGTCCTTTTCACTTCATACGACGTTTAGAAATACTTGTACTTGGCTCTGCATGTTATTAGTTTAACAAAATACTCAATTTTCATATCAACTTTAAAACTATAAAACTAGAATGAACATAAAAGAGAAATTGAATCGACCATGTCGTACATTCCCGGCGGGTGTAACTGAACTTGGACATCGATCTAGATCAAGAGAAAACGGCTAAATGTTGCAGTGTGAGTGCGGCGGTAGCCTCGTCTCCTTTACCGCGAGACTTAAAAAGAATGTTTAATTGCCCTTAATGATTTGTTTAATGCCTAAGATACACCAGAATAATGTGATTTAAACAGCGTTCTCACTGCAAATACAGCAATCGATTTATCGCCCTTAAAAAAGCATGTTTAAATATTAAAATTTTGATCGCCAGTTAAGGAGCCACGATAGTGTATAGGGCCATCCCCGTCTGGAACTCCCTGCCTGCAACAGCAGCAGAGGCTCCCTCCTTGGCAGCTTTCAAGAGGGAGCTGAACAAGATCACAGTTTAGTCCCCCCCCACCCCCTTTTTTTTTTTTTTTTTTTTTCCCCGGAGGGACGCTGCGAGTGACGGTGGGAGAGAGTATGTATACATGCTCTTTCTCATTGTCACCCCCTCCGGAGGAAAAGATAGGTCTACTTAGGTTTTAGCTAGGTATTTACGCCTCTGCACACACAGGTCATTAATAGTCAGTAATGACGGCTGACCTTCCAATTTGAAGATTGAAGATTGAAGACCGTTTCTTCTCACACGAACACGCGGGGTTCGAAGCTGCCTTGTTTGTTTGTTTTTTGTTTTTTCACTGTCACGTACATTACAACAGCTGTGAGGTGGTGGCACGGACTGGCACCACTTTGTTTAAACGTCGTTTACATCTCAGTGGGTGGTGGCAATGTATGCCTTCAGTTGTGCGGAATACCAGAGAGAGATACAGAGACAGAGACAGAGATACAGAGACAGTGACAGCCTGGAGAGACAGACAGACAGAGAAATGGAAACAGCTCGCAGAACAAAACAAACACACACACACACATCCACACACACATACACGTGCACAAGCCTAACACTCACAGACTGATAGTGGTGACTTGATGGTAGTAGGAGTGGTGGTGGGGGTGTGGGCGTGGGCGTGGGCGGTGGGGGGTGGGTGGGTGGGGGGGGGGGGACTGGGGGGGCGGGTCGGGTATGTAGGGGGTTGTTGTGGTGGTGGTGGTGGTGGACCAGCATAAGGTATATTGTCTGTCACCTCACTGATACTGGACAAACAGCGTGGTGTTCATCAAGCCGCTAGACCGGCGATGGGAGAGCCCTTGAAGGAGCGGGACTGAACGAGGCAAAGGATTCCGACATGCCTTTCATCAGACTCTGAACGCCTGGAGAGTTTGAGACGCCTTACCACAGGCAGCTGGGTGTGTTTATTCTGCTGTGGTGTGGGAAAGTTGAAAGACAGGGACGGGGGTGCGGGGGAGTGGGGGTGGGGGGTGGGGGTGGGGGTGGGTATGGGAAGGGAAGGGAAGAGAGTTAACACCGATGTAGGTCAAAGAGCCCGGGCTGCAGTGAGTTGAAAGAGGCTCTTTGTCTTGGCCTCTGCTCAGACTGAGGACGTGCGTGCAGACACGGCATGGACACACTTGATTCGCACTCACTAGTCTGGGACGGCGGACTCTGGACACACTTGATTGGTACTCACTAGTCTGGCACGGACAGAGTCCAGTAGTTTGTTCCGGCCGTTCAGGAGGTGTGCACGCGTGTCATTGAGGGCATCATGTCAAATCTCTGATCAGTTTTTATGGAAGTCACTTTTGTAAGAAAAATCATAGTGAAAATACGAAGATAAGAAAGAAAAGGTCAATGTTAAAACAAGCACAGACCTTCTTTCTCTCAATCATTATGGCCACCAGTTCTGTGTGCAATAATGGCAATGATAAAGTAATGTTAATCATCATCATCTTGTTGTTGTTGTTGTTGTTGTTGTTGTTGCTGTTGTTGTTATTGTTGTCATCATATATATATATATATATATATATTATATATACATATATATATATATATATATATATATATATAAATTATCTACATATCTATCTACATTCTAAAGGCTTCGACAAATGCTTCAAGTCACCAAAGCTTTCAAACACCGTCTTCGTTCCGGCCAAAACAGACCACCTGACTGTCGAACATTCCAACCTGTAGAAAGGAAAGCCGGGGGAGGTCTGATGTAGGGCCGGGCTGGGCTGGGGCTGGGGTGGGGTGGGGACCCTCCAGCAGTGCCACTGACAGACATATCAGTGGGTGCCAGACACGGAGATTCCCCGGGTGAGAGAGAGATACACGGTGCAGTGCAGTCAGTGGTGCTGCCCTGTAGAGCTGTAAACCACCTTCTTCTCTTCTCTCCTCTTCCATCCCTACCACCGCTGTTCTCTGGCAATTAACGTGGGGGGACTCTCAGTCCACTGGGAGGGGTTCCTTGTACCCAGGTCTTATCTCTGTGACATTTTGGGTAGGTGGTGATTCGGC
>NC_134893.1:33819209-33824209 GCF_041734735.1 Babylonia areolata | reverse complement strand
GGCGAGACTCGACGCCGTGAAAGTGATCACGTAGGTCTGGGGCTGATGGCAGACAGACAGTTAGCAGGTTTGAACTTGGGATGGAGAGGTGAGGAGAGGTGAGGAGGAGAGGAGTGTAGATAATAGCTGGGATGGGTCCATGGAAGGGAGGAAAAGGAGAGTGGGGGTGGGGGTGGGGATGGGGATCCTGATTCAGAAGTAGGATTGGTGTGTGTGTGTGTGTGTGTGTGTGTGTGTGTGTGTGTGTGTTGGGGAGTAGATAGGTGTGTAGGACGGAAAATGGGAAGGAGGCAAAAGTCTTTTTGAGGCAAAAAAAAAAAAAAAAAGGAGTGGGGGTGGGGTGGGGGGAGAGGGGGGGCGTGGGGGGGGGGGGGTGGGGGGGGATCCGTAGTATAATAGTAACCACGCATACACATCTTCAACGCGCACTTTCAAAGGTCCCAGAAAAAAAAAAAAAAAAAAAACAAAACAAAGAGGATGTTGCGTTGCGTGTTTATTGCGGTGGTGGGGGTGGGGGTGGGGGTAGTGGAGGGGTGGGCTACTCATTTCTCGTGCCTGTATTAATTACTGTTCGCGG
Source organism: Babylonia areolata (assembly GCF_041734735.1). NCBI lineage: Eukaryota > Metazoa > Mollusca > Gastropoda > Neogastropoda > Buccinidae > Babylonia > Babylonia areolata. The sequence continues at coordinate 33,823,632 of NC_134893.1, read as the reverse complement.
TGTTGTGGTAGTGATTGCCTTCTCTTGTTTTCTCCCCGGCCGGCAACTGTGGTTGTTGACATTACACGTGGTGTTCTCAAGCAGGGTGCTTGGGTGCTTGAGGCTTTACGTGTCGGGAGATGCTGGGGTGCGGTGAAGATGGGGAGGGGATTAGTAAGGGGTGGGGGGGGGGAGGTAGGAGAATGTAGGTGTGAGGGTGACAGGTGTGCTGGGGGGGGTGGGGGTTGGGGGGGTTGTTGAGGAAGGTGCGGCCGTAGGTTGGAGGGGGGGACGGTGGGGTGAAGGGAAGAATGAAGGCACAATTAATACAAGACACACGGTGGAGCAAGTCATTAAACACACGTGCACTCGGTACCGTACACCGACAGCAGCGCGCAAGACAGCCATGTATGTATCCGGTGGGCGCGTTCTCCGTCCTCAACGTTTCTGCCACATGTGCGAGTAAGCGTCCATGGTGGCGGACTTTGTCTCTGTTTGTGCCTCTCTGTCTCACCGCGGCCGGCCGTGACGGGCACACAGTGTTTGATTCTTTGTCGATTGCTTCAGTTGCGATACAGATTCAGCTGTGCACCTTTAGCCTTGCCTTGCTTTGTACCTTGCCTTGCCTGGGTCCCTAAGCTCCGTACGTACGTGGGATCGTCAGTCGCAGGAGGCACTGCGGTTGACTCGTACACTAGCCTTCTACTCCATTTCGGATGATCATGTGTGAGAACGAACTTGATTTACTGACTACATTGTACTACGATTCCAACTGACGTAAATGTTGGTTCCGAGTTCACATGATAGTAGTAAGCAAGCTGACGTTATCAGTAGTACTGACACAGCTGAACAGAACGCCGTAAAAAAAAAATGATTTCAACTTTATCAAAACAGACTGAATGACTAAGACTAGGAAACTCCTCCACAGGCTGATAGCATGCAGCAGCGAAGTGATGATGATAATAACAATAATGATGATGATGATGATGATAATGATAATAATAATATTAATGATGATGATGATAATGATGATGATAGTAGTAGTAGCAGTAGTAGTAGTAATGATAATAATAATAATGATAATGATAATACCAGTAAAATATTTATAATCATAATGATAACAATAATAATACTATAATGATAAGAATGATAATGATTATGCAGCATCGAGAGAATAATGACAATGATAATGATAATACTAGTAAAGATCATGATAATGATAGTAATAACACTATAATGATAATAATGATAATGATTATGCAGCAGCGAGAGAATAATAACAATAATGATGATAATAATGATAATGATAGTAATGACAATAGTAATAATGATATTGATGATAATAACAATGATACTATAATGATGATAATGATAATGATTATGCAGCAGCGAGATAATGATAATGATGATGATGAAGATGATGATGATGATGATGATAATAATAATAGTAATGATAATAAGTAGTAGTAGAAGTAGTAGTAGTAAAGATGATGATGATGATCACTACAGAGTGTATGATTAGGGCAGAATGCGTCCACACCACGGCAGACTAAGTCGACACAAGCCTCTGTCATCATATAGGCTATTGTCAAATTAGTCTGATTACTCGATGCTTGTCATGGTTTAATGATAATCATTGCCGCGACAAAATACTTCACGGGCAGTCAGTTACATACAACCATAATGATATCATAATTTATCAGTATATTACATCAACTGGCGATAATGGATGCAGAATGTCTCAGTAGCTGAAGTACCTAAAGGATTATGACACGTGTTTATTGAATAACATACAGAATCAGTTCGGTGGTGTAGGGTATCTCAGTTAAAAACTGAGGTATGGCCAAGGCGTTTGCGTGTAGGTGCCTTGAGGAATCTGCTATATTTCTTCCATTGAGGTTTTTTCTTTTTTCTTTTTCTTTTTTTCTTTTTTCCCCCTTTTTTTCGTGAGGGTACTAGCCGCGAGCTTTGGCCGTACTGAGTCTTCAAGTGAACGAGCACTAGATTATGTGATGCAGCGTATATGGACCAGCCTGTGCACGCTGTGAAATGAAGGTATGACTATGACTATGGCTATTGCATGGTCTTTGGCCAGGACGCCCAAACTAATGCACATTATTGGACCAACTATATCGCAATACAAGACGCAAACAGACGTCCACATCAGAACAGCAATATCAGCATGATCCTGGGTTGTATTGGGTCGCCGGTCGTGTGTACTTTATAACCACAACATGGCGGCCGGTTTTAAGATTATAGACGAATAGTCCTCAACACACACACACACACACACACACACACACACACACACACACACACACACACACACACACAGACACACAGACACACACACACACACACACACACACACACACACACACACACACACACACACACACACACACGGAGTCCCCCGGGTAACTGATGTCTTACATCATCACATCAACCATTCATAATAATCCGCATAAGGGTTTGTTGGGGGTGGGGGGGTTGCTCGTTTTTGGGGGGATTTATTTTTTTGTGTCTTTTTCTTTTAACGACTTCTGAGGCGCAGACGCCTGAAACCACAGGGGATGGGGAGAGGGAAAAGGGGGGGGAGGGGGGAGGGGTTGGCGGGGGTGAGGGGGAGGGGGAAGCCGATTGCATCAGCAGCCTTGCTGCTTGTGGGCCGACACAGGGAAAGGGAACTGCGTGCAGCAGTGTGCGCCGCCCCTTCAGAGTCGTCTCCCCTGCAGTGGGGCCATACGTCAGTGGCGCCATATTATCTTCCGTGTTTTCTGTTCACGTGGTGCCAGATCTCCGACATGACTTCCCATGTTCACGCCACCCGCTCCCCGTCACCGTCGCCCCCCCCGCCCCCCCCCCCCCCCTCGCTCCCCCACCCCCCATGACCCCCAATACACCTTCATCCTTCCCTTCATGGCGCTGCAGCATCTGTTGCAGTCTCACGTTGCCGGGTAATCTGTCCCTAACACACACACCGGCTCAGTGGAGACTGATATGTGTTTGTTTTGTAATAGTCCTTGTTCTTGTTGTTGTTGCTTATAGTCCAGCCGACCGCACAGGGCCGTATCAGGACTGTCAAACCATGCAAATGTTCAACCGCGTCAACACATTGAAAATTGTCACATCTACAAAAAACAAACAAACAAACAACAACAAAAAACAACAACAAACAACAACAAAAACAAAAACACCCACCAAGACAAAACCACAAAACACAATTCATGACACAGTATCCCCACCATTATTTTAGCTCCATATGGCAAATAAGACTAGGCCATGCTGAGGACGCCAGCCATTCCGCTTAATTTATCATCCCCAGATTACAAGAATCATCACAGTAAAAAAGGGCAAAAACAACACATCAAAGCCAAACAAATAAAGGCCACATAGGCCGCAAGGCCGTAGGTGGGTGGTTAGGTGGGTGTATACATGTAGGATTGAGAGAGGGTAAATTGTATCATTGGCCATACATAACTTTGTAGAGAAACCAACTGAAACGGAGCCAGGCAGAAAGGCAAACAGCTATCAGATCAGACCCCTCAGTGTACATGTCGTCACTCATTCAGTTGTGAAATGCCGTTCCTGGCCCGGTCAGTCAGACAGTCAGAAATGTCGATAATGTCGAACACAAAGAAATCTGTTGTGATAAAACAAACACACACACACACACACACACACACACACACACACACACATATATATGATATGTGGAGTAATGGCCTAGAGGTAACACGTCCGCCTAGGAAGCGGGAGAATCCGAGCACACTGGATCGAATCACGGCTCAGCCGCCAATATTTTCTCCCCCTCCACTAGACCTTGAGTACTGTAGTGGTCTGGACGCTAGTCATTCAGATGAGACGATAAACCGAGGTCCTGTGTGCAGCATGCACTTAGCGCAGGTAAAAGAACCCACGGCAACAAAACGGTTGTTTCTGGCAAAATTCTGTAGAAAAATCCACTTCGATAGGAAAAGCAAATAAAACTGCACGCAGGAAAAAATTTAAAAAAAAGAAAAAAAGGGTGGCGCTGTAGTGTAGCGACGCAGCCCGAATTTCACACAGAGAAATCTGTTGTGACAAAAAGAAATACAATTACAAATACAAATACAAGAGCCGTTTCAGAACACAGACGTTTTCTCCGGCACAACCACGTCCTGACTCACAAATCATGCCTATTACTGTTGTCTGCTGCTTACTACTGGACTGGTAAAGATGTGAATTTATTTCTCTTCTCACTCCAGCTATTGCATTGACTGAAAGAAACATATCCAAAGTCAATGTCACATCTAATTGGCCTTTTTTTTTTCTTCTTCTTTTTTTTTCAAATTATATCTGAAACCCCACGCGAATGAATTCTTACAGGGGGAAGCAATTCTAAAAGCATTTTGTTTTTGTTTGTTTACCCACGCTCAGATCTCTCTCTCTCTCTTTCTCTCTC
>NC_134893.1:33801709-33814209 GCF_041734735.1 Babylonia areolata | reverse complement strand
GTAACAGCAACAGCATCAGCAGCGGTACAGTAGTAAGTAGTAGTAGTAGTTGATGTACAGACCAATCAGAAGTGAGGGTGCAAAGCTGTATAGAGTGTGCCGGACATGGCTTGCCGTGTGTGTGTTTACATTCAATGTGAATCTGTGTAATTACACGGTATTTGTTCGGTTTGTGTATGTATCTGTGTCTGTGTATCCGTGGTAAACATTGCTTTAACATATTCATTTTCTCTGGAGATACTTAACCTGTCGACACCGAATTTGCCTTAAAAATAGTGAGGGGGCGTGGGGGGGATCATATGAGAGGAGCTGTGGCAGAATCAGCAATGATACACAGGAAAATTTAGCAACAAATGCAAAACAGTACAGCTGAAAGGAAATCACTTTCCTCTGCATTGTGGAGATCCAACTGAAATCCCCACATTGTTGCAAAATGAGTGTCTTTAAACATTCCTAAAGTATCATCATGCCAGCATAATGTGTGGACGTTTTTAGCTGATTCAATTCTTGTGTATACACAGGAAAGAGTTCAAATGCAACAAACCCAATGCACTTAATCTATATATGTCAGCACGTGTAAGTTGAGTCGCCGGTTACTAGTGCCGAAATGACACGAACACATCCCAAAAACGAAGTATGGCATGCTTCAGTTGACGGATGACTGACTAACGGTAATGCACGTAAACGAGGGCTCAGTTGTGCGCCAGTATCTTGATCGGATCTCGAATCTGCTCGAATGTGTCATACTCTTGCACTTCACTAAGGTAGCAAACACGAAAATTACCCACGAACGCCGACATGATGAAGCTTTCAGTCGATTCAAAGTACGTCCAGATGCAGTGTACAAAATGAACAGACTGCAACTGTTCTGAACACCAATTCGATCTCAGCCGTTTCTTGACTTTAGGCAGCTCCATTCGGCAGCATGGCCGATTCGGCTTATGATTTATTACGGCGAAATGTCACAGTTCTACACGTATCGAAGCCATTCCTAATCGAGGAGACCGTGGCGGAAAAGTAAAAAGCTAAACTGGCACTCCGCCGCAGTGCACAATGCGCAATCGGCGAAGCTTCAAATTGTAGTATGCAAGCGTATTTTGTTTCCGCGTTTCCCGGTTAGGTGCAAGTTTTGATGTATATATATATATATTATATTCGTATGCTCGATGTCGAATTGCAGAGCAACAACAGAAACAAGTATACTAATTTTTTTATTTTTTTTATTTTTTTTATTATTTTTTTTTTTTGTAAGTTAGAAACTGCAATGTCGATTGTTTTGTAGTAAAAACCCTTTCAGCATGACAGCATGACTCATTGATTTTTCGAAAAGTCAGTGAGTCAAGTGACAGACTGACTGGTTGCCTCAAATATTTATGGGTCATTTAAAAATTGTATGTATCATGACCGATCGCCAACACGAAACCTAAACCCTGAGAAGAAGAAGAAGAAGAAGAAAGCGGATGGTTCAGTGTCTTTGGCGGCCTGATGTCGCAGCTGTGCACTGGCAAGGGCCCTAACTGCAGAGTTAAGTTCTAAAGTTCTGTCTGGGTGGTCGCGTAGAACTAGCGTGTTTTGTCCTCGATCGGATTTTTTTATTTAAAAAAAAAAAGAAAAAAAAAGAAAAAAGAAAAAAAAGAAGTTTTTGTCGTCTAGTTCAAACTAGTTAAGATACAGCTTGAACAAGAAAGAATGATGCTTATATCTAATGCCTGCTATAAAGGAGATAAAAAAAAATTCAACTATTAACGGAAGTTTGTTGGGATTTTTTTTTTTATAATTTTTTTTATAATTTTTTTTTTTTTTATCTACGTTTGTGTTGTTTTTCTTCCTTTTGTGGCTCAGTGTTTTGAAATATGAATATTTAGCGAGTTAGTTAGCAGATCATTTATCATTCTATCCCTGGAAGACAAAAAGTAAATGATGCCAAGGTGTGCGCCGTGCCGTCCTTTTTGTCTGTCAAACTTTTTGTCTTAAAAATACCTCAGCCAGTTTCAGTATCAGTAGCTCAAGGAGGCGTCACTGCGTTCGGTCAAATCCATATACGCCAAAACACATCTGCCAAGCAGATGTCTGACCAGCAGCGTAACCCAACGCGCTTAGAAAAAAAATTGTGTGGCCCACATAGAGAAACCTTGTTTCAGTTGAGTGAGATAAATGCCCCCCCCACACACACACACACACCCCACACACACATCCCTCTCTCTCACTCTCTATCTATCTATCTATCTATCTCTATCTCTCTCTCTCTCTCTCTCTCTCTCTATATATATATATATATATATATATGTGTGTGTGTGTGTGTGTGTGTGTGTCTCTGTGTGTGTGTGTGTGTGTGTGTGTGTGTGTGTGTGTCAGAGTTTCAGTCACGGTGCCAGTACATGCAACTGAACCACATCAGACTGTTACCTCTCTAACAAGAGGCCGTGGATGACTGAAGACTACAGAGGTCGACTGACGGAAATCCGAACAGACTATCATGGTTCAGTGACACCACAACGCTTACGAACATGGCACACTGCCGTTGTTAAATATGGTTTACGGCGTGCATCAAAGGAGCAAACGGTGACAGCTGATAACCCGCCTCCCACATAAAAAGAACGCCACAGAATGAACTGAACCAGCCCACCACTCGCCGCGGTGGAGCTGGGCGGTTTTATTTATGAAACTTTGAAAGGGAGGTAAAAATTGCGCGGCGTCTTTCGGGGGTTCCTACTGGGTGGCCTCGCTTGGAACTACTTCGCTGGGGTTTTTTTGTTTTTTGTTTTTTCCATTTCTGTCCAGGTGGACGTTATTTTGATTGACATGTCCACATTTTCATTCCAGCCTTGTCATAAATGTACAGACGAAAGAGACGTCTTATAATCACGCTTGTGCTTGGTGCGGCTGGTGTCTGTGGAGTGTGGAGTGATGGCCTAGAGGTAACGCGTCCGCCTGGGAAGCGAGAGAATCTGAGCGCGGCAATGCATGGTTCGAATCACGGCTCAGTCGCCGCATATTTTCTCCCCCTCCACCAGACCTTGAGTGGTGGTCTGGACGTTAGTCATTCGGATGAGACGATAAACCGAGGTCCCGTGTGCAGCATAGCACTTAGCGCACGTAAAAGAACCCACAGCAAGAAAAGTGTTGTTCCTGGCAAAATTCTGTAGAAAAATTCACTTCAATAGAAAAAAACACAAATAAAACTGCATGCAGGAAAAAATACAAAAATATGGGTGGCGCTGTAGTATAGCGACGCGCTCTCCCTGGAGAGAACAGCCCGAATTTCACACAGAGAAATCTGCTGTGATAAAAAAAAGAAGAAAAAAAAAGAGAAATACAGAGAGCTGATCAGTAGAAAACAAGTAATCGTATGAAATGTTTGGTATGGTCTGTTGACTGGATAAGACATTGCTAATAACCATGTCATCACAAAAACAAACAAATAAATAGATAAATAAATGAATAAGTAAATTAAATGAATGAATGAATGAATAAATAAATAAAATAAATAAAAAGTACCCCAAAATAGTAACTTGTATTTCTATGTTGTATTTGTATTTGTATTTCTTTTTATCACAACACATTTTTCTGTGTGAATTTTGGGCTGTTCTCCCCAGGGAGAGCGCGTCGCTACACTACAGCACCACCCTTTTTTTTTCTTTTTTTTTGGTTGTATTTTTTCCTGCGTGCAGTTTTTATTTGTTTTTTCTATCAGAATTTTGCCAGGAATAACCCCAAGTTTTGTTGCCGTGGGTTCTTTTACGTGCGCTAAGTGCATGCTGCACACGGGACCTCGGTTTATCGTCTCATCCGAATGACCAGCGTCCACACCACCACTCAAGGTCTAGTAGAGGGGGAGAAAATATCCGCGACTGAGCCGTCATTCGAACCAGCGCGCCGCTCAGATTCTCTCGCTTCCTGGGCGGACGCGTTACCTCTAGTGCATTTAGGCTCAACACTCGGCTTATATCACAGATTGACATAAGTTTACATTTGGCCAACAGCAAAGTGAGAGCTGTATTATCAATGGTTTCTCCAGTCAATGGGAAACCATTTACAGCTTAGTCTTTTGTGAAGGTCTATGACTCTCAAACTAAGAGGCAAAATTGCACTGGCTCTTAGTGCTGCGGCCTTGTGGGCTAGTTGGCCTTTGGGAACCATCCCAACGCCGACTGTCCTAAAACCCTCTTGGCCGAGAGAGCGGGGATGTACTTGGGCAAGACACTCTCCACTATAATCAAATTCTAGCCCAAATAGTCGGAACAGCAGTTGCCTCCTCTGCTGTTCTGATGATCATAGTCGGATACGACTATCATATCATATCATATATATATATATATATATATATATATATATATAAGGCCATCACTCCACTATAGGCCATCACTCCACTGTGACAGAGATGCCTAAAAGACATAGGAGTGGGAATGGTCTGTCTTCACGTGTTTCATTTTACATCACTGGATGTACCTCCGAGTCAGTGGGAAGGCCACGTGAAGACGATCTGTCTCTTCCGGCTCTCTCTGTGTGTATAGTGTGTATATATATGTGGCAAAAGACATTCTTTAAATAAACTGTAGTCGGTCGCAGACTGAGAATAAAGTAGTTCCTGTCGAGCAGTGTCGTGTCCTATGCTAGATCACGCTTTCAGCTGTGCTTTTTCTTTTTCCTTCTTTTTTTTTTTCTTCTTCTTTTTTCCTCCCCCCCCCCTCTCTCTCTTTCTCTCTCCCCTTTCCCCCCTTTCTCTCTCTATCTTCACTCTGCCTCTCTCTCCTCTCTCTCTCTCCCTCCTCTCTCTCTCTCCGTTTCGTGCAGATGTGAGTGATGTTGTGTCTCTCAGTTTGAGAGGTGTGTTATACTGACTTCAGTGTACATCAGTTATACATCAGTATTGAGTATGACAACATTTATACTGATGTGTATAAGTTTGTGTGTCTCTTAGACACAACGGCAGATACGCAAGTCGGCGAAAGTGATAATATCTTCACAGTTGGAAAATTAATATTCATTCATTCATTCATTCTCTCTCTCGTTTCCAAAGTTTTGGCTGGGTGGGTGGAGGCCAGGTTTGTTTGATAAATGGACAAACGCTGACCATACTGCCCGGTGGTGGTCAACTGTGACATGCCCTCCCCGCCACGCTCCTCCACACACACACACACACTCTCTCTCTCTCTCTCTCTCTCTCTGTGAAACACGCCACACGTACGCACACACACATACACGCACACACACACACACGTACACACACACACCGACACACACACACACACACACACACACAACACACACACACACACACACACACACACACGCCTTCAAGACTCACTTGTAATACACTTTTAAAAAAAAATCCAAGCTTTTTATGTATTGAGTATAATTTCAAAATGTAATGTTTAAGATGAGAAAGATCAGTTTAAAGCAAATTAAGTCCCCTAGCATTAATTGCAGAGTAATTTCCCTTTTTTTACTATCTGCACCAAAACGTTTGCAAAATAAATAAAACTTCCATGCTTAGCAAAAGAAGTTCCTGTTTGAACAAAAAAATGATAATAATGACTGCTCTTGTTGTTGGGTCAGAATATCAGATCAAAGTGCCAAGTTTAGAGAATACAAAAAATATAAATATAACAGTAAATGCAGTTGTTTGCATATAATTAGGCTTCATTATTTATTTTTTGTGCCCATCCCAAAGGTGCAATATTGTTTTAAACAAGATGACTGGAAAGAACTGAATTTTTCCTATTTTTATGCCTAATTTGGTGTCAACTGACAAAGTATTTGCAGAGAAAATGTCAATGTTAAAGTTTACCACGGACACACACACACACACACACAGACAACCGAACACCGGGTTAAAACATAGACTCACTTTGTTTACACAAGTGAGTCAAAAACCCAAGAGGGAAGAAAGAAATTTATTGACTGGTTGATTAGCTGATCTGTTGATCAGTCGCTGGATTGAAAATACAGTGCAGTAAATTCCGTTTTAACCATCATGATCTGATCATATTTACTAAAACCAACAATGACTAGAAATAAAAAGAAAAAAAATGAACGTGGAGAAAAGTGAGAATTCCGGGTTGTAATGTATTCCTGCATAAAGGAGAAACAGAAGCAGCCGGGAGAAGCGAGAGAAATGAATGAAGAAAACCATAACACACTGAGTGAGAAGAAAGGAACAAATAAAGGAAAACAGACAGATCAAAAGGAGAAGAAAAAGAAAGAAGGGAAGCGGGAAGACTTTTGAAGGAAAACAGGAAATTGAAAAACAGCAAACACGATGAAAGGAACAATTAACAAACTTCTTCTTACCAGCCGCCGTGGCGAAGTGGTTAGCGTCGCGGACTGACGGCTAGGAGGACGCGGGTTCGAATCCCAGGGGGGGGGGGGGGGGGGCGCTGTTGTTGGTGGTGGCGGTCTCCACTCTGGGAGGGACGCTCACTCAGTCTGGCTCCGCGACTAAGCCATTATTGTCGTTAGTAGGAGGCTTAGTAGGTGGTGTCCTAAGTACCTTAAAACAGAACAGGCACCACTGAGTTTCAGTTTCAGTTGCTCAAGGAGGCGTCACTGCGCTCGGACAAACCATATACGCTACACCACATCTGCCAAGCAGATGCCTGACCAGCAGCGTAACCCAACGCGCTTTGTCAGGCCTTGAGAAAAAAAAAAAAAAAAAAAAAAAAAAAAGGGGGGGGGGGGGGGAATAAATAATAGATAAGCTTACATAAATAAATAAATAAATAAATAAATAATAATTATAATATAGAAAAAGGTAGTAGTAATAATAATAGTAATACTAATAAAATGATAATAATAAAAAATAAATAAATAAATAAATAAGACAACAATGGTGATAATTAAGCGAATGAATGTAAAATATGACGACACACATTCACACATACACCCACACATGCATAACAGAAATGCACCAAACATGCAGTTTCACAGATATGAAAGTACAGTCAAATACATATAAACGTACATGAGCTCCAACACACACACACACACACACACACATTACCTTGCACCTCCTCCAACCCCCTCCTCCACACACTCATTTCTAGCCTACGTATCGCAGCTTCCACGGCACACACACACACACACACACACACGCACGCAAACACACACTCACAGAGATGAACACTTACTTGTACAAGCACACACATATACGCCCATATTTCCCACCCCCAACCCCCACACATATATACAAAGATATATATATATATATATATATATATATACACACACACACACCCGTACACAGATCTCTCCTGACACTTGTGTACACTTACACTCTCGCGCATTCACAAACGCACTCAAAAACACAGACCCACACATCCACACAAACACACACACGCACACGCACAGAGGCTGCCAAGAGGGATGGGAAAAGATCTCTGATGCCAAGAACGTGGCGTCTAGTGTGTTGCTCAGTCTATTGTATTTGGAAAGGCCCACAGAGACTCTGTTCCGTTTTGAAGAAATTTGCGCAATGTTGGTTTGGAAATGATGCCGATATTTGTTTGATTTGCAAAGCATCGTGCTCTACCTTTCATGTTAGACTTTCGGCCGCTCCCTCTCTCTGCTTTTATTTCTTTGAGGCGATCGATGGTGTGATGGCCTTGTACCTGTTCTTTTTGGTATTCTTTGACTTTTCTGAGGATTTCCGATTTTCCTAGATGTAGGCCGCTCGTTGGTGTTGCGTTACCAGCAAGTCTGTCAGCTCGCTCATTTCCCTTAACACCTGCATGTCCCGGGCAGTATGACCATGTGAGTTTTTTAATCTGAAAGTTGCGCATTGCCTTATGCCACTCTGGGCTTCCCATTCCGTTTTCAATTTTCTGTATGAGGTTCATTGAGTCGGTTAGAATCATGGCATGTTGGTTTCCGGGCGTATGGATGGACGATAGCCACTGGAGGGCATGTGTCGCAGCTTCAACTTCCATCGTTAGGCTGGAGGTTGTGACTTTGTAGGCAGCATTCTCTTCCCAAATTGTTTTTCCATTTTGTTTCGCAGTGAATCCCCAACCAGACTGGTCTTTGGTGACTGAGCCATCTGTGTATATGATGATGTCCTCTTCTTTACTGTTTTCTTCTATGAGTAGCTTCACTTCCGCATCAGTTTTGCCCTCTGGCCATTCGCGACAATGTCTTCCTAGAGTGGGTGAAATGGCTGTGTTGAATAGATGGTTGAGGTTTTCGGGGTTTTTCTCCCATTCTTTTGTTTCTTTCAGGTCTTGTAGTCGGCATACTAGCTGGATTGTGTCTTCTGCTTGTCCCATCCATGATCTTCCTCGTCCTAGACGGCTGCCTTTTGGTTCTTTGACTGCGTCATGCAGTGGGTTTTGAGGGTTTTCTAATGCTTTGAAGTAGGTCTTGACCTGTTCTAACTTGTTTCTGGCCTGTACTGAAGGAAGGTCAAGCAGGTATCGCATGGTTTCTGTGGGCGTGTCTTTTGTTGTTCCAAGGATCAGCCTCATAGCTTCATTTTGTACTCTTTCTAATTTTAGGAGGTTGCTTTGAGACGGTGTTGTAAGCCCAAGTCCGTAGTCGATCACGCTGAGGACGAGTGATTGGTATAGCAGGAAGAGGTGGCGTTGTTCAATTCCTTTGGTTGCCATTGCTTTTAAGACTGAAAGGCCCTTTTTGCATTTGAGAACAGTATTTTCCGTATGTTTTCTGAAGGTCAGCATCCTGTCGAAGTGTATTCCTAGGTAGCGTAGGCATTCAGTTTTCTCAATTTGAATTCCATCGAATGACACAGAAGGTGGTGATTTGCTCGCGGTTTTGTTGTTAAGGGTGCACAGCAACGTTTGGGCTTTCGCTGGATTGATGGAAGATCCTGTGTCTTTGCACCATTGAGCAATATTGTTTAGTTGTTTCTGGACGGCTTTAGTTCTTTCCTCAGCATCTTTCGAAGTTTTGAAGACCAGGCCATCATCCGCAAGGGTAAGCACCCGAGCAATTCCATTGTTGTTTAAGTCTGCAAGGCCCTTCGTGTAGACATTGTAGAGGACAGGAGAGAGCGGAGACCCTTGTGGCAGTCCCATGGATAGTTTAGAAGGTGCAGACATCCAATCTCCGAGGCGTAGGACGACAGTTCTTTCCTGAAGCGCTGCTGCTATCCATCTTGTCAGTGTCAAACTTACTCCATAACTTAGTAGCAGCTCCATGAGGTGCGCAAACTGGACTTTATTGTAGGCATCTTCAAGGTCAATTGCTACTGCTAGTGTTTCTTCTTTTCTTTGGAATCCTTCATACACCTCATATGCAAAAGCAGCTGCATTTTCCCATGTGGACTTGCCTGTTCTGTAACCACCTTGATTTGAAGGGAGAATGTGCCTGTGTTCAAGATCCCTTGCAAGTTTCCTGGCTATCATGCGTTCCATGAGCTTTCCAGCAATGTTTTGCATGGTTAGGATCCGGTAGCCGCTTACCTGATGATGGTCCTTTCCTGGTTTTGGTATGGGTCTTAAGAAGCTGTGTGTCCAGTCCTCCGGCACTTGTCCATTGTGGAAACTGTTTTGATATAGACTGAAAAGTTTGCTTCTGTCTTCTTCCGATAGCTCCTTGATGTCTGAGTAACGAACTTTGTCTGGGCCAGGAGCCGATTCTTTCTTGCATTTAGCTATTGCCTCGTTTAGATCATCCATTGTCAAGTCATCATCAGGTCCAGTCTGCATAAGGGTTTGGTTTAACTCCTCAATATATTTCTTTTTCTCATCTAAGTTTCTTTGATCACTCTGTTGTATGAAACGTTTGAGCAAAGCAGATCCTTTTTCTTCATTTGTCTTAAGCTTGGTTCCGTCAGTGTCTAACATCTCTGGGGTTGTTGTTGTGCACGTTTTCCCTTCCATGCGACGATAAAATTGCCAGAACTCCCTTCCACTGGCAAAGAGGAGACAACCCAACAAAAATCCCCAATCCCACGGCTTTCATACAGTACCAATGGGATGAATGGCTGTTGGGTTAAACAGTCACTAACTGTATGCAGTCTGGCCTTAGGGCGACACCAGGCTGACGGACTCCACACAGATGGACATCCATTGCCCTTCCCTGATAAGAGGCTCTGTCAGGGTGACTGAATATTTTCCCTCACCACATAGAACACCCTTCTATGGATACAAAAAAAACCCTGTCTCGCGTGCACCTCGGGGATCAGCTGCATAGCACGAGACATAAATTCAGATCCCCAAAACCCCAAAACAGGCGTGGCAAAAGAGGTGGGAAAAGATTGTGCTTAGGTAGCAGAATGACAAAAGCAGAGCGGCTGTCAAAGAAATTCTTTAGAATCGGCAGTTGGAATTGTTCCAGCGCAAGAATGAGAATCTCAACAATTGAGAAATTGGCATATGATTTTGACATTCTATGTCTCCAAGAGACCAGGACAAGTGCAGACAGACCAATACATTTTGAGAATTTCACAGTCCTTCAAAGGAATGAAGGAAGAGGGGTAGCAATCATACTGAACAAAAACCTAAAAAACAAAGTTTCCACCATAAATCTAGAGAAATGGTGTAGCAACTCATGTGAATTAGTGGGGGTGCGTCTTGAAAAACCTGACGGAGTTCACAAAAGCATCGTGCTCATCAATGCCTATGTTCACCCAGGAACCTGCATAACAAAAGAGGATTGAGCCTTTTTAGAGGAAATAGAGAACGAACTTGGAGACTCGGTCATTATCTGTGGAGACCTTAATGCAAGATCGAAGTTATGGGACCAGCGGAACACCAACCCACAAGGACTTGCACTTGAAGGAATGATAGGGGAAATTCTTCTTAGCCCATTAACAACCACATCCCCAACTCGCCTTGGAACAAGACAAGGGGACAGTGACAGTGTGATCGACATCGCTCTAACATCTCCAAAATTCAGAGCAGAAATGAATGCAGAGACGCTTCCATACCAAGGCAGCGACCACCTCCCGGTAGCTTTCAGTCTACAGAAACTGTCAGATAAACCCTGTATGAAACTGCGTGATCCATTTCAGTATGAAACCAAAGAGGCAACTGTCATCGAAAAATTAAGACGCAGAAGAAACAAAAGAACGGCACTGAACAGGATGCAAACTATTCAGCCCCCATGGTGGAATACCGACACAGAGAGAGCCTGGATAGAAAAACATGCGGCTGTCAAACTTTGGCAAAAAGAAAGAACAAAACCATCTCCGGACAAAGATATTGAAACAAAAATGAAAGAAAAAACCAAACAGTTTGAAGTCATTGCTCAAGAGGCCAAAAATGACAGGTGGAAACAGTTTTGCGAGACACTCAGTTATGACACAACATTGGCACCACTGAACACCACCGAAGTGACTCAGCAGCAGTGCAGGGTCTCCTCTGGTGTGTGGCCTCCTGGCGACCTAACATCGATGGTTCCCTGTCTTGATCATCATAACAGCAGAGGAGAATCATGCAGAGAATGGTCTCCGAATGTCAGTAGTACTTACTTAAAAGAAAACGGGACTAAATGAATGAGAATTAAAAGAGATCAGGAGACAAAAAAATACAAGCAAGATCCTATTCTAACAGGCGCAAGTCTTCTAAAGATGCCGGAAGCAGGACATATTGCTCTATCATTGAAACGTTAAGTTTTAATGTTTCAAACTGATTTTTATAGATTTAGGGAATTTATCTGTAAGGTCAGTCTTGAAATAAATACATTAAAAGGAAAGGTAAACAAATAATAATAATGATAATTAAAACAAAAAACAACAACTCATCCCTCGTGGTGGCGATCCCACCACCGCGTAAATCTGACACATGAACATCTGCTGCGGTCCTGCCCGCTCCACCAAGCGCTCCGAGAGAAAACCTGGCCCGACCCAATCCCAGCGGCCCGGAAGGACTGGAGGACCTGCGACGTACTGCCGCCTTCGTCAAGGAGACGGGGGAATCCATCTGATAAATGACGAACGACGAGACAACAATATGCCTCACACGGTGGTAGTACGTATTGCATTCTATTTTTTCTGTGCCTCCCACCTCGGCCACAACAGAACCACTACCGTCTGCTGAATGCCTCCTGTACAGTTGTGCCCAGTGAAAATGACGCGTCTTCTTCGGAAACGAGAGATTCTGAGCTGACGGGATGGAATACCACGCTCGCTAGTAAAAGGTAAAAGGTAAAAGAAACTGTGTTTTAAAAGTTACAGATTACAGAATATTTTCTCAACAAGAAAAATTCATTTGTGGTGTAAAACACATAAACAATACACGGAAATCACTGTCATTCAACATTTATACATAAAAGACAAAATGTTCAGATGGCAACCCCTGCGTACAATAAATAATCACAGTAGATAACAACAACACAACAGAAACCTTTAAAAGGTAACTTAGAGTAAATCATACATACATCATTACAGCCACACATGTGCAACACAAAATCAATTAAAGGATATGAATGAAATAAACATGAAATAGCATACTAAAAATAGAAATAAGACATAAAAAGATTATAATAACAGCGCAGTTTAACAATACTTTGATTTAAGATGTCACATTCCACAAACACAC
>NC_134893.1:33779209-33781709 GCF_041734735.1 Babylonia areolata | reverse complement strand
CATATATATATATATATATATATATATATATATTATATCCATAAGCTCCGAAGTATTGCACGCTCATGTTCTTTGTCAGTTTTAATCCTTCCTTTTTTTATGCTGCCGCAAAGAACGATGCAGTCCTATTCCGTCTGGCTCACAGAGAGCCCAGCTGTAGGCATACGTACAGGGCCATGTCACCAAATGACATCAAGACCATCAAACGACTGAAACTCCCTGTAAAACTTTGAGTGAAAGAGAAATTGAGGCTGGAACTCGGAGAGACAACTGGGCTGACTGTAGTCATATGGCAGCAGACTGACTTAGATTGTGTGTGTGTCTTGTGTGTGCTGGTCTGTCAAATTCCTCGTCAGAGGACGAGTTGGTTTTGTTATGTTTTGTTTGTTATACACAGTGTGGGAACAAACATAAAGATTCATACACAGATGTGGAGACCGCCACTTCTTCCCTCCATTAAACGATACTCCCCATGATCCTGTTGAAACCGGAGGCTTTGTTACAAACTGATTACGGGCAAGGACTTGTAGGGGACATCACAGCCACGAAAACAAGGCACAGAAACCGGAACATTGTCTTTGTTTCTTCCCTGTTTTATGGTGATAGATATGGATAATGATGGCGTTGGTTTGGAGTTCCGTAATCGTTTGAGCCTACGTGAGAAGGCTGTAGGCCAGAACTACTTTCATAACATTCATCGGCGTCAACCAGGCCCGGGAAATGTTGGTACGTGCAGTGTTGGTGAGAAAAGTTGAGCAGCATTCTCAAGAGGCATCTCGTGGTGAAGCAGAGTTGAGTGTGACGACTTCATTGTTGGCTGAAGCCCTGCAGGTGCCAGTTGCATTGCTTGGTTCTAACTTTTTGACAGTTACACGTGACTAAATGCCTACGTTGACCGAACTACGCCATTGGTCAGTTGCGTACTACACACGGTTAGTAGCGGGTTACGACCATACTAGGCTCTTCCGTCAAGGCACTGCAACTGGCTCCTGGAGGTCAAGATGTCCAGGGGCTCAGGTCTTGGTTCCGTGAAGGTCGCCTTGTTCGAAGGGTCAGTCTTTGATGTCTGTCTCAAGGCCTGACTAAGCGCGTTGGGTTACGCTGCTGGTAAGGCATCTGCTTTAGCAGATGTGGTGTAGCGTTTATGGATTTGTCGGAACGCAGTGACGACTACTGAGCAACTGAACTGAAGCTGTTGTCTCGTTCGTCATTTGTCAGATGGATTCCCCCGTCTCCTCGACGAAGGTGGCAGTACGTCGCAGGTCCTCCAGTCCTCCGTAGAGCTTCCGGGCCGCTGGGATTGGGTCGGGCTGAACTGAAGTGAACTGTCTGGGTGCGGGTCCGTCTGGCTCCGTGATGTAGATGGCATTCAGCTGGACAGGCCCAGACTGCTTGTTTGAGCCAACGACACACTCAGCAGCTGGAAGGAGCCGGCCGTAGTGAAAAAAAATCATGGAAAAATTCGCCGGCCGGATTCAGACTTGTGGTCTTTCTTGTCGCCAGTCCGTCACGGCCGGTGAAGACCTGGGGTGGGTTGTATGAGAGAACTTCGCAGGGCTCAGTTTGCTGATAGTTAAGAATGTTCCTTACTCCACTGTATAAACTCAGTTTACTTAGGAACATTCTCCACCCGACGCAATCTTGGTGCTGCAAAGGTCGCCACATGTAGCCCGGACCAGGATCTTTATCAGAAAGAGAAGTATTAACCTTCAATACTCGACCCGCTCGCAACCATTTTAGGCCACCTTTTCACTGACCTGTATCTTATTCTTCTTCGTTCGTGGGCTGCAACTCCCACGCTCACTCGTATGTACACGAGTGGGCTTTTACGTGTAAGACCGTGTTTTTTTGTGTTTTTTTTACCCCGCCATGTAGGCAGCCATACTCCGTTTTCGGGGTTTCTGACCTGTACGATTGCCGGTGCCATGTTCCCCAGCCTTTCTCCCGGGAGGGGCTAGGGGGTAGGGGGTAGGGGGTGGGGGGGCTGAAGAAGGAGTGCTGCTCCAAAGTCTTGACTTATCACCTCCGCTGTCTGTGCAAGCCGGAACCGGCCGGCGTGGTTCTGTCTGTCTGTCTGTCTGTCGGGGGCTGCACTTGATTTGCATGTGACGAGGATCTAAAACTGGCGACTTCAGTCTCCTCGCCGCCAAGTCTTGCGCCCCACTTTACAGTCTGGAGTTTTCTTCTTCTGCTTCTTCGCTTCGTCTCCTTCTTTCTGCAAGTTTCTCGTGAGAATTTTTGTCTTGCACTGTGCGTGACGCGAACCGGGCGGCAGCCGGTTTTGGGTTTTGCCTGCTTTGTTTTTTTCTTTTTTTCTTTCTTTCTTTCTGGCCCTGTCGTCTTTGTTTCGTTTTTCTAATTGCTCAGTAGCGGCGGTTCAGTAATTCTAACGAGGGACGACGCATCTTGTCATCTTGAAGCTTTGTGCATTGTCTGAAACTTGTTGATGTCAAGTTGTGTCGCGGAGCGCGCGCGCGAGCGTGTGTGTGTGTGTGTGTGT
>NC_134893.1:33759209-33771709 GCF_041734735.1 Babylonia areolata | reverse complement strand
CTTGACAGACCTACCAATGACAGTAACCCCTTGACAGACCTACCAATGACAGTAACCCCTTGACACACCTACCGATGACATTAACCCCTTGGTAGACCTACCGATGACATTAACCCCTTGACAGACCTACCAATGACAGTAACCCCTTGACAGACCTACCAATGACAGTAACCCCTTGACAGACCTACCGATGATGACTTTGTGCCATTCGTTTGTTCGGGGAGCGAACGGACAGGACGATGACTTTGTTTGACAGTGTCCTGTCTTGTCCTGCTTTGTTTGACAGTGTCCTGTCTCGTCCTGCTTTGTTTGGCAGCCCGTCTGCCATCTCTCCCCCCCCCCCTCCACACCCCCATCCTTCCCTCCCTCCCAGATCCCCCCCTCCCCCCCCCCCCCTCAGCCTCATCAACCCCTCTCTCACCACTCTTCATCCTTGTGTTTTGTTTGACAGTTGTCTCCTGACACACTTGACCCGCTCTCAAACTCCCGTGTCTGTCCCCATCACAGTATACATGGCGCCTGTCGCCCCGCTTGTGGCAAATCACTTGTATTGTGTGTTGTGTGTTGTAATGGGCTGCCACTCTCCTACGAGTATCCCGTCAACGCATTGTCGCAAAGTCTACCTTCAATCTAAACTTTTTTTCTTTCTTTTTTTTTTTTTTCTTCAATCGGTTTGATTTGGCTCCGTTTGATTCTCAGTGTTCTGGCTCAGTTCGAAATTCGAATTCGTTTGAATTTATTGGACTTTCATTTCGCCTCGCTCAAATTGATTCCGATTTGGTTTGGTTTGGTTTGGATGGCATGGGTTTGATTCCAAGTTTGGATTGCTTCTCTTTCGGTTAAATTACTTATTCGACGCGACTTGAGTTTTGATCATAGACACAAATTATATAGAAAATATATATCTCAGTGGTTTTGATGTAATACGGTCTGATCCCTTCTCCGTTTGATTTGATGTGACTTGACAACCCCCCCCCCCCCCCCCCCCCCCCCCCAATCCCCCTACCCCCCCGTCCCCCCTACTCTCCCCTCTCTCCCTAGTACGCTGAGCAATGGCCAGAGCACACACATTGGTTGGGTCAGCCTCTCAGTGACGGGAGTTTTGACTCCAAGCGCGGTCAGTCAGTCTGTTTACCCGCTTGCATGCAATGCTGGACCCTATCCTGAGTCAACATTGACCGAAGCTTTGACCTGGTTGGCTTGCCGGGGAGGAAGGGTGTGTGTGTGTGTGTGTGTGTGTGTATTTGTGTGTGTGTGTGTGCGTATTTGTGTGTGTGTGTGTGTGTGTGTGTGTGTGTGTGTGTGTGGGTAGGGGTGGTGTTGATGGGGGCTTTTAAGAGAGGAACGGGAGGAAAAGCTCGGACAATGCAGGTTGCTGAAAGTGGTCTATGGAGGGAAAAGTTTGAAGCTCGATATTATGGGCGACTTGTGGTATTAGAGAGGGACGCTAGTGCTCTCTCTCCCTCTCTCTCTCTCCTCTCTGTCTCTGTTGGGCAAATATTGGTGAAAGCCTCCCTCCCTCCCCCACAGTCGTGTGGTGGTGATTTGAGGGTTTGATTGTGTTGACTTTTTAGCTCGCCCCTTTTTATTTCTACAGACCTGTCTCAGTGCTGGCAGCCTTTCCTTGTGATATTCACAGGCTGCGTACACACGCGCACATGATCCCTGGCAAACACACACACACACACACGCACACACACACACGCACGCACACACACACACACACACACACACACACACACACACACACGCACGCACGCACACGCACACACATATATATGCTTTGTATAATGCACACATAGATATATAGATATACACATGACTATGTCTAGAGATCTAGATATGCTCATGAACACACACGCACGCACGCGCGCGTGCAGCACACACACACACACACACACACACACACACACACACACACATGCGCGCGAACACAAGTGTATGTGTAGGGGACAGCTGGACGTTGTATTATTGAGGCCGGTGATTGGGGGCGTGGGGGTGGGTAGAGGGGCCAGGAGTCAGGCAATACAAGTCATACAAGTCAGGCACTACAAGTGAAGGTTTATCGGTACGATACCCGGGTGGCCCCCTCACACAGGAACAGATTGGAGGCCACAGAGAACAGCGCGGGGTGTGATGTTTTGGTTTCTGAAGGGTCTTGTTTGGGGCGCGTGCCCACCCAGGATCCCCCTTCTCTGTCTGTCTGTCCGTCTCTCCCTCTCTGTCTCTGTCTGTCTGTCTGTCCGTCTGTCTGTCTGTCCGTCTCTCCCTCTCTGTCTCTGTCTGTCTGTCTGTCTCTCATTCTCTGTCTGTCTCTGACTCTCTGTGTCTCCCTGTTCTTCACACACACACACACACACACACACACACACACACACACACACACACACGTACAGGCCTACAGTTGCTTCTTTACGTGTGCTATTGGACGGAAAACGAGCGGGTGAAGAATAATGATGAACGCCCTTTGCGCCCTTTTGGAATCTAGCTCGGGTGTCATTATACCTGTACAGTACCCCCAGTGTAGTTTTTCGAGCTGCTCACCTGGGGCAGGTTTGAGTATATCGAGGGATTCAGCCCTTCGCCCACCACCACCACCACCACCACCACCCCTCCCTAGTTGCATTGTTCACCCTTTCCACTACCATCCTCAGTTCCAGGCGCCCGCCCCTGTCTCCCCCCCACCTCCCTTCTGTCTATTCTCCTTGCACTACATACAGGTTGTTTCTCCACTCATTTTTTTCAGCCACTTACAACGGTTCCCACTTCCTCTCCAACTTCCTCTCGTGCGGACACAGCCAGGTTGCACAGTGGCGCACGATCACGACAAGTGTTTGACACGAAGATTACAGGGGAGAGAGGGGCGTGGAGGGGTGGTGGGTGGGGGGTGGGGGGGGTTACCAAAAGGTAAGATCGTTGGTGACGCCCATCGTGTAAATCAGGGGGCAGAAAGAGAATGGGGAACAAGTGTTGACACTCCATCCAGCGTCAGGTTTACCCCGACCTCCCTGCTGATTAGTCCCATCATCCTGGCGGAGAGTGAGGACCTCGCGTAATGGGTTCCTGATTCAACGCCAATGTTTGTGTGCTTCAGGTTCCAGCACATTAGTGTCAGAGGGGGGGGTGGCCGGCCCCCTTCAGTCCCCCGTGGAACGAAGAAGCGAAACGGGTGCAGTACACAGTTACGGGGTGGGGATCGTCAGGATACAGGGGGTGTACAGGGTGTATTGTGGGGGTGTTGGTTTGGCCGGGGCGTCAAGTGAGGGAGGGGTCGGGGGCGAGTGGAGAGCAAACTTTCAGCAGGCTGAAGGGGGGAGGGGGGGGGGGCCAACTTGAGGAGGTAGATGGCACGAACTGGCGCGTGTTTCAAGTGTGTTTGTGGGGGGTGGGGGGGTGGGGTGGGGAGGGCGGGGGGAGGGGGGTAGGGGGGGAGGAGGGAGTGGCAATGCCATTCTGAAAGTGGGGTGGTGGAGATGGGGAATGGATTAAAAGCGTGATTGCGTATGGGGGACTGAGAGAGGGGGGAGATGGAGAGAGAGAGACAGAGAGAGAGAGGGAGACAGAGAGACAGAGAGAGACAGACAGGCAGACAGAGAGACACTGAGAGAGAGAGAGAGAGAGAGAGAGAGACGTAATGTAAAGCTTTTTTAATGAAACGGACAAATCAGATTTCAACCAAAACAAAACAAAACAAAAACAAAAACAAAAAACAAAAAACAAAAAAAGTCTTTGGTCACGACTGGAACAACACGCTATCATTCATGTAACTTTTCATGGACAATAGCTGTCCTTCCAGCCTTAATAAACACTTGCCTGTTGGACTGAATACTTTCGTCAATGCTTGCCTATCAACGCTACCTTTTCATTATCATCAGCATTCCCACAACCTCCCCCTCCCCCTCCTCCCCTCGTCCCTTTCCTACCCTCTCCGCCACCCACCCCCAACTTTTGTTTTTTTCTTATTTCGTTTTTTTTTCCTCCCCATATACTCAGCTTGTTATCGCACCATATTACAGTCTTGTCACCCCCCCACACACACACACACACACACACACACATACACCCACCCGCATCCTCTCCCCCTCCCCCCCCCCCCCCCCCTCGCTATAAAGAAACAAGCCAGGGTACAGGAATAATCGGCGTGTTGTGTGCAAAAAGAAGAAGCAAGCAGCGTAGTGGTTGTGCGGGCGCAGGAAGGGGGTGGGGGTGGGGGGGTTGTTGGACGGACAGGAGGAAAGAAGTCCATGATGTTCAGTCCAAAGTCACACACACACACACACACACACACACACACACACACACACACACACACACACACACACACACACACACACACACACACACACACACACACACACACACACACACACACACACACACACACACACACACACACAGGGTTAATATTAAGTCCGGCGGAGCTAATCTTTCGCTCCCTTCTTTCCGTTTGCCCAGCACTCGATCGTGGGGGCCCTGACCAAACATTGTCCCCGGTACAAATGAGTGTGCTCAAAGGGACGCGACTCCGACTTTCTTCCTGTGGCTCCGTGGGCTTTTTAACAACGAGCGGGCAAGACGGTACGGGACGTTCCGATGTTGGTTGGCTGAGGCGGAAAGTAAAGGTTGGGGGGTAGGGGAGGTGGTGGTGGTGGGGGTAGGGGGGGATGGTTTAGGTAGAGAGGGGGCAGAGGGAGGGGGGTGGGACTGGGGTGGGTAGTAGGGTAGGGAGTAGGGGGTTCAAGGGTCCTGTTTGACAGTGTCTCGCTTTTTCTTTCTTTCTTTTTTTTTTCTTTTTCTCGCTTGTCCTGTTGTTGTTGTTTTTTTTGGGTTTTTTAATTTGTTTGTTGTTGTTTTTTAAATACTCATCTCTCTGTGTCTGTCTTTGTTTCTGTTACCATCTTCGTTTCCTTCTTTCTCTGTATGGACCTCTCTCTCTCTCTCTCTCTCTCTCTCTCTCTGTCTATCTATCTATCTCTCTATCTACCCATCTGTCTATCTATCTATCTATCTATCTATCTATCTATCTATCTATCTCTGTCTCCCTCTTATTGTAAAATGAAATATAACCCAATTAATATTTCTGACATTTTACGAAAACAAGTCAGGCCGTGCGCCTTGACCTCAGCTCTGTTCATCAGTATCTCACACTGTTTGCAAACTGGGCATTACATTTAGTGCATGCACTCTGTCTGGAGACCAACTGTACTGTAATTGTTGTATTGCCGACAATTCACAAAAACTGATCAAATCTCCTAACAAACCTCAGAATTCCGTCGCTAAATCTTCTTTCCAGTGTGAAGGTCTGAACTAGCACTGTATGCCCCCCTTCAAAAAGAACTAGGTCCATTTTCTGTTGAGTAATGAATAAAATACGAGACTGCAGTTCCTGCCTCTCCTTCCATGTCAGGGTTGGAACAGCACCTCACTATCTTTCATCACCCCGCTTTTCTGCTGATGACAGAATCTTCTGTATCGCTCAGTTTTATAGAGAGAAGTACGGGGAAAAGTTTTCAATTTTTCGCCTGTTGAACCCAAGACTCACTGTCTTATGCGGTTCTTCACTGTCCATTAACATGGGGTTCTCTTAAAACACATCTTTCTGAGCAGTCTTTTACCTGGTGCCCTCCATTGACTTGACTTACCAATGCCTCTTGACTCCTTTTGGAGCACAGGGCTCCAGCGGACTCGGTTTTGGGCTGTCCTCTTCAGCCGGGTCCATGTCCATCCGGCTGCCTTCATCTCATCCTCCGTGCTTCTTCTCCACGTCTGCTTTGGTCTGCCTACTCTCCTCTTTCCTTGGGGGTTCCATTCAAGTGCCCATTCAAGTGCCCGTCTTGTGGTGTGGTCTGGAGGCTTTCGCAGGGTGTGGCCTATCCAGCCCCATTTCCTCCTCCTGACTCCTCACTGATGGGCACCTGGTTTGTTCTGTTCCAGAGGCAAGCGTTTGATATGGTCTCTGGCTATCTGATGTTTAAAATATGGCGTAGGCATCTATTGATGAAGGCCTGTAGTTTGTTGGTGTTCGTCTTGGTTGTCCGCCATGTTTCAGAGCCGTAGAGGAGGACTGCCTTAACGTTGGTGTCGAAGATCCTCAGTTTGTTGTGAGTGGAAAGAGATGTAGAGTTCCAGATTGGCTGCAGGGTGTTAAAGGCATGCCTCGCTTTGTTGATGCGGCTGTTGATGTCTTCATCCGCCCCTCCATCCTTGCTCACTACGCTGCCAAGTTAGACAAACATCTCTGCCTCACTGATGTTTCCACCTCTGAAATGGAGCTGATCCTGCCTCTTGTTGTTGACTCTCATGAGCTCTGTCTTCCTGATGTTAATCTTGAGACCCGTTTTCTCAGCTTCTTCGGACAGTCTGTTTAGCTTTTCTTGGGCATCTTGGTGTCTATGTGAGGGTGCACTCCATTACACATCATGTATTCTTTAAAACCGCATCCATCACTGAGAATATATAATTATTAGAGGATGACAGGAATATCTAACAAGACCACAGCCCCGAACAACTTGGCCTTCTGTAATCCTCAGTAAATTCATCGTCAACACAAACAGTCCTGTCGCTGGACGTTGCACCGTCTTCACAGCGGACTGTGGGTACACAAACTTGAGCAGCAGAGGTGGGTCTCTTGAGTGGAAGTTTGTCAAGGGATTGATAACATTCATCGCTTTCGGTTCAAGTCAGATCAGCTGCTTCGAATCAAACCTTGATAAAAATGCTGTCGATCCAGTCTCGATAAGCTACCTTCAGTCCACCAAGGAGCTTAAGGTTTTCTGCCTTTCCTTGGATATCTTACTCTCCTCTGATTTCCAACTGACCCAGTCGCTAAGACACTCTACCCCTAGAAGATTGTATCGGCAAGAACACTGCTCCGTATATCACCAGCACAATCTTCAGGAATTACGTATCGACCCGGCTGGATTGACAGGGCCTCATCAAACCCGCATTAGCACCCTGCCTTTCTCCTCTGTCTCTAATCCCACGCGCACAAAGTTCGCCCCTTCCCCAGCAACCCTCCAACTTTGCCCTCGACGGTAAACACGTGCTGGCTTTGTGGCTGTCGTTCGCTTCTTCAGGGTCTGGACCCCCAGGGAAATCCCCGTTCTTCATCTCGTCTTATGTCAGAAAAGTGTGGGCGCTTTGTGGCGTGAGGGAGCAGGCTGGGGGTGTCTTTGCAAGGTGTTTGTACGGAATTCCACTGCGGCACCTGAACATTGGAATGGCGTTCTTGCTCACTGTGATCAGGGAATGTCAGGTTAAAGGGATGGTATGGAAGGTAAATGCGGGTTTGATGATTGGCGAAGGAGGTGGGGGGGGGGGGGGGGAGGTGTGGGCATGGAGATCACGTTCTTAACTGCAAATTAATGGTGGGGATATTGTCTGCCTTGTCTTTCTACATAGTTACCTTACCTACGAAGAATCCGCAGTGACGTTTCAGGTTTGTGCATGGATTTCTGTTTGGTATTTTTTTCAGGCGTTCAGGTCGATAATGCTTCCCCAATTAATAGATGTTGAACAGTTCAATTTAGGAGAGAACATTTCAATTTATGAGTGAAAAAAAAAAGTAAAAAAAATATTTTTTAAATACAAAAGTTTAAGTATGCTCTTAAAACCACAATTGCTTATCAATTTGGGGTTCAATAAGAATCAAGTCAGACCAAAATATCTTCTGAACGTGTTCAGAGTTTAATGCTGCCGGAGAGAAAGAAAATCGCTTGTCAAGCTGGCATGACTATTACAAATTATCGTCAGTCACACAAGGCTTGATGTCTCGTGTCTTCAAAGAAAACCCTGGAGATACAACTTCACAAGGAAGAAGTGATAAGGGGAAAAGACATGACACGGGTTGGAGCAAAGAAAGGAAAGGAAATGTTCACATTAGACTTAATCATGGTCTCACTATAAACTCACACACGGTGTTCGCGGTTGGCTGGTCTTTTACAAGTAGCCACGTTCACCCACAGTGCTATTATGGCAGCCCCAAAGTTCGTGTTGTTCAGCAACTGGCTGATAAAATCTGGTGTTTCCACAGGTATTCGCTAAAAGATCCAGAGTTTACCTCTGTTGAATTATCGACACAATTATTCGAGCTGAAAACGAGTGTGTTCACAAACTGGTGAACGCGGTCTATCAGTTGTGTCCCCTTTATTTACAGTCCACACAGTTATCGCCCTTCCCCGTCAGAGAATATACATCGGGGATTGTAATTTGAGGACGGTATATTTTGTGCGTTTTTAGAGCGTTCAGTTCATTTTGGGCGCAGTGTTTGATATGCGGCTTCCAGAATGATGGGCAATGATTATTAACGCTCAAAAGCATTGTTGAACATAATACGTTGACCCGAAAACATCTTCGAAGATTTTGTAGGGTGTCTAACTCTCTGTCTGTCTCTCTTTCTCTGTCTCTTTATCTGTCTCTCTGTCTCTCTCTCCATCTGTCTCTCTGTCTCTGTCTCTCTATCTGTCTCTGTCTCTGTTTTTTGTTGTTTTTGTTGTTGTTGTTGCTGTATTTTGTTTTTTGTTTTGTTGTTGTTTTTTCTTGTTTGATATCATTTACTTCCTTATTTGTTTAATCATTTATTCTTTTTTTTTCTTTTTTTTTTTCAAGGCCTCTCTAAGCGCGTTGGGTTACGCTGCTGATCAGGCATCTGCTTGGCAGATGTGGTGTAGCGTATAATTATGTATTTGTCCAAACGCAGTGACGCCTCCTTGAGCTACTGATACTGATACTGTCTCTGTCTCTCTCCCCCTCTCTGTGTGTCCTTCTCACTATCTCTGTTTCAGCCTGTCTGTATCTCTATATCTCTTTCTCTCTCTCTCCTCTCCTTCCCTCTCCATCTCTCTCTCTCCTCTTGCACTCACTCTCTTGCACCCCCACCCCTCCGCTCTCCCGCTGTATTATATCAAAACTGTGCAAAAAGAAACGCCCCCACCCCTACCACCCCACCCCCAACCGCCACCCCATCTATTCCCCCTTTAACCCCAACGTCTTCCAGTCCACTACCTTGGTCCTTTTATCGCCGGACCACCAATTTATCTTGCAAGTTGATCGGACGACCAGGACTGTACTACAGGACAGGGGCAGCACGACAAACTGACCACCATGTGGACTAGTAAGGAAGGACCTCGTGCCGCCGAACCCAGCACTTGAGAAATGTAGTAGTAGTAGTAGTAGTAGTAGAATTGGTCCGTGAAGCTTAACCCTTTCACCGCCAGTCAATTTAGAGTAAAACATTCCGGTGTGGTATAAACACAGTGGCTAAGAATTGCTGGAGTGTATAGAAAATATTATGGCCTATCCTACCACCGAACATAAAGAGCAGTAGGTTCATGGATAACAGACCATTGAATGGTCACCTTTCAGTGACAGCGAGTCCTCTACCACGCCTGTGCACAAATGACGAGCTTGGCGGTAGAAGGGTTAAATCACGGTAGTGTGAGGGATCGACTGACCAGGGGAGGTGGGGGGGGGGGGGGGGGGGGGGGGGGTAGGGGGGGGGGCGGTGGGTGAGTGGGGGGGGGGGGGGCTGAGGGGTACACTACAGGAGTCATAAGCCACGCTGTCGCTGCGAACGTCTGTGTGTCGGACAGGTTGTTGTTTCGGGACTCAGTGGGGATTTATCCACAGGCTTTGCGGCGGAGACTGCGTGGCGTGTAGTGCTGGCTGGCCTGATTTAATGACTGAGAGTCTATCTGGGGAGCCGGAGGTGTAGGGGATAGGGTGGGGGGATGGTTGGGTGAGTTGGGGTGGTGGTGCTGCTTGCATTGAGAGTGCGGGTTCGAATCTTGGGTGTCGGTGCCACATTGCATGCAGCAGACAGTGGACACACATGAAACATAACTGTGTGTGTGTGTGTGTGTGTGTGTGTGTGTGTGTGTGTGTGTGTGTGTGTGTGTGTGTGTGTGTGTGTGTATCTTGACCGTCTACAAGTCTGTCGAAGACGTCCTGGCAATCTTGACATCAGCACCCACTTACACACTGTTCTTTTGAAATCTTTAAAAAAAAGAAAGAAGAAAAAAAAAAGAAGAGTGTGTGTGTGTGTGTGTGTGTGTGTGTGTGTGTGTGTGTGTGTGTGTAATCATGTATCAAATGTACATGTGAGTATCTGTGCGCGCAGCGCGCGCGCGTGTGTGTGTGTGAGTGAGAGAGAGAGAGAGAGAGAGAGAGAGAGAGAGAGATAATGAATGAATGAATTAATTAATTAATCTTTATTTTCCAACGGTGAAGATATTAGCACTTTGGCCGACTTACACATCTGCCGTTGTTCTAAGAGACAAACAAACACATACGAATATAAATGTTGTTACACTAAATACATGTATAACGTACAAGTAGAACACAGCGTGACACTGAGAGACATATCTGTACGAAACGGAAGCGAGTAACACACTAGAGAGAGAGAGAGAGAGAGAGAGAGAGAGAGAGAGAGAGAGAGATCGTGCATGCGTTTGTGTGTTCTTGCGCATGCTTGATGTTGGCGGTTGGATGGGAATGGGAGATGCTAAACTATGCAACTACATTTACGTCCCTCTGAAAACAGATCCTTTTCATTTCTTTTTAAATGAATATTAATTACGGAGAGTATAAAATCGTCGATTCCTGGTCTTCTTACAACCTTCCCTGGTCTGATCTGGTGCGATGTTAGGGAACCAAACTTGCTCTGCATAAACACAGATGCAAATCATTATAATTATTCTTCCGTTCCTTTCAAAGAGATAAGCTTATGTATGTGATCATCACGTATCCTTCCCATGTGGTCTTCTTAAAACCTTTCCCTGGTGTGATTTGGAGCGATGTTATGTACATAACTGCACTACATAAACACATTTGCTAACTATTATATTCCTCCGTTCCTTTCAAAGAGGTAACGTCATGTATGTGGTCATCACGATGTCTTTAACCGCGAACCCTTTTCTCTGGTCTTCTTAAGATGTGATCTGGTGCGATGTTATGTACATAACTGCACCACATAAACACGTCATTCAAAAAGATAACGTCATGTATGTGGTCATCACGATGTCTTTAACCGCGAACCCTTCCTTTCTGGTCTCCTTAAGACTCTTCCGTGACGTGATCTGGTTCTATGGTATGTACATAACTGCACCACATAAACACGTCATTCAAAGAGATAACGTCATGTATGTGATTATCACGGTGTCCTTTAACCGCGAACCCTTCCCCTCTAGTCTTCTTAAAACCTTTCCCTGGTGTGATTTTGTACGATGTTATGTACATAACTGCACCACATAAACACAGATGCAAATCATCATATTCTTCCATTCCTTTCAAAGAGATAAGTTGATGTATGTGGATCATAACGATGTCCTTAACCCCGAACCCTCCTCCTCCCCCTGCCCCCCTCCCCTCCCCCCTTTGTTGCTGCTGCAGCTCCAACGAGGACGAGAGGGCGATCTTCAACGTCAGGACGTCCATGTGCAACGCGGGGTCCTTGCAGTGGAGCAGCGCCTACGGAGCCATCCGGTTGGAGGTCCAGCCCTTCCAGCCCAACGACTACCGACTCTGCTTCGTCCTCCACAGCCACCACACCCTCACCCAGGTCTCCCTGGAGGAGCCCCGCTTCCACCACCTGCCCAGGAACTACCGCCTGCAGACCTCTGAGGAGCCCCTGAGGATGTCGTCGGGGATGAGGCCGCTGGTGTCCACGGACGGGCGGAGCGGGGAGGTGTGCGTGAGGGGGAAGGGGAGGGAGCCCGTGCTGCTGTTCGTGGAGGTCCAGAGGAGTCACGAGTTCTCCGGCATCCCGTCCGTCAGCCTGCAGTACGATGTGGAGCCGCTGCCTCAGCTGGATGCCGCGCTGCTTGATCCGATGGAGGGTGAGTGTTGTGTGTGTGTGTGTGTGTGTGTGTGTGTGTGTGTGTGTGTGAGTGTTGTGTGTGTGTGTGTGTGGGGGTGGGGGGGTGGATATGTGTGGGTTGGTGTGTGGGTGTGGGTGGATGGCTTTGTGTGTGTGTATCAGTGTGTGTGTGTATCAATGTGTGTATCAGTGTGTATTTGTATCAGTGTAAGTGTGAAAAACATGGTGTGTGTGTGTGTGTGTGTGTGTGTGTGTGTGTGTGTGAAAGAGATAGAGAAAGAGAGACGGAGACGAAGACAGACAGACAGAAAGTGATAGACAGAGAGAGAGAAAAGAGCTTTTGAAAAAGCCCAAACCCTTCATTGCATCTTGACCGAACTACCAAACAAGTGTGATATTTCTATGTCTGGTTGGAAGATACAAATTAGCGCATGGCTTGGTCATCTGACTGAGTGGCAGCTTCTTCTTCTTCATTCGTTCACTCGTATGTACACGAGTGGGCTTTTACGTGTATGACCGTTTTTACCACGCCATGTAGGCAGCCATACTCCGTTTTCAGGGTGTGCATGCTGGGTATATTCTTGCTTCCATAACCGACCGAACGTTGACATGGATTACAGGATCTTTAACGCGCGTATTTGATCTTCTGCTTGTGTATACACACGAAGGGAGTTCCAGCACAAGT
>NC_134893.1:33736709-33749209 GCF_041734735.1 Babylonia areolata | reverse complement strand
GGTAGGCAGCCTTTTGTGCAAATGACACCGACTTTGTAAAGCGCTTAGAGCTTGGTCTCTGACCGAGGATAGGCGCTATATAAGTATCCAAATAAAATAAAAAATCAAATCAAATCAAATCCAGTCAAATCAAATCAAATACGTCCCCACTCCAGCGATACCTTGAGAACAAATCAGTCAAATACTCAAAAGTGTCAGGGCGGATTTGGTCTTGATATGTATTTGTTGTTGATCAGTGGGTGCTGTTGAACTCGACCCCAGTTGAGCCGTATCGAAGGTGTGTGTGTGTGTGTGTGTGTGTGTGTGTGTGTGTGTGTGTGTGTGTATCTCTGTCTCTCTGTCTTTTTGACTGTCACTATGTCTGTATGTCCGTTTCTGTCTCTCTCTCTGTCTCTCTGTGTCTCTCTCTGCCTCTGTCTCTCTCTGTCTCTCTCTGCCTCTGTCTCTCTGTCTCTCTCTCTGTCTCTCTGTCTCTCTCTCTGTCTCTCTGTCTCTCTCTCTGTCTCTCTGTGTCTCTCTCTGCCTCTGTCTCTCTGTCTCTCTCTCTGCCTCTGTCTCTCTGTGTCTCTCTCTGCCTCTGTCTCTCTGTCTCTCTCTCTGCCTTTGCCTCTCTGTATGTCTCTGTCTCAGTCTCTCTGTCTGTCTGTCTTTCTGTCTGTCTGTCTCTATCGATCTATCTATCTATCTCTCACCCTTTCTCAGGATCTGGCTGAGAAGAAGAAGAAGAAGAAGAAGAAGAAGAAGAAGAAGAAGAAGAAGAAGAAGAAGAAGAAGAAGAAGAAGAAGAAGAAGAAGAAGAAGAAGAAGAAGAAGAAGAAGAAGAAGAAGAAGAAGAAGAAGGAGGAGGAGGAGGAGAAGGATAAGAAGAAGATGGGGGGAGGGGGGGGGGGTGCAGCCTGGAATGCATTAGATTTAATTCTATTTTATCATGTGTGTTTTTTTTCTCTTTTCTTTCTTTTGTTGTTGTTGTTGTCCTTTTCTTTCTCTGTTTTATCGATGTTGCTTTCCCTGAGCTGAAGGCATTGAAGCTTTTCCACCAGGGGGGCAGGGGCAAGGGGGAGCAGGGGGATGGGGGCGGGGGGTGGGGGGGAGGTTGCGGTTGGAGGAGTGTAGGAGGGGGGAGGGTGCAGGAGTGGGGAAAGGGAGGGGGCTGCCCTGCATAGAAAACAGCACGGTGCACACACATAACTCTCATGAAAAAAAAATATTCATGTCAAAAAACAAAAAAAAAAAAAATTATTAAAGCTCGCGTCGCCAGCTTTGAACAAAAGCGGACAGCCAAGTCATCCACATTCCTCACATTGCGCCTGCGGTAAAGAAGAAAAGAAAAAAAACCCAGAACGCCCTTACCTTTCCAAACCTGTGACACTGACAGGGCGAGGTGGGAGGTGTGTGAGGGGGAGGGGAGGGGAGGGAAAGGCTGGGGAAGGTAAGAGGAATGGTGGGGGTAGTGGGGAGGGAGGGGGGTGGGGAAGGTATGCGAGGGGGTGAGGACGGGATATAGGGGTAGGATAGTAGGTAGACAGGTAGACAGGTAGGGAATATAGAGGAAGATAGGGAGGTGGGCACATAAGGGACGGAGCACAAATAGGTGTCTCACATGATTTATACCTACCCCTCCCCCAAACCCTCCATCCACCCACCACCGTCCCCCCACTCCACACACACACACACACACACCTTGCACCTTATGGCATGCATGGATAAAAGAATTGTTCGTGGAAGATTGCGGGGTGGGAGGTTGGGGTTTTTTTGTTGTTGTTTTTTTTTTTTCCCCCGAAAAGCTTTGCATGGCGTGCATGCATGCATCTGGATCAGCTCATAAAATTCAAAGAATTAAGTCCCGAGAGAGAGAGAGAGAGGGGGGGGGGGGGGCTTTTTGATGAGTCTGTATGTGTGTGACAGAGATAGAGATAGGGGGGGTGGGGGTTGATGAGTCTGTATGTGTGTGACAGAGATAGAGATAGAGGGCGAGGGGGGAGGGGGCTTTTTGTTATCTGTATGTATGAACGTGTATGAGAGACAGAGACAGACAGACAGACAGATATACAAGCTCTTTAATGTGTGTGTGTGTGTGTGTGTGTGTGAGAGAGAGAGAGAGAGGCTCTTTGGTGCAATTCAAAGACCAGTCGAGCGCAAAATCCATTTGACAGCCATCGAATCGAATTAAAGATTTGTGCTGAACTTCAAAGCGTACTGTAGTCCACAACAACTCAACTGGAAAGAAATTCGGGGGGTGGGGGTGTGGGGGGGCGTTGGGGGGGGGGGGGGGTAAGGGGTGGACACAATCCACACAAAACAGGTGTGTGGGGGCGGACTGGGGGAAAGGGTGTGTGTGAGGGGGAGCGGGAGGGCGGGAGGGGGTTGATGACTCGATGTGCTGTGAAAACACTGTCAGCTGTTGTCAGTCAGAATAGGGGGAAAACTGTGTTGTTTTCAGCTTCTGAGATGAGTACATGACAAACTTGTGATGCAGGATATCTCATTCGACACAGCTATCTTCTGCCACCCCCACCCTGTCTCCCACCCTCCCACACTCCCTCTCTCTCCTCCCCCTCTCTCTCTCCGCCGTCTCTCACCGGACTCTCCACGTGTCAAATACTTTATGGTAAGTGTCATATCAAGCGGGTTGTGCAAACGTTTATTGGTTGCGGACGTCATTTAATTGTCATGCTGAGGTGTAGAATTTGAAAAGAGAGAGAGACAGAGAGAGAGAGAGAGAGAGAGAGAGTAAAAACGAAAATAGGTATTGCGCAGTCCAGTTGTCAAGCGTTGAGCAAAATGTATATGTGCCGGTGTAGGATGAACTTGGGTTGTGAAAGGATGTCGACATGTTTGCTTAATGTGCAGCGAAGATGTTTGGGATTTTAAAAAAAACACCGATCGGGTACTGGGTATTGGGGATGGGGCGTGTGTGTAGGGGGTGGGTGGGTGGGTGGGTGGGTGTGCTTGCTTAGGCGAGTCAGTAAAGTTGTGTGCGCGTGTAATAATAACCTACTCTGTGTGTGAACGATGCTCGATTTGCCAAGTAAACATCCTCTCACATCCCATGTTCCCATCCTGTACCGACACATTGTAATGTATTGTATCGTATTGTATTGTATTGCATTGTATTGTATTATATTGTACTGCATTGTATTATTTTGCTTTGCATTGTATGTATTGCATTGTATTGTATTGTATTACATTATATTGTATTGTATTGTATTGCATTGTACATATTGTATTGCGTTGTATTGCGTTCTATTCTGTTCTGTTCTATTTCTATTACCTACTTTTTTCATTATAGATTTCTCCGTCTGTGTGAAATTTGGGTTGATCTACCCCGTACAGAGAGAGATAGCACGTCTGTCACCACCACCACATGCCACCCATTTCTACTTCTGCTTCTTCTGTCGGAACATTCTGTATTTTTGTATTTCTTTTTATCACAACAGATTTCTCTGTGTGAAATTCGGGCTGCTCTCCCCAAGGAGAGCGCGTCGCTACACTGACAGCGCCACCCTTTTTTTTTTTTTTTTTTTTTTTGCATTTTTTCCTGCGTGCAATTTTCATTTGTTTTTCCTATCGAAGTGGATTTTTCCTACAGAATTTTGCCAGGAACAACTCTTTTGTTGCCGTGGGTTCTTTTACGTGCGCTAAGTGCATGCTGCACACGGGACCTCGGTTTATCGTCTCATCCGAATGACTAGCGTCCAGACCACCACTCAAGGTCCAGTGGAGGGGGAGAAAATATCGGCGGCTGAGCCATGATTCGCTCAGATTCTCTCGTTTCCTAGGCGGACGCGTTACCTCCAGGCCATCACTCCACGAACATGCGTTTATATGTATTACGTCTGATGGAAGCTGTGCATTTTCAAGCACTTATTGCCACCGACGGGCTTGGGCTTTTTAACGCTGCCCCTCCCCCTCCCCTCCCCTCCCCCGACCCCCACCCCCTCTCCAAATGACTGCTGCCCACGTGTATGATGAACATGAACTATGTAGCGGGCAAAGAGGCATCGTCATGTCAACGTTGACAGGGGGAGGGGAGGAGGTGGGGGTGGGTGGGGGGTTGCTGACACGTTAGTCATGTGGCACGTGTCCTCAAATCCTGCAGCACAATGATATACACAACCCATCTCCGTCCGTCCATCCCCCCAATCCCCTGATCTAATCCCCTCATCCCCCCCCCCCAGCCTCCCACCCCCACTTCACTCCTTTCTCGACCCTCTCGTCTCCAACTGTGTGTGTGTGTGTGTGCGTGCGTGCGTGCGTGCGTGTGTGTGTGTGTTTTTGTGTGTGTCTGTGTGTGTGTGCGTGCGTGCGTGCGTCGTGTGTGTGTGTGTGTGTGTGTGTGTGTGTGTGTGTGTGTGTGTGTGTGTGTGTGCTTCTTTTCAACTGCTATTGTTTCCGGAACATTAAACTACATTTTATTTCTTTAGTGGAATATCAAAACTACATTTTTTTTTCATTTCTATAGTTTTGAAGGTTCAAAAACACATTCTGTAAAAGACAAAAAGCAAGCAAACAAAACACACACACACACACACACACACACACACACACACAAAATCCGCAACACACCAGAAAGATCACAATGTATATGTTACGATGTGACGTGTCATAACATCTTGGCAGATGGGAAACGGCCACAAGACAGAAGAAGACGGGTGCATATTATGTATGGAGGGGTGGGATAGAGGTCGGGGTGAGGGGTTTGGGGGGGTGGGGGGGGGGGGGGCAGGGGGTGAGGGGGGAGACAGAACAGTACTTGGAAGGAAGAAATCAATAAAAAGGGGGTTGACAAAGTCTGTGGCCTTTCATGCCCTGCTGTTTATGGTGACCTCAGTTTCGATACCCTTCCACTCTCCCTGCTTAGGGTGAGTCTTGTCAAGGTCTTCAATGTCGGCGGATTCATGGGGGACTGCCGTTGGAGGGACGTGGTGGCGGTCTCCACGCTCACTCAGTCTGGCTCTGCGACCAAGCCATCATTGTCGTCAGTAGGGGGCTTAGTAGGCGGTGTCCTAAGTACTTTAAATCAGAACAGGCACCACTGAACACCACCGAAGTGACTTAGCGGCAGTGCGGGGTCTCCTCTGGTGTGTGGCCTCCTGGCGACCTAACATCGATGGTTCTTTGTGGACTGCCGAGGCTGGGACTGATGGACGAACCCAGGTGTGGCCGTGTATGGTTGACTCGGAATGAGCGATGTGGGAGTAATGCCACTGAAACGGTGCAGATGACGGGGCAGCAACAAAAAAAAAAAAATTAAATAAAAAAAATAAAAATGAAAAACGAAATAAAAGGGGTAGGGGCAGGGGGGCGTGTGTATGTGAGGGGGGTGGGGATGGGGGTCGGGGGGAAGCAGGGGGGGGGGGGGAGCTATCAGACTTCTGAACCAGAATGCACTTGACAGCTGAAGTGGAAACGCATGAATCGGAGGAAATGAGATGCAGTTGGAGAATGTTCTTTCATGTTCGTCTCTCAACATCAAACACATCGTATGTGCTTCAAAAGGAATAGAAATAGAGAAGTCGTGTGTGTGTGTGTGTGTGTGTGTGTGTGTGTGTGTGTGTGTGTGTGTGTGTGTGTGTGTGTGTGTGTGTGTGTGTGTGTGTGTGTGTGTGTGTGTGTGTGTGTGTGTGTGTGTTGTGTTGTGTTGTATTACATTTTTTTGTCACAATTGATTTCTCGTGAGTGTGTGTGTGTGTGTGTGTGTGTGTGTGTGTGTGTGTGTGTGTGTGTGTGTGTGTGTGTGTGTGTGTCTGTGTCTGTGTGTCTGTGTCTGTGTGTTTGTATCTGTGTGTGTGTGTGTCTGTCTATCTGTCTGTCTCTGTGTATGGTGGGACGAATATGTGTTGATCTTCTTCTCATTCTCCTCTTTTTCTTTTTCTTCTTTTTTCCCACCTAAGATTTGTCGTTTGACTAATGTTTCTTTTTCTTCTTCCTCCTCCTCCTACTCCTCCCCTTCTTCTTCCTCCTCCTCCTCCTCCCCCTCCTCTTCCTCCTCCTCCATCATCTGATACTCCGTTTTCCTCCCTCTTTCATATCATCCTGTTTATCACCAGTCCAGTTGTTGATGATAATATTATTCCGCCATAAATACGTCTGGGTAATGAGTGGCCCGGCACAATTGCCTACTGTTTATGAATGTTTACTTACTGTTTATGAATGTTATTTGATACAAGTCATAATATGGTTCATCAGCCGTCATGATAAAATTGAAGTGCAACGTTGTGAGCACAGTATAAGCTTTAAGCTTGTTGATGCTCTTTTGTCATTCATTGCATTGTAATCATGTGTATTGTTGAATAATTAAAGATTATTTAAACCAATTGCCTATGCGTGATTTTGATCCTGCCGAGAATTATCATTTTGGATGATCGTTTTTATTGACATTGACAGTTGAAGCAATGGGCGAGCGATCTGTGCGAGCTGTCATTTTAGAGTTTATGAATCACCGAAAAATTACTGCCGCAGAGAATGAGCGCTTACAAAACGGTCGTTCTATTGAATTGACAGTTGAAGCAACAGGTGTGCTGTCTGATAGTGCAAACTGTCATTTTAGAGTTGATAAACCACCGAAATATTACTGCCATAGAGAATACGCGCTTACAAAACGGTCATTCTATTGAATTGACGGTTGAAGCACTAGGCTTCAATCTGATAATACGAACTGTCATTTTAGAGTTTATAAATCACCGAAATATTACTGCCGCAGAGAATAAGTTGTTACAAAACGGTCATTCTATTGAATTGACGGTTGAAGCAACAGGTCAGCTATCCGTGCAAACTGTCATTTAAGAGTTTATAAATCACCGGAAAATTACTGCTGCTACAGAGAATAAGGGTTTACAAAACGGTCATTCTATTGAATTGACGGTTGAAGCACTATAGTACAAACTGCTATTTTAGAGTTTATAAATCGCCGAAAAATTACTGCTACAGAGAATAAGCTGTTACAAAATGGTCATTCCATTGAATTGACTGTTCAAGCAATAGGCGTGTATGTATCTGTGTATATGTATGTGTGTGTATATGACGTACTAAAAACAGTTGAATAACTGGAGCCAATTGCATTGCTTGGTTCTAACTTTTTGGCAGTTACACGTGACTAAATGCATACGTGTGAACGAACACAGTTAGTAGCGGGTTACGACCATACTAGGCTCTTCCGCCCGAGCAATGCAACTGGCTCCTGGTGACAGAGCATTGTGTTATCATATATTATGATTGAACGTAGAACTGAACTGAGCAGGTGTCCGCAGTGCGCTGTTTATTGTGAGTTGGGATGACACTGTTGTGTTAATATTTGCTTCAGCAGCAGTGGCGCTGCCCCTTGTTATGTCAGCTGTCATGGTTACGTTGTCGTGGTGATGGCCCTGGGCTGCTATTTTGTGGGGGATCTTTTTTTTTTTTTTTTTTTTTTTTTTTACCCCAGTGTAGCTGACACAAATCATCCGTACTCCTGTGTGTGTGTGTGTGTGTGTGTGTGTGTGTGTGTGTGTGTGTTGTGTGCTGACTACGCAACCTTCAGCCTAATTTCACATACACCCACATCGCCTGTCGCCCTCTTTCTTTCTTTGTGTTGTAAATAAATAAAAGACATGTGATACTGCGTGGGTTGAACAAGAACAAGAGAGAGAGAGGGGGTTGGAGAGAGAGAGAGGGGGGGTGGAGAGGGAGAGAAAGAGAGGGGGAGGGGTGAGAGAAAGAGAGAGGGGAGAGAGAGAGAGAATACATTAATCAATGTTTGATGAATTTCGGCCATGGGCACATATACATATGTAGGCAGTTGTAGGAGGTTGATAGGCAATAAGCGAAAGATGAGAGAGACAGAGAGAGTGTGTGTGTGTGTGTGTGTGTGTGTGTGTCTGTCTCTGTATGTGTGTGTGTGTGTGTGTGTGTGTGTGTGTGTGCGCGCGCGCGCGTGTTGTAGCCTCTAACCTTAAACCTAACCACACACCACACAGTACAGATTGAACGGAACTGATGTGACCAACCATTCATTCCCGTGTGTTGTTTGGTTGGTTGGCAGTGGCGGTGGGCAGCATCAGCCAGACGAGGCCGGCGGGTGACGGTGACAGTGACGGTGACGGTGACGACGACCAGCAGGGACTCGTGACGCACGTGGAGGTGGCCGTGGCGCAGCTGGTGCACCAGAACTTCCCAGTCTTCCGCCGCCGGCGGCGCGAGGACCCCCACCTCACGGGCGTCATCCACGCACCTGCCCGCTGCGGGGTGCGACCCGCCAGCAAGGGAGGCCACCTGCTCTTCACGGGGCGCATGCGCCTGGGCAAGGCCAAGCTCCGCTGCGCCCCCTACCTGGAGGACTGGCTGAAGGTGGCTCAACTGGCTGAGTGTGTGTACGACTGACTGACAGAATAACTGACTGACTGATCTGATTGGATTTACTGACTTGCTGATGACTCGTTACAGCCACAGTTTTGGGTCACGGTTTTGTCCTTTTTGGGGGGTGGGGGTGTGAGGGTGGGTGGTTGGCACGGAGGAAAACGGCCAGCTGTTGTCTCTGCCGTGAGTGACAGTGCCTGTACAACAAAGCTCTGTTGCCTTGTTTTGCTGCTGATGAAATGGAAACAAAAACTGTTTCTCCAGTTAAAATTGCCCCCTGAATGAACTGAATTCACCGACAGTCCATGACTGATTGATCAGTTGCAATGTACCTGAACGCCTACATGGGGAAATTTACCTGATTCCAAGATTTCCAGAGGAAAAAAAGTCAATATGCTGACAACGAAAACAAAGAGAAGAAACTGTATTGTAAATGAATATAAAAATTGTGTTGGCACCTGACAATGAATTCGTCCTCAATCTAAATTCTAAAAAAAAAAAAAAAAACAAAAAAAAACAACCCCTAAACTGCCAACTGAACTGTTCCTTGTAAATCATACAAAAAATATGAACCCAGTGATATCACATGGCTGATTTGGTTTGTTTCATTTTCCTTTGCAACACAAAAATCCTTAGAAAGTGATAAGAAACTCTTGGGAGAGCTGGACAGTACAAGGTCTTCAGAGAAGAAGCCCCCCTCAGTCAAGTGTTTCGGCCCTTAACTCCCTACACTATAAGGGGGCCGGGCCGCACCAACGTCGTGACTCCTAGCAGAATTCTCCAAGAAGAAGTAATGGAACGGTTGGGCGCAGATCTGACAGTTGAATGTGATACTCAGTGACTCACTCTGTCATACATCAGTGTGTGTTGATGCACCAAGCGGAGACTGTGGTGTTGGTACACCAGATCCCCGACCGACCCTGTCCGCAAAGACATGAAATCTGAAGCAAACTGGTGCTCAGGTCCGTCCTCATGTCCCAAACACACGACGACGGGCACAATAGCCGAGTGGTTAAAGCGTTGACTGTCAATCTGAGGGTCCCGGGTTCGAATCTCAGTGACGACGCCTGGTGGGATCTCCCAGGTCAACATATGTGCAGACCTGCTAGTGCCTGAACCCCCTTCGTGTGTATACGCAAGCACAAGATCAAATACGCAAGTTAAAGATCCTGTGATCCATGTCAGCTTTCGGTGGGTTATGGAAACAAGAACATACCCAGCATGCACACCCCCGAAAGCGGAGTATGGCTGCCTACATGGCGGAGTAAAAACCGCCATACACGTAAAAGCCCACTCATGTACATACGATTGAATGTGGGAGTTAGAGTCCACGAACGCAGAAGACTGAGAAGAAGAAGAAACACACGACAGTCCCTATCGCCAGTGGTGGAGGAAGGAAAGAGGTGAGGTGCAGAGCAAGGTGAACAAAACTTCAGTGTTTCTGCGCTGTGGCGGACAGCTGGAACAAAAGGATGAATGTCAATGCTTTCTGCTCAGTGACAGCTTGAATAGTGAACTGAAAGGACTGAAACCATTCTTCTGCCAACAGCTTACAGCTAAACAAAAGAACTTCAACACTTAAAAGGGGAAAAAATCTTTCAATATTTCTCACTCGTGAAAGAAC
Organism: Babylonia areolata; assembly: GCF_041734735.1. Lineage (NCBI taxonomy): Eukaryota > Metazoa > Mollusca > Gastropoda > Neogastropoda > Buccinidae > Babylonia > Babylonia areolata. The sequence continues at coordinate 33,739,251 of NC_134893.1, read as the reverse complement.
TTCAACGCTGAACTCATGTTAAAGAACGACGACACTTCACTTCTCACATGAGTAAAAGAACTTCCAAACACGTCTCACAAGTGAAATGAACTTGACATTTCTAACTAGCGAAGAACTTCAATACTTAATGCTGGCAGCTTACAATGTTCAAAAAGAATTTCACTACTCCGGCTGACAGCCCGGAGTCCGCCGAGTTCTACACAGAGAGGACGAGGTTCACTGTCTTTTACCAGCTGGTGTCATGGTGTATCATGGCAAACTGACCATGGTGAAATGTCACATGTATGATATGGCAGCTATCACTGTAATGATAACTGAACAAGCAGATCTGCAGTGTGTGTATGATTCTGTGTTCATTATGAGAGATTTGGCGAATTTTTCATAATAAGCGGAATGTATGTAATGATTGCATATATATATATATATATATATATATATATATATATATATATATATGAATGAATGATTCTGTGTGCGTGATGTGTATAAAGTGTTGTGAAAACGTGTTGAAAATTAAGAAAAGGCGACTTGTATAACAGTAGATCACTGTGTCGCTCAGTGTGATTTTTTTTTTTAGTCTGAAAGTAATGTGCAGTGGGACCGAAAACGCATGCACCTTCAAAACACTTCGCAAGAGCTGTATTTCAATAAATAGTTAACAAATCTCTTTTTTGTTGTTTAGGTTAAGGCAAAAAGAAACAACTCAAATACGAAACTCGAGCAGGCAACCACTTTAGAATAAAAAAAGAAGCAAAGCACAGAAAGTTTAGGGCAACTTCGACCATCAAAGGCGTTGAAAAGAAAGTTGATATCATTCAGATTTGAAGTTAGGGTTGTGGAATTGTTGTTTCATCAAGAAGTCTAGGAGTTAGACACATACACATCGACGTTGACTGTAATAATAGCATGACATTTTTGTCCAAGTACAATGATGATGTATCGTATCGTATCGTATCGTATCGTATCGTATCGTATCGTATTGTATTGTATTACTCTCCTTGTCACAACAGATTTCTCTGTGTGAAATTCGGGCTGTTCTCCCCAGGGAGAGCGCGTCGCTACACTGAGAGCGCCACCTTTTTTTTCTTTTTCTTTTTTCTGGCCAAGTTTGTACTTTCAATCAGCTCAGCGTCTTTTCACATTATGATGGTGCGTGACAATGGCATGGTGTTGAAGGTAGGAAGCTGCAGTCCCACAGCGAATTTTGTATTGCTTCTGTTTGTGTTTTTTCAAATGTGTGGCCATTTTAGTCTAGTTCGGCCAGTCCACCCTGTGATACCCCCCCCCCCGCCCCCCGCCCTGTCCCCCGCCCCCACCACCCCCACTTGGATCTCAGTAGCTAATGAGAACTATCATCTATCTGGTGGCCAGTTCACTGGATTAACCTTGGTGTATTCTGTATTGTATAGTGCTGCAAGAGTTTGTACAGAACGTTTTAACTGCTGGCTGTGTGCTCGTTCGTTCACATGTGAAAGAACTTCAACGTTCAGTACATGTTAAAGAACGACAACACTTCACTTCTAACACAAGTGAAAAAAAACAACTTCCAGCACTTCTAACAAGTGAAATGAACTTCACGCTTCTAACTAGTGAAGAACTTCAATACTCATGCTGACAGCTTACGATGTTGAAAAAGAATTTCAGCACTTCGGCTGACTGTTCTACGATAGAACAGTTTAGAGAATGTGCTTCGTCAAAGGAAAACAGGACCAGCGAATAGATAAAAAAATTTTAAGCTCTCAGAGGTTAAAACTTACGTAACGTTAAGGGTGATCATGTAACCACTACCCTGTAATCAGTGGATAATGGAAATACTAACATACATACCCAGCAAGCGTCGCGGCTCCCGAAAACAGAATGTGGCAGCCAAACAGGCGGCATGGAATGTATTGTCTTACAAATCATAGACAGGGATTCTCATGGACACCATAGGGCGTTAGTGACGCTGTCCACAGATTTCATTCTGGTGAAATTAAGAAGTGTCTTGTTAATACATTTTCATGCCAGTTTGTTTTCATATGGTGATTATCCCCAAACATTTTTAGCTAATATACATCCCTTGTCGACTGAGATTAGAAAAAAAAACAACTTTACATGTGTTTTGTAACATTTATTTTGGCAGTCTTTCCATGGAAGATCAGTTTTGCCAAAAGAAAAATATAATATATCAAATTGCTATATATTTCACATTGTAGTTATAAAATGTTTGATTGTACTGGAAACCAAAAGAACAATGCAGATGTTGCGGGGAAAAACATTGCCGATTGCAGATCTTGTGTTTAGCCATAGTGGGTCACTGGGTGCTTAAGATAAGATAAGCAAAAGCAATGTCGCAAATAGAAAGATACATGAATAAATAAATATGCTTGTCCTGTTTTCTTCCATTCCTAACTGCATCCTAAAGTTTTTAATTTTTTTTTTTTTTTTTTATTTTTTGCTGGGTCGTTCATGTTTCTGGGAGCGGTGCCGCCACGTGTGGTGGAGACTCCATATCCCAGAGAAACAGGGTCTGAATGGAATCGTTCTCAGCACTGATGGTAGT
>NC_134893.1:33726709-33734209 GCF_041734735.1 Babylonia areolata | reverse complement strand
TGTTAGGCCCAGAAAATATTGCAAGGCGCATTGTCAAGCCATTTGAGTATACACGAAAGTGGACCATTTATCAAGTGTATTTGTCGATTCCATGACAATGTGCCGAACATTGAATTTAGTTGATTTTCTGTGCGTTGATAGTAAGATTATTTAAATAACGTTTCCCTTCAGCTGCATACAGCTTGTCGTTATGATTATGATAAAGAGAAAATGTGAAAAAAGTATTGCATAAATGATAAGGACAACAGACTGAAGACATACTGTCTAATCTAAAATAACCTGCGCAAGAATTTCTCCCCTATTTTCGTTTCTTCTTAGTTGCATGATTGCAATTAGGATTATATCCAAAAGAAGACGAAGATGAAGAGGAATTATAATGAGGATGCTGATAATTCACAACAAAAATAAAGAAAGGAGGTCAGTATAAGAGCCTTCCACTTGCAATATTTTGATGATGGTAATTGGGGTGAAACGCTGTTAACGTCGTCTCTTTCGCCGTTCGTATGGAGAGAGTTAAAAGTTGAGTCCTGTCACTGATTTCCCTCTTTGTTGTTGGTGTTTTTTTATTTTGTATTGAACACAACCGTATTTTATGAAAACCACCCATGTACATCTAAAGTGACACTACTATTGTTGTTGATCTGATCATGACGCCAGCTGAATCTCACAGTGTTATTTTCAGTACAGAATACAGATTACAGAATGCTTTATTATCTCAATAAGAGAAATTCATGTGTGGTGTAATTTACGGAAACAACACACGAAAATCACAGTCACTCAATGTAAACACATAAAAGACATAAAATGCTGAAATGTCAAGTTGATGAGGACTTTTCGTACAATGATCACAATCATACGCATGCATCCCAACATAAGAACTGTTATTCTCATAATACTGAATTACTACGGTAGCCTACTCTTTTTTTTTCTTTTTTTTTCGAACGTGAAACCTTTTGCTGTTTTGGGAGCTGTTCAGACATAGGTCAACCAGAGCTTATCATACAAGAGATGACTATATCTGTTGTAAAAAAAAAAAAGTCTTTTTGTGGTAAAAAAAATCAGTGTATATATTATATTTTGCCGAAGTAAATCAAGTGCATATGTGTATATTTGTCATTACGTATTGCCTGTGTTGATTGCTGGGGGAGGAAGAGAGAGAATTTTACCGTGTGATATTCAAACCACGTCAAAAAACATGTAATAATAAAGAGCAGCAAAGGAAAAAATATTGTGTTCGTGTGTTCGTTGGAGAACAGCAGTTTGTCATTGTCTCTTACCTACTGCCATTGTCTCTCTCTCTCAGTTGATGTCTCTGTCTCTCTGCTGTCCCTCAGCTCTGTCTCTTGTTTTGCCTGTCTCTTTTCCGACTCTTAGTTTTAACGATTCTCTCTCTCTCTCTCTCTCTCTCTCTCTCTCTCACACACACACACACACACACACACACACACACACACACATATATATATATATATATATATATATATATATATATATATATATATATATATATATACACTCTCATTCGCTCAAACGCTCGCAAACGCGGATGAACCCGTGCTTGTGTCTGCATACATACCACCACATGTTATTTATACTCTACATTAGTAGTAGTAGTAGTAGCAGCAGTAGTAGTAATGTCAGTAGTAGTAGTAGTAGTATCGTATAAATGCACACACAAGAACACATTCAGAACCGCAATGTTCACCAATGCAAATACACACTTGCACCATAGACGCACCAGTCACGCGCAATGCACAATTTCTCCCAAAGCTGGCTGCCCATCGGGAAGAAGAAGAAGAAGAAGTTCAGATATGTGCGACTAAGTCTCATGCCTACATGTTTTACCCTGTTAGACAGCTGATTCGGTTGAGATATCTGCACGTGATCAACGTATACGCCGTGGAACTCACTCACAAGTCTCGAAATTGACTGGACAAGTCCAATTTCTGACAGGGGTGACAGGTTGGAGAGGAGGTTTTTCTCCCTCTTGACTGTGTTTTCTGCTGGGTTGGTCTGTTCTTTAGCTCCAGCGTTGACCGTCAGAGTGTGGAGGTGTTCGTCCTGGGAAGAGCCGGCAATATCCACATTTCTTCCCCTGTACCTTTCTCTTTATAAGACAGGAAAACTTGTAAATTGGTTAATAACATTGCAATACATACGCTACAATTCTTCCCCTCCACCACTCGTTGACTGGTCTTTTTTACGTCTCTTGACAAGGTAAGAAATGATTAGTATATATTACAATGCTATTTTAACAAATTTACGAAACAGAATGGAAAGAACACAGTGAAAGAAATGTGGATATTGTCGAAGATCCAGCCGGTTGGGTTGTGACCAGCTCAGTGACATCTGTCTTCCTGAAAAACTGCAACTGTCAGGCTTCATTCAGACACAGGTGAATAGAAATACAACCGACCGAGTGAAAAAGATTCTTTCTTATACCCTACTTCCTTCAGAAGTGTCTCTGTAAGCCTGCAAGACTTCTGTGAACGAGTCTCGGACAAGGCCCCTAGCACTTGAAGAACAAGTTCAAGACTTGCTTGTTCGACGGAAAGAAACTGGGGACTTTGGGAAGAGGGGAACGAAAGGGTTTCTTGCTCACAGTGAAAGAAATGTGGATATTGCCGAAGAGCCAGCCGGTTGGGTTGTGACCAGCTCAGTGACATCTGTCTTCCTGAAAAACTGCAACTGTCAGGCTTCATTCAGACACAGGTGAATAGAAATACAACCGACCGAGTGAAAAAGATTCTTTCTTATACCCTACTTCCTTCAGAAGTGTCTCTGTAAGCCTGCAAGACTTCTGTGAACGAGTCTCGGACAAGGCCCCTAGCACTTGAAGGACAAGTTCAAGACTTGCCTGTTCGACGGAAAGAAACCGGGGACTTTGGGAAGAGGGGAACGAAAGGGTTTCTTGCTCACAGTGAAAGAAATGTGGATATTGCCGAAGAGCCAGCCGGTTGGGTTGTGACCAGCTCAGTGACATCTGTCTTCCTGAAAAACTGCAACTGTCAGGCTTCATTCAGACACAGGTGAATAGAAATACAACTGACCGAGTGAAAAAGATCCTTTCTTATACCCTACTTCCTTTTTCCAGAAGTGTCTCTGTAAGCCTGCAAGACTTCTGTGAACGAGTCTCGGACAAGGCCCCTAGCACTTGAAGAACAAGTTCGACGGAAAGAAACCGGGGATTTTAGGAAGAGGGGAACGAAAGGGTTTCTTGCTTCCAGTGGAGAAGTGGTACTCAGTTCATTTAGCAAGGAGCTGTGCGTGGAACGCACTGAGCGACTTACACGGTGACACCGAAACTTAAGCGTTGTAAGGTATGTAAAGTGTTTACGGACAATATCCTCATTTCTTCACATGTGTTCTTTCCATGCATTCAGTTTCGTTCCCAAGACAGACAAATCGTATATTTGTTTCAATAAAATTATAATATACACTCTACATTTCTTTCCCTGTCAAGAGACGTAAAGAAGAATCATCAATATAATGATGATGGTTGTATAAAGGAAGGCCAGCCAAAGAGTGGGTGGGAAGAAATGTAGAGTATGTATTATATTATTTACCAATCTACAAGTTTTTCCGTTTTATAAACGGAAAAGTGCAGAGGAAGAAATGTGGCTATTGTCGTTTCTGGTGTCGTCTTTGTGATGTCGTTCACACAAGTTTGCTTTTAAAACTGTAGTGGAAGTAGTAGTAGCAGAGGATGGACTGAACAAGCCATGAAGCTTTTTAACTGTCCCTCCTTTTGTTGTGCCGGTCTAGGTCTTGACCTGGGGGTCGATACCGGATAAGCCTGTCCAGATACCAGGTTAGGCTAGTTGGGTCCCCCCTCCCCCTTTCTATTATTTTTATTTATTAATTTCTTCTTTTTTTTTCTTTCTTTTTTTTTTTGGCCTGCCGCAACACGCTGCCCCGGAACTGAACTCAGGGGTGTGAGGTTGGGGTGCTGAGGCTGCTTTGGACCCTCTTCTATCCTTTTGTTGTCCCGAGTAGACCTATTTTTATGTTTTATCTTACGCCTCTGTGCACGCAGGTCAACAAAAGTCAATGATGACGGCTGACCTTCCAAACTGAAGATTGAAGACAACGTAGCATGATTTGGTCAAGATTTCACAACCCAGTTCACCAAGCTTCTACTTCTAAGCTTCTAAAAATGGTTACGAATTTGGAGTTATTGTTCAGCTGGTTCTTGAATGCATTGTAGATAGATCCCGTTTTAGCTGAAGTGGCATGTCATTTCCATATGGTAGTAACTAAGTTACTAAACCAGTACTTTTGTGTGTGTTGATATTTGAATGTTGAGCACGCGCACGCACACACACACACACACACACACACACACACACACACACACACACACACACACACTGTGAGGGTGGAGGGGAGGGGAGGGGAGGTAGAATGGTAGAATGTCCGATTCACCTGTTCTTGTTTGGTCTACTGTAGGATCGTGCCCACACCCCAAAATGGCTTCATGAGCGTTTGACTCTTTTTGGTCCGTTTCCGTCATGTTGCTTGCGTCGCTTTCCGTTTTGCCTTTTCAGCACCTCTGTCTGTCTTTCTGTCTGTCTGTCTGTCTCTCTCTCTCTCTCGCTCGCTCTCCATCTCTTCATCTATCTCTCTTTCACAAATATTATGGACACCCTCGCCTCTTAAAATTGACTTTTATTTTCATATTGTGCTGACGATAGCGTTGTTAGAAACATGTCTATATGATTATCTTTATAAAGCCTCTAAGTGTGGAGAAAATGCTTTTTCATAATCTGATCAAAGACTTGTAATACTTATTTTTGTATCTTATGCAGTCATTTTTTGTTCATGATTGTTTATAGCTCGACAGATATTGTTCACATTCCTTCACGAGGGGCTGAGGCCTAGTGTGAATAAACCATCTTCAGTCTTTATCTAACACACACACACACACACACTTGCACACACACGCGCGCGCGCGCGCGCACACACACACACACACACACACATACACACACACACTTGCACACACACACGCATGCGCGCGCACACACACACACACAGTCACGCGCACGCACACGCACACACACGCACACACACGCAAACACACACACACACACATTTGCACACACCCACGCGCACACACACACGCGCGCACACACACACACACACATACACTCAAGCATTACGCACGCACGCACACACGCATACACGCACGCACACACACATACACGCACACACACTTGCACACACACACACACACACACACACACACACACACACACACAGAGGGAGTGGTGGTGGTGGTGGTGGAAGGGGGGCATCCAGTCTGAGTACACATCTCAGTGACAGGTGATTCAGGAACTACAGGCGATGACAGCGAGGGAGGGGGGGGGGGGGGGGGCGGGAGAGGGACAGGTGTAGTGATGGAATCACCCAGAAAGGAGACACCATGTGTAGTGTTGGAAGCAGTGAAGAACTCGAGGCGGCGAGAGATAATAATGGGCATGGTGGGTCTGATGAGACAGAAGAGAGCGTGCGTGCATGTATGTGTGTGTGTGTGTTCGTGTGTGTGTATGCGTGTGTGTGTGTTGCTGTGCCTGCGTATGTACGTAGGTACGTGTTTCAGAAGGGAAAAAAAAGTGGGTTTATACATGCATGCGTGTGTGCGTGCGTGCGTCACTGAGTTGTTTTGTATTTGTATTGTATTTGTATTTCTCTTTCTTTTTTTCTTTCTTTTTTTTCTTTCTTTTTTTTGTGTGGGTCACAACAGATTTTTCTGTGTGAACTTCGGGCTGTTCTCCCCAGGGAGAGCACGTCGCTACACTGAGAGCGCCACCCTTTTTTTTTTTTTTGTATTTTTCCTGCGTGCAGTTTTAGTCGGGTTTTTTTTTCTATCGAAGTGGATAATTCTACTGGATTTTGCCAGGGACAACCTTTTTGTTGCCGTGGGTTCTTTTACGTGCGCAAAGTGCATGCTGCACACGGGACCTCGGTTTATCGTCTCATCCGAATGACTAGCATCCAGACCACCACTGAAGGTCTTGTGGAGGGGGAGAAAACATTGGCGACTAAGCCGTGGTTCGAACCAGCGCGCTCAGATTCTGTCCCTTCCTAGGCGGACGCGTTACCTCTAGGCCATCACTCCACTTTTTCTCCTGTTATAGTCACTTATGTCTATGACCATCGGAACAGCTCTGGACTAGAATATGATTACAGTGGAGTGTCTTACCCGCCGCTTGTATTGGCCAAGAGGGCTTTAAGGTTAGGACAGTCGGCGTTGGGATAATAATCTCCAAACAGCCAACTGGCTCCAGAGGCAGCACATGCAGCACTAAGAGCCAGTGCAGTCTTGCCTCCTATGTTTGAGAGTCATAGTCCTTCGCATGAAGGCTAAAAAAGTAAATCAATGTCCATTGCAGTGGAGAGAAGCCATTAATCATTCAGCTCTCACCTTGCTGTTGGCTGAGTTTTCCCCGAATCGCACGTTGGCTATCTTCATTCTCCTTCTCCTTCTTCTTCGTTCGTGGGCTGCGACTCCCACGTTCACTCGTATGTACATGAGTGGGCTTTTACGTGTATGACCGTTTTTTACCCCGCCGTGTAGGCAGCCACACTCCGTTTCCGAGGGTGTGCATCCTGGGTATGTTCTTGTTTCCATAACCCACCGAACACTGACATGGATTTCGGGATCTTTAGCGTGCGTATTTGATCTTATGCTTGCGTATATGTACGAAGGGGGTTCAGGCACAAGCAGGTCTGCACATGTGTTGACCTGGGAGATAGGAAACAATCTCCATCCTTTACCCACCAGGCGCCGTTACCGAGATTCGAACCCGGGACCCTCAGATTGAAAGTCCAACGCTTTAACCACTCGGCTTTGGCGCCCGCCAGTTATCTGCATGATGTTGCTCAACGGTCATGGCGGAACCGACCGCCATGCGGTCATTTCCAGGGTTGGGCAAATCCTGTGAAAATGTAATCATCTCAGAGCAAAGAGACACACACAAACTGAAGTGGTATGAGGCACTGGAAAGGTCTCACGGCCAGCACGTGCTTGTCAAGACAAGCCCCTTGCAAGGCACAGTGCAAGGAACAAGGGAAGGTAGATGGATCAAAAGAGATGGGAGGACAGTGTCCCAAAATGCTCAGGCCGGAGGGCTCACTACTGCGCTCTGAAAAAGGAGAGGAACTGAAAGAAACGGAGAGAACAGGATGTCAGGTCATCAGTGGTGCCCGCTCCGTCGGAGACTTAGGGATAGAAGAGGAAAGAGGAGGAGGAAGAGGGGGAGGAGGAAGAGGGGGAGGAGGAAGAGGAGGAGGAAGAGGGGGAGGAGGAGGAGGAAGAGGAAGAGAAGGAAGAAGGGGGAGAAGGAGGAGAGGAGGAAGAAGGGGGAGGAGAGGAGAAGGAGAAGGAGAGGAGGAGGAGGAGAGGAGGAAGAAGGGGGAGGAGGAGGAGAGGAGGAAGAAGGGGGAGGAGGAGGAGAAGAGGAAGGAGGAGGAGAAGAAGAAGAAGAGAAAGGAGGA
>NC_134893.1:33714209-33724209 GCF_041734735.1 Babylonia areolata | reverse complement strand
GCCCGGAAAGCCGACTTGTCAGCGACGCCCGCGCGGATAGCCCCTCGTCTTTCGCCCTAAATCAGTGGTCATCGCGCGCATCAGTTCTGGACAGTCGGGGGCTGTCTCCGATTATAATCACAGTGATCCTACCCTACCTCCCTCCCCACACCCCGGACCACAAGACGGCACAAGGTACAGACCAACAGACCTATCGTGTTGCATGTTGTTGGCTGCGTTGACCTTTTTTTTTCTTTTTTTTTTTGTTTTTTGTCTGCGTCCGTGACCAACCTGGCAATTAAAGGATCTGCCAGAGGCTAGAGAGAGAGGGAGAGAGAGGGGGGGGGGGAGAGGGGAGAGAGAGAAGGAGACACAGAGAGAGGAGACAGAGACAGAGAGAGAGAAGGAGACACAGAGAGAGAAGACACACAGAGAGGAGAGACAGAGAGAGGAGACACACAGAGAGAGGAGACAAGAGAAAGAGGAGACAGAGAGGAGACAGAGAGAGGGGGGAGACAGAGAGAGAGTGGGAGACAGAGAGGAGACACAGAGAGAGAGAGAGAGGAGACAGAGAGAGAGGAGACGGAGAGGAGACAGAGAGAGGGGGGAGACAGAGAGAGAGTGGGAGACAGAGAGGAGACAGAGAGAGAGAGAGAGAGAGGGGGGGGAGACAGAGAGAGAGGAGACGGAGAAAGAGGAGACACACAGAGAGAGGAGACAGGAAAAGGAGACACAGAGAGAGGGAGAGGAGACAGATCCCCTCCTGTTTGATGCAGGGAAGATGAGAGGACAAGGTAGATGAGGGTCCCAGCTCAGTGTATCAACTTTCGGGTGCTGTCTTGGCAGGGTCTTTTCGGGGCGCCGGTTGACCTTAGGGCAGTCTGGTCACAGGGTTGTTTGTTCTGTGGGTCTTCCTCCAGCTCGTGTCACATTGTGGGGGTTTTCCCCACTCTCGGCGCTCATTTCGATGGGTTATGGAAGCTGGAACATAACCAGCATGCACACCACCTAAAAAAAAACGGTGTATGGCTGCCAACATGGCCAGGGAAAAAAACCCAACACGGTCATACACGTAAAAGCGCCCACTCGCATGTTTGGGTTAATTTATGTGTGATTTGCAGTTCACCACGAAAGCAGAAGAATTGAAATGTTTCTTTCAGCGTCGAAACGTTCACATAAAATAGGCATCGTTTAAAGGGAGTTTTCGTGCATGATTATTCAGTGCAGTATGACAAAACAGCTACTGGGTTTGAGTATTTCTGTTGTTTGATTTTTTACCGTTTTTTGTTTTGTTTTGTTTTTTTGTTTTTAAAGTTCTTAATTTTTTTGTTTGCTGGTTGTTTGGTTATACCTAACTTTTAGCAGTTAACTTTCTGTCTTGGTCGCCTACCCTCCCCCCCCCTCTCTCTCTCTCTCTCTCTCTCTCAAGAAAGGGTAACGAATCTTAGACAATGTTGCCGATTTTCGGTAGTAATAAATGAAGTGTTTTTTTTTTTTCCTTTTTTTTAATGTCATGCAATATAATCGACTTATTTCTGTCAGTTGTCTGGGGGGTCTTATTCTGAAAAAAAATGCTATTACACACCCTTGTCTGTTATTGGGTGGAAGGAGGGATGGATAGGGACGTAGATAAGACAGAAGGTGGACAGATGGACGGATGGACAGGGACGTAGATAAGACAGATGGTGGACAGATGGACGGATGGACAGGGACGTAGATAAGACAGATGGTGGACGGATGGACGGATGGACAGGGACGTAGATAAGACAGATGGTGGACGGATGGACAGGGACGTAGATAAGACAGATGGTGGACGGATGGACAGGGACGTAGATAAGACAGATGGTGGACGGATGGACAGGGACGTAGATAAGACAGATGGTGGACGGATGGACAGGGACGTAGATAAGACAGATGGTGGACGGGTGGACAGATTGACAGATGGATAGGGGCGTTGATAAGACAGATGGTGAACGGATGGACATGGACGTAGATAAGACAGATGGTGGACGGGTGGACAGGGACGTAGATAAGACAGATGGTGGACGGATGGACAGGGACGTAGATAAGACAGATAAATACGACGGACAGATTGAGAGGTTGCTAGGTGATGGATGAAAGATTGTTTGGTGGACAGAGGCAGACAGTGTACATTGTATGTGAATGCACGCATGCATCATAGTTCCATCTTCTCTTCGCCTCTTCACAGTGTCAGTTCAGCCTGGTTAATGAATGACGTCGTCCTTTCCAAGTCCTGTGTGGAGCCACGAAGGTTGGTGTGCAGTAGGGGGGGGTCTGGGGGAGGGGGGGGGGGGGTGTCGGCCTCTCCAAGTCCTGTGTGGAGCCATGGAGCTTGATGTGCAGTAGGGGGGCGGGGGTGGGGGGGGGGTGGGGGTCGGCCTCTCCAAGTCCTGTCTGGAGCCATGGAGCTTGATGTGCAGTAGGGGGGCGGGGAGTGGGGGGGGGGGGGGGGGGTGACGGCCACACGGTGTCTCTGAGCCCCTTCAGGAGGGGACAGGTCTGGTGAATGTGTTCTTGTGTTCGGTCGTCGAGACCACAGGAGCAGGTGGGGGATGGATGGTACCAGCTGCATCTTCCTGAACTCTAGATGGGCATTGAGAAGGCAATGGCCAGTTCGTAAAACTCATAATCCACCACCTGTTGCCGTTGTTCGGTAAAAGTCGATAGCTACGGTAATATCCACAGGATTTACTTATTCATACCTTTGGTGAATCCTGGTTTGTCCAGTTGACGGGCGTATCGATAGCACATACAAATACTCGTTCCACACGGCACTTTTTGCTTTGTGCACCTTCAATATTGAGGAACGTGGTGCGTCAACCAGAGACAGGATTCATCATACGTACCACAGAATTTTTTTTTTTAAAAAAAATTAAACCAGCAAGAACAAAACGTCATATACTTTAAAGTAACAACAAAAAAAACAAATACAATTGCCATAACGTTTTACAGACTATAGCAACAACATAAACAATGCAACGTTGTCCATTATGGGGTGTTCAGTCTGAAGTCAAGCGAAGAAAAAAAAAAAAGGAGGAAAGTCATTACCAACCAGCTTCTCAAAGCAAATGTCTGACCACAAATGTCTCGCTCGTTTTCCCAGTCTCCCGGTCCAACCACTACAATGAACAGATGCCAAAATGTCTTCACCTTCCGATTTCATGAGTTCCGTTCCTTAAACCCTTGTCCGGCTGAACCTCGATGAAATAAAACTGGCGTGGCATGTGATTTGAGCACAAGAACGTGGAGTGACGGGCTAGAGGTAACGCGTCCGCCTAGGAATCGAGAGAATGAGCGCGCTGGTTCGAATCACGGCTCAGCCGCCGATATTTTCTTTCCTTCCAATAGACCTTCATTCTGTAGGAAAATCCACTTCGATAGGAAAAACAAATAAAACTGCACAAAGGAAAAAAACAACAACAAAAATGGGTGGTGCTGTAGTGTAACGACGCGCTCTCCCTGGGGGGAGCAGCCCGAATTTCACACGGAGAAATCTGTTGTGATAAAAAGAAATTCAAATACAAATACTTGTGTCGTGTCGAGTGGTGTGTTTGAGTTAGCTGAACAGTTAGACGTGGCGTCCCAAGAAGAGGAAGCACAGAATGACTTCTACTTCTTCTGCGTTCACTCGTATGCACACGAGTGGGCTTTTACGTGTATGACCGTTTTTACCCCGCCATGTAGGCAGCCATACTCCGTTTTCGGGGGAGTGCATGCTGGGTATGTTCTTGTTTCCATAACCCACCGAACGCTGACATGGATTACAGGATCTTTAAAGTGCGTATTTGATCTTCTGCTTGCATATACACACGAAGGGGTTTCAGGCACTAGCAGGTCTGCACATATGTTGACCTGGGAGATAGTAAAAATCTCCACCCTTTACCCACCAGGCGCCGTAACCGTGATTCGAACCCGGGACCCTCAGATTGGCAGTCCAACGCTTTAACCACTCGGCTATTGCGCCCGTCAACAGAATGACGAACGGTGAAGGATGGCCTGAAACTGTAACCACTGTCATCTTGACAACGGTTGGACAACAGCCCTTTACTGACGAGCATACTTCTGTCGTCAGCAGTCTAGGGGTTAAACTTCCGTCACGCCTTCTGTTCCATCTGTCTGACCTTGCATACCCTGCTTGTTTGCAACCGGCTACACATGGGTTGTGTGTGTGTGTGTGTGTGTGTGTGTGGACTGTGTGTTTGTGTGTGGACGTGAGGCGCGCGCGTGTGTGTGTGTGTGCGCGCGCGCGTGCGTGCGTGTGTGTGTGTGTGTGTGTGTGTGTGTGCGCGCACGAGTGTGTGTGTGTGTGTGTGTGCGCTGTGTGTGTGTGTGTGTGTGTGTGTGTGCTCACGCGAGCATGTGTGAGCGTGTGTGTGGCCTTGACAAGGCCGTTTGCCGGACAAAGAAATACTTGCAGACTGTGGTGGTCTGTTCTTTCCATTGCCTTTTCTTTTCTTTTCTTTTTTTTTTTAACTTGACGCTAATTGTCTTCTCCTCTCCGCGTGTTGTGTTTTTCTGGCCGAGACACGACAGCTGACTTAACGCGTGCGATGGAGCGCACAGTCGTGCGTGGACATGATGTATAGGCCACTGTGATGATGTTGTTTTGTTGTTGTTTTTTTCTCTTCTTTTAACAAAAACACACATACGCACCTAACAGGGGGTGGGGGGGGAAGGCACCTCCGCTCTCGAAAGCAAGCAAGAATGTAAGCAAGTAAAGCAAGCATGCGCGCGCACGCCACATTGACACACACGAAGGGACAGCATGAATAGTGAGGAAGAATGAGTGAGCTTGTTCTCAGTTTGCTTAAATCGTTGTTTTGTTGTTGTTGTTGTTGTTTTTTAGTTAAAGTTCAATCCTCGCTCCATATTAACTTTTTTTTTTTTTAAAGATGACAATAACAATAATAATAATAATAATAATAATAATAATGATAATGATAGTAATAATAGCAATAAAGTTCATTCCTGCTCCATCTTCTCTTAAAGTACACACAGTGGAACCTTGTAGCGCAGATATGAAGACTCGTAACTACATAAAAAAAGACCACTCCTCCTGTCCCGAACCCCACCCTCTCCTCAAAAAAAGAAAACTCTTATTGTTTCTTCTTTAATGCCTAATACCCATAACCCCCATCCCCTCCTCCCCCCCCCCCCCCCCCCCCCCCCCCCCCCCCCCACACACACACACACACCCCTCCTAAAAAAAAACCAAACAAACAAAAAAACCCAAAAGCAAACAAACAAACAAAAAAATGTTGTTGGTTTAATCCTTAATGTCTTTAAAAAATCATGCAGTGGCAACTAACCTCTTGGCCAGTGTTGACAGGGTCATTAGAAGACACGGGATGAGGGGGTGTCGGGGGAGGTGCTTCAGGCAGCCAACAGGGCATGATAAATTAAGCAGACTCGGAATGGCTGGCGTCCTTAGCGTGGCCTAGTCTTATTGCCTGCCATTCGGAGCTAAATGGTTGAGATACTGTGTCATGAACTGTTTTGTGGGTTTGTATTAGTGGTTTTTGACTCACTTGTGTAAACAAAGTGAGTCTATGTTTTAACCGGGTGTTCGGGTGTGTGTGTATGTGTGCGTGTGTGTGTGTGTGTGCATGGTAAACTTTAACATTGCCATTTTCTTTGGAAATACTTTTTCTGCCAATATAAAAAAATTGGCTTAAACATAGTATGAAAAGAAATCTTCAGTCATACCACTAACAGGTTGTAAGTCTCCAGAATTAAGTCGTATTTCCGAATCATTAACGGTTTATTTCGTTGAGATGTGTTCCGAAATCCGAAAATTCAAAATACCGTTTTCCATTGCGTTTGGCCGACTTAGAAGGTAAGTTGTTTTCGAAGACAACATGACCTCGTGTTTCTTGTTCACAATCAGAAGGAAAGAAACACAAATTCTGGACAGAACACTTACAGTGATACTAACTACACCATCGACTAGTTTACTGCATATAAATATTCTATAATGTAGACACTGAATTAACTGGAATGAACATAAAAGAAAAATTGAATCGATCGTTTCTTTCAGCCCGTTGTAGACTGGTTTGTGCAGATCTAGAGATCAACCTTTTGTTGCCATGTGCATGAAGCGATGCCAACGTCTCCCTTACGCAAAATCTCGATGAAGTCAACTCTAAGCGCACAAAAAAAAACAAAAAAAAAACACCTCAGCCGGGTGGGCATCAGCAGCGCCCCGTGGTCAGCATACCGGCGAAGGGAAGCTGTTGTGTTGAGGGACAGGGAAGAAGAAGGAATCAGGCCCGTGATGGATGGAGTGACGAAGACATGGTCGTTTAACTGGGAAGTAACTTGATCTGCGGGCCAATTTGGCTGGACCACGTACCTCGTGCGTTCTTTTTGTCTTTTCTCTGCTCTCTGTCTGTCCGTCTGTCTGTCTGTCTGTCTTTCTGCCTCTCTCCTCTCCCACTTCTCCCTTTCTCCTCTCTCTCTCTCTCTCTCTCTCTCTCTCTCTCTCCATCATATTTATACCTTTATCATTTATTGTGTAGTGTGGACCTTGTATAGGACGGGGACTGGATATATTTAAAAAAAAACAAAAATAAAGCAAAAACAAAAAAAACACTAGTGTTTATCCTCAGAAACAGTTTTGTCCTCTGTCTCTGTCTCTCTCTCTGAACTGAACTTAACCACATGTCACTGAACGATCAGAAAACAGAATGTATATCAATTACCTCTCGACAAAAACGACAGAATATTCCAACATCTATCCCTTCTGTACACATAGGAAATACACTGCTTGAAGAAGTGAAAAGTCACAAAGTACAAAGAGTTACCGTGGATAGGAATCTTTCCTGGTCATCCCACATTGATGATCTGTGCAAACGCATATTTGAAAAGGTGTTCCAGCTCTCAAAAATCAAAACCCTTTTGGATATGAAAGCACGAAAACATATTTTATCATGCGTTTATTCAAACGTCTATCGATTATGCCTCAACTCTATATGACATGTGCAGTGTCAGTACATTGAAACCTATATCTAGAATCCATAAACTCTATATGACATGTGCAGTGTCAGTACATTGAAACCTATATCTAGAATCCATAAACGAGCTTTTAAGATTGTACTGTCAAAATCTACTAGTTTAACGCTTGGAGATTATTTAACCACGGACATTCTTCCACCAACACACAAATTACAGTGTAATAAAGCAGTGATGATGTTTCGTATAATGAACGGATTTGCCCCTCTAACACTAAATGTAAGATTTCAACAAAACCAGTCAAGTACACAGATAATGTAGTCATCCGAAAACCCAGAACTGACCTCTTTATAACTAGCCTTGTTTACTCAGGAGGGTCACGTTGGAACACTTTACCTTTGATTATCAAAAATGAAAGCAGTATTTCTTCCTTTAAATTAGCTTACAAAACATTTCTATTTCAGGAAATAAAAACTTCAGTGTAGACAACTTGTTGATTATTTTGTTAGATGCTTTGTTCATTTTTATTTTTTTACTTCACGTTAACCAATGTTAGTGGAGCCCCCCCACCCTGGTCTCTCTCTGTGTCTGTCTGTCTCTCTCTCTCTCTCTCTCGCGTGTGTGTGTGTGTGTGTGTGTGTGTGTGTGTGTGTTATTTTTACCATTATTATGCTTTTATGTAGTATAGTATTCGCATTTTATGACTTTAGCATTGTGTAGTGCTTGCAATGACATATATAATGTAGTTTTGTGTAGTGTAGACCCTGTTTCAGGGCGGGGACTGGATGAAAAAAAAGCGCGCCAGTGCTTATCTATTATCCTCGATAATAAAGAATTTGTCTTGTCTTCTCTCTCTCTCTCTCTCTCTCTCTCTCTCTCTCTCTCTCTCCATGTCTTTCTGTCATTCTCTGTCTCCCTCTATGTGCGCACGCACACTGTTGTGTGTTTCCACTCCATCCGCAAACCATCGTTTGTTGAAGAATGTGGGGAGGAAAACTCAGATCTTGTGAGGGCTCGCGCAAGCACGCACGCACGCACGCCCACGGCCTGCATCTTCGTGTGTGTGTGTGTGTGTGTGTGTGCGTGCGCGTGCGCGTGTGTGTAGGGGGACGGGGGGGGGGGGTGCGTGGGGATGTGTGCGCGGCAGTGTTCGTGTGTGTGTGTGGTGCGTGTGTGTGTGTGCGTGTTTGTGTGTGTGTGCGTGTGTGTGTGCGCGCGCGTGTGTGTGTATGTGTGTGTGTTTCAAAAACAGAAATGCGATCTATCAGGCTAAAACTTTTGACCACTCGCACGACGGGTGTAGGTTTTGTTTTTGTGGCGGACTGTCAGTGTCAGCACGCCATTCACTGGAGGAGGAGGAGGAGAAATAGGGCCTGTCCAGGCTCGGTTTCCAGTGACTTGGTTTGGAATGTCCATTATGTCTCGGGGCGGTCCCTCAACGACATCCCCACCCCACGCCCTCCCCCCTCCCACCCACGATACCCTTCTTCACCACCACCACCTCTCCCCCGTCCCCCTTCCCCCTCCCCTCATCTCTCACTCATCTCCCACCTCTGGAACAACAGAGGCTGCTGCTGCTGACGATGATGATGAGCTTCCTACATCTTATTACTTTTGCCGGCCGGCGTCTTCGATTTCAGTTTCGCAGTGTTGTAGGAGTGCCACCACGCTTCAAGTATTTTGTAAGTATTTACTTATATGTCTTCTGTTTCAGTGTTCCTGGTTCATTTTGTTTTTTATTATTGTGTACTTGCGTTATTAACGTATCTTATGTTTCTTCCATGTTTCAAGTGTTGGTGTGCTTGCTCATGTATTTTCAGTGTTAAGAGTTCCTTTTTTTCCACTTAGGGTGTCATGGGTGGATGGTTTCCAATGTTCAGTTGCATGAGTTTTCTGGCATCTGCTTCCGTGTGTGTGTGGGGGGGGGGGAGTATTGATGGGGGAGGCGGGGGTGGTGGTGAACGAAATGTAAAGCGCTTTGAGCAGTATTTCTGGGGAAACGCGCTATATAAATGTCCATTGTTATCATTATTATTAATCGAGTTGTTTTGCGTGCCGAGAGTTCACAGTCAAGTTCTCCGAAGCTAGTACTCATGCAGTGTCTTACCCGAGTCTGTGTAACATCTGACGTAAAAACCATAACTTTTAATGCACAATAGTATGGTGCGTTGCCGTCCTTAACCTCTTAGTTTGTAAAATGTTTTACCCTCTGGCGGACACTGAGCGTTGACTACGTTCCCAAACTGCAGTGGGCATGACCGTCATGTTCCTGGGTCCAAAAGCTATCCGAACCAGCGAACAGTTTCAGAACTTTTAAACATACAGTTGAA
Source organism: Babylonia areolata (assembly GCF_041734735.1). NCBI lineage: Eukaryota > Metazoa > Mollusca > Gastropoda > Neogastropoda > Buccinidae > Babylonia > Babylonia areolata. The sequence continues at coordinate 33,714,928 of NC_134893.1, read as the reverse complement.
ACTGAACGATAAAGCGTCAAATGGGAGGGGGGGGGGGATGTTCTGTTTTCAAACTATGACACCAGCTTCTCCTGTTTTAGCTGAATTTCTACTAAACAATCGGGTTTATTTGTTTAGATATTACATATTTTGTCGCCGTACGGAAGCTGTTAGCTGACACCAGCATTTTACTGAAAAAAAAATAAAATAAAATAAACACCACCACCATTTTCTGAAAAACGTAAAACGCGCAGTGTACAAGGGAATTCTCGGCCACAGTTAAAGCTGTATGTTACTGAGATGTCAGTGAAGCGTTTGAATTCATGTTAATACTGAGAACTGTGCATGGACTGCTTTCAAGTTTCAGATTGTAGACCGTGACGGTACCAGTGCCATGCGTTGACCACATTTATATATACCAGTGCCGTTTTGCGGCCATTTTTTTCCCCACTGTAAAACTGAAGTAACCTCCACCCCCACCCCCTACGCCCAGTACCTAATTTTATACAAGTAGTGGGGACCCAAACATTTTGTTTTTTACGCTTTGAATTCATGTCGATTTTTGGACAGACCACATTACAAAAATGGTGGAACTCGGAAGTGTAGTGATCGTCGTTTCAGTTTTGATTTTGTTGGTGATCTCGGCTAGTTGAAATCATGGTAAGATTATGTAGAAAGGCGTTATGTTGAGGAAAGTGTGAACGAATCGGTATTGTGCAGAATGCTGATTTCCATTCACT
>NC_134893.1:33671709-33709209 GCF_041734735.1 Babylonia areolata | reverse complement strand
AATTCGCTCCAGGTTTTGTAGCCATTGTGATAAATGTAACCTCACCTTCAAGGCTGTACACAGTCATAACTCGCAAAGACTGTCAGTGCTTACTTGACGATCATAGATGCGCAAGTGAACACGCAGGCATTCACACCGTGGCACCCCGGAGATGAAAAAATTGAAGAAGAAGAAAGAAGAAGAAGAACCTGAAACACAAATAACTGCGGTGGCTTTCAGCACCCTGACTAATCGTGTGATCAGCGACAAACGGATGTTTAACACTCCCACGACGCTCGTTCGGCTCACGCGCACAAGTGTGCTGCACTCCCATTTTATCTCAAATCCGGAGCAATTAGCTGAAACGGGTTTTTTTGTGGTGGTGGTGGTGTTTGTTTTCGCCGTGCCCATTATTTGAAACATTGTGCGGAGTTGTTCCATGATCGTTGAGGAGCAAGGAAAGATTCCTCCCGGCACAACTGTGCACTGCCAGTTTATCTCAAATCCGGAACAATTAGCTGAAACGACGTTGTTGTTCATTCGCCGTACCCATCGTTTGAAACCTTGTCCGGAGTTGATCCATGATCGTGAGGAGAAAGGGTGGGTTTCTCACGGCAAAAAGATGGCCATCTCTCATTGGCACGTACGCAGCATCACGTGATCTTCCGGTCTGGGGCCGGGCGTAGAGGGGTCCTGGGAAAGGCACCGAAGGACATTTATCTTGCCTTTTATCTCAGAAACGGTGTGTGTGTGTGGCCGGCGGCGACGACGTTTAATTCGCACTTCTATGTAAACATTTGTCTATGAAATTATGGCTTTATATCGTCGTTTGTCAACAATATTTTTTCTCGCTTCAAACGACGTGGAGGCGTGTGGACTGATCCATATACGGCACACCACATCGCTGTAAATACAAACATTAAAAAAAACAGAGCATATGCCTGATCTTAGATTAAACCCAACGCGCTAATCTGGCCTTCGTTGAAAGGCTTGCCCAGGTTTGTGTCAAACACAGAATGCAAGAAAAAATGTAATCACAATAAAATGCAATAAATTGAGAAATACGTAGATGGAATATTAGATAACTAAAACAAAAAATGGGTCACGCTAAGAGAACCCCCGAACCCACGCACGCACACACAAATACACACACACCCCTTGACCATCGCTATGCTTTCAAAGTCTCATAGTAGCTCCAGGAGGTCTTAGCTACCACGACAACGCCCTTTATAACGCTGACACAGGGAAGATTTGTGGGATAAGTCTCTGAGCACAATCTTTCGAAACAGGGGTAAAATCTGAACAGCACAAGCAATAGATTTTTTTTTTTCAACGTCCGCGATGAATCAGCTGATTAGCAGCAGGAAATGTTTCCTCCCTCCCTCCCCACACCACACTCCCCACCACACCACCCCCTCCCCAGTCACCACTCCCTGTCTCCCTCTCCCCCACCACACCACCCCCTCCTCTCCCCAGTCACCACTCCCTGTCTCCCTCCCCCCACCACACTCCCCACCACACCACCCCCTCCTCTCCCCAGTCACCACTCCCTGTCTCCCTCCCCCACACCACCCTCCCCACCACACCACCCCCTCCTCTCCCCAGTCACCTCTCCCTGTCTCCCTCTCCCCACCACCCTCCCCACCACACCACCCCCTCCTCTCCCCAGTCACCACTCCCTGTCTCCCTCCCCCCACCACACTCTCCACCACACCACCCCCTCCTCTCCCCAGTCACCTCTCCCTGTCTCCCTCTCCCCACCACCCTCCCCACCACACCACCCCCTCCTCTCCCCAGTCACCACTCCCTGTCTCCCTCCCCCCACCACACCACCCCCTTCTCTCCCCAGTCACCTCTCCCTGTCTCCCTCCCCCCACCACACTCCCCACCACACCACCCCCTCCCCAGTCACCTCTCCCTGTCTCCCTCTCCCCACCACACTCCCCACCACACCCCACCACCCCCCCTCCTCTCCCCAGTCACCACTCCCTGTCTCCCTCTCCCCACCACACTCCCCACCACACCACCCCCTCCTCTCCCCAGTCACCACTCCCTGTCTCCCTCTCCCCACCACACCACCCCCTTCTCTCCCCAGTCACCACTCCCTGTCTCCCTCTCCCCACCACACCACCCCCTTCTCTCCCCAGTCACCACTCCCTATCTCCCCACACCACACTCCCCACCACACCACCCCCTTCTCTCCCCAGTCACCACTCCCTGTCTATCTCCCCACACCACACTCCCCACCCCCTTCTCTCCCCAGTCACCACTCCCTATCTCCCCACACCACACTCCCCACCACACCACCCCCTCATCTCCCCAGTCACCACTCCCTGGCTCCCTCTCCCCACCACCCTCCCCACCACACACCACCCCCTCCTCTCCCCAGTCACCACTCCCTGGCTCCCTCTCCCCACCACCCTCCCCACCACACCACCCCCTCCTCTCCCCAGTCACCACTCCCTGGCTCCCTCTCACCACCACCCTCCCCACCACACCACCCCCTCCTCACCCCAGTCACCACTCCGTCTCCCTCCCCCCACCACACCACCCCCTCCTCTCCCCAGTCACCACTCCCTGTCTCCCTCCCCCCACCACACTCTCCACCACACCACCCCCTCCTCTCCCCAGTCACCACTCCCTGTCTCCCTCTCCCCACCACCCTCCCCACCACACCACCCCCTCCTCTCCCCAGTCACCACTCCCTGTCTCCCTCCCCCCACCACACCACCCCCTTCTCTCCCCAGTCACCTCTCCCTGTCTCCCTCCCCCCACCACACTCCCCACCACACCACCCCCTCCCCAGTCACCTCTCCCTGTCTCCCTCTCCCCACCACACTCCCCACCACACCCCACCACCCCCCTCCTCTCCCCAGTCACCACTCCCTGTCTCCCTCTCCCCACCACACTCCCCACCACACCACCCCCTCCTCTCCCCAGTCACCACTCCTTGTCTCCCTCCCCCCATCACACTCCCCACCACACCACACCACCCCCTCTCCCCAGTCACCACTCCCTGTCTCCCTCCCCACCACACCACCCCCCTCCCCACCACACCACCCCTCATCTCCCCAGTCACCACTCCCTGTCTATCTCCCCACACCACCCTCCCCACCATGCCCTCCTCTTCCCACCACACCACTCCCTGTCTGTGTTTTCCCCCAGACTCTGAAGGACGTCCGCGTTGTTTAGGTGACCGTGACAGCATGGGGAAGACCCGTTCCCTCAAAGACTTCCTTGTTTTCTGGGTACCGCGATGTCACGTGACAGGTTTTCGTCTGGCGCGTTGAGATGTAAGGGACGTGCGGATGACATCTCTATCTTGATGTTTAGTGTGTGTGTGTGTGTCCGTGTGTGTCCGTGTGTGTGTGTGAGTGTGTTCTATATAGCGTGCTGACAGTCTCTCCACATCACCAGTTTTTCCCCCAAATGACTTTAAGCCCATATCCTTTTTATGTTGTGTCCATAATGATGACAGTGTAATACATACACGACCTGTATTTTCCTCCCAGAAAGACCGCCTTTCAAAGCCAGATCAGCGATATCAGGTTTCTTGACCCGAGTTGTATTAAAGTTAATATCAATGACCACTACTTTTATTTCAGTGAGTGCTTACGCGTGCGTACAGTGCGTGTGTGTGCGTACGTACGTGCGTGCACGTGTATGCGTATAGGTGCGCGCGCGTACGCTTATGTTGGGGGGAGGAGTGGGGGTGGGGGGCATCTCAAACGCAAACAATAACAGACACACGTTTCAATTCCACAAGTTATCAACCGATCACCGTCAGTGAAGCGCTGTCCTTCACCCAACCGATCCTCCCATCCCTCCACCCCCCTTCAACCCTCCACTCCCCTCCGCACCCCACCCCCACCCGCCGCCCCCGTGAGCTTTCTCCGTCTTCCAAGGAAGTAAGAGTTTCGTGTAAAGTTCATCCCCCACCCCCACCCCTCCTCCTCCTCCCCACCCCACCTCACCCCCTCCACCATCCCCCCAAATCTTGCGTGGTTCTGCAATCAAAGACCTCGTTCTTCGGAGAGGAGAGGAGTGTCGCGTGACAGTAGTTTTGAAGCGCGTGCATGGAGAGATATCTGAGAGACACACAGTGGTGGGCGGGACACCCAACTTGCTCCTGTTTATCACCGAAAAGGATGTGTGTGTGTGTGCGTGCGTGCGTGTGCGTGCGCGTGGTGCGTGCGCGTGTACGTGTGTGAGAGAGTGCGTGCGTGCGCGCGCGCGCAAGTGTGTGTGTGTGTTTGTACGCGCGACAATGACATGAGTCTGTTAGTTCTGGCGTTTATCTGTGTCCCATGTTGCCAGTCATCGAATGACTTTCCTTGGTGTATGATGGTGTTGCGCCACACGAGACATTTTTCTTTCTCCTCCGCCCGGCCTCCCCTTCCACTCCGCCCCGCCCCAACCCACACACACCCCTTGCCTCAACCCCTCCTTAAATATGGCCGCTCTTCAAAAGCTGGGTCACTGAGGGCATTCTTGACTCATTAAAACTAATCAACTGCAAGCCCACTTAAAAGCTCGTGATGCTGCATCAGTCATTTTTGGGTTTCTTGCTCATTGTTATGGATCATCGCGCGCGCGCGTGTGTGTGTTATGTGTTAGTGTGTGCGCGCGCACGCGCGTGTGTGTGTGTGTGGCATTCTTTCTAGACTCGAAGTGGCTGCAGTTTTGATCCGAAAGGCCGTATTCTTGTGATGTATGACGGGCGCAATAGCCGAGTGGTTAAAGCGTTGGACTTTCAATCTGTGGGTCCCGGGTCGGCGCCTGGTGGGTAAAGGGTGGGGATTTTTTTCGATCTCCCCAGGTCAACATATGTGCAGGCCTGCTAGTGCCTATTAAAAAAACTCCATATATTTCACAGTTCAGCAAGTTAAAAAGAGTGTGCGCATGTCCCTTTCTTGTTAAGTTCACACCTTCTCTCAAAGATTCCCGAGCAAAAACTGTTAACCCAACGCTCCTCTCTCTCTCTCTGTCTGTCGGTCTCTCTCTCTCTCTCTCTCTCTCTCTCTCTCTCTCTCTCTCTCTCTCTCTCTCTCTCTGTCTGTCTGTCTGTCTCTCTCTCTGCTCCAATTACCAACTGCAACGACACACACAAAATTATGTTGTGACCCCCTAATCATATGGGGATATGACTTTTAATTGAATAAACCATCTTGAATCTCTCAGCTCCCTGTCACACGTCTCAAAAGTCCCACAGGTCCTAAAAACCCACAAGCCACAATGGTAACATGATCACACGCACGCTCAACGGAGTTTACACGCGTTTTATCAAGCCTTTCCATATGCTGCCTGAATACCGCGCGTATGCCGCGATTGCCAGCGGAGCGGTGTTGATTACCCGCATTTCATCAAGGACTGCATTATTCTCCCAGGCCTAAACAAATGTTACGCGATACTCCGGACTGACGACGACACGTACACGCTGGAATCCATCTTGTACCTTATCAAGAGAATCTCTGAGCCCCGGGTTTTTTCCTTCAGTCAACCAACCCCCCGCAGAGAAGCGGCCCTCACATAGTGGGCTGAACCGTAAACACAGATTTGAAAATGAAAGCTTTGGCAGCATATGGAAAAGGGGGGGGGGGGGGGGGGGAGAATTTTACCCCACACTTCTGATCGAAATACTTCTTTACTTCTTATCCTTTTATCTTTTGTTGCTTGGAGCCCAACAGACCACACAGGATCAGAACAGAGCTGCAAAACTGCAAAAACTGTTCCCGTGGAACCTGAAAAATAAAAAATCAAAGCGCATACCTCGTTCTCTAAATTCATGCCATTTAATTATTAGAAAGCAGCTGGCACGCAGATTAGCCATAAGCCCCCCCCCCCCCCCCCCCCCCACAAACACCACCCAGCATCAAAACCCACACTGTTCTAATTCTCTGCTACATACAGCCAATGAAAAATTCTTTTTCCGCCATGTGCTTGGCAGTGGGGAAACAATCTGCTTTGCTTTCCCTTTTCCAGAAAGGAAAACAGAACGTTTGGCCACGACACAGAACTATCGACAATGGGACTGTTCACAGAACTAGCAGGAAACTGTTTGTATTGCACCCTCTGCTGGCCAGCTGAGGGCTGCAGAGTTTGGGAGAACAGCGGCAGTCAACGAAGAGGGGGTGCCACACACAGTGAAGAATTTATGCGGACTGTATGGAGTTTCACTGGAGGTCAAACAGATGTTGACCCTATCGAGGTCAGGATAATTATGCACCCTCCTAAACGTACAACCAACACACACACACACACACACACACACACTTCAAACAAGCAATCTCCACACATTTCTTTCTTTCTTTCTTTCTTTTTTTTTTTCCAAGGGCGAGACTGAATTATAGTTGCATACACTTTTCGGCGTCAGCATACACTGCGTTGTTCGCACGTCACGACGGTCAAACTGAAGGTGGTGTCTTGAACGAGAGAAAACCCGTTGACGGAAAAGCCGCTTTAAAGCTGGAACAAAAGGAAATGATAGGTCCGAAATGGAGGGAACCAGAACACTGGGTCAGAAGCAAAAAGCCCTTGTGATAAAGCTGAATCAGGTAGCGGAGAAACAGGCTTCAAAACGTACACTAAACACTGACAGCACAACAATGTTACACTGACCCGATAGGTTAAAGATTAAAAGTTGGATGACCATTGATTAAAACTGAATAGTTTTGTATTCTTTTTTTATCACAACAGATTTCTCTGTGTGAAATTCGGGCTGCTCTCCCCAGGGAGAGTGCGTCGCTACACTGAGAGCGCCACCCATTTTAAAAATATTTTTTTCCTGCCTACAGTTGTTTGTTTTTTTTTGTTTTGTTTTGTTTTGGGATTTGTTTTGTTTTTGTTGTTTTTTTTTAGGTTTTTTTGTTTGTTTTGTTTTGTTTTGTTTTTCCCATGGAAGTGGATTTTTCTTCAGAAGTTTGCCAGGGACAACCCTTTTGTTGCCGTGGGTTCTTTTACGTGCGCTAAATGCATACTGCACACGGGACCTCGGTTTATCGTCTCATCCGAATGACTAGCGTCCAGACCACCACTCAAGGTCTAGTGGAGGGGGAGAAAATACTGGCGACTGTGCCGGGATTCGAACCAGTGCGCTCAGATTCTCTCGCTTCCAAGGTGGACGCGTTACCTCTAGACCATCACTCCGTTAAATGTAAACAAAACACTGACCCCCTGAAATATGCTGAGGAGTAGAATGAAAACTTGTTTGACCACGTTCAGCTTTGATGCTGGAGTCTCCGCTAGTTTGAGGCTTCCACTTGAGAGCACAGTTCCCCGAGTCCACACACACTCCCTCACAGCAATCGGCAGGATAGGAGCATGTCTATGTCTATGTCTCCCCAGGTCTGTGTTCACAGGTCTATGTTCCCCCAAGTCTGTGTCCCCACTCCCCTACATTCCAGCCCTGGCCTTGAAGAAAGTGTGCCAGCCGGAAAAGCACGTTCTCTTCGTTCACCACAACGGTAACATGAAGACCACGACACGTCAGCCATTCCATCATCGCACATCTCGGGCCAGTAGAGAATGTGAAAGCTGATCTATTTCTCTTCTTCGGGTGTCACTTTCCACACTGAAGTGACAAGATACCCGATTCCCCATCATTCACGCCATTAAAGACACCATACACCCGGTTCTTTCACTGGCTTCCGTTATCAAGTCCGGCTTCTGTCAACAGACAGCTTGACTGGGTCGTTCAGTCTCTTGGAGATTGTGCTGGTGAGAACCGAGCCACACGAACTTTTAAATGTAATCACTGGGATTGATACAACGTGGTGCGCTGAACACACTGTTAGGAACATACACTGCACAGCCACAAACCACACAGGCAAACTGGGTTAGTTAAGCTTTCTTGGGGTGAAAGCGTATTTGAAATAATTTCAGAAATTCTTTCAAAAACGAAACTCGACTGTTAAACACATTGGTGATCATATCGAAATGGAATAGTATAAGCTTTAAGCTTGTTGATGCTCTTTTGTTATTCATTGCATTGTGATCATGTGTATTGTTGAATAATTAAAGATTATTTAAACCAAATGGAATGCAGTCGATTGTTTATCAACAATGCAATTCATATGGGGTTGTAAAATGTTTGTGTGCTGTAACGTATATTAGCCTGCACTCAAGAAGACTGTGCTTGATACATGTTAAGCGATTCGGACCTGCGACACAGTCATTGAGTTTTAGAGAAAACAATTCTGATCACCTTCATATGCCCGCCATTAAGCTTCAGGTTCCTGAGTATTCTGCGATTGGCTCACCTCTGACAGCAGTCTAGCTCATAGACTGCCCATCAGCAGAAACGATTCTGGACACACATTCCACCCGCTTTCCAGAAATATAAGATTTTTTAATTGCCACTATATTAACTTTTTAAAGTAATGTCACAAATACTAAAATTGAAAACCAACCCTTTTTTTTAATACAGAAAAAAACGGTTCACAATATGACTACTACATGAGCGAAAATATAGACGTTTTCTCAACTAAAAGAAAACATTTGGTAATGGAGACATAAGCAAAGAATTAGAGAAAAACTGCCGAAGCGAATAAATGAAAACGATAGACCTATAGACCTATTACTACCACCACCACTAGCATACTACTACTACGACGACGACTTCTACTACTACTACTACGTCTACTACTGCCCTACCGCTACAGCTGCTACCATAGTCGCTTCCTAAAGCTATTATCATCTCAGCTGTGGTCAATATCTTCAGCAAATTCGTCGGCGCGATTACAAGAAACATATCTCTCTTGTTTTACTTTTGATGTGTATGTGCATGCACATCAAATCAGATAAGCACAAGAACAATGCAATTTGATCGTCCGTATAATCTGTAAAAGTAAAGATTTGCCGAGAAATATTTTGCACAATCACAAGTGTACGTTTAATAAATAACCATGACAGTGATTGCACGCACGCACGCACGCTAGCACACACACAAGCGCGCGCGCGCGCGCGCACGCACGTGTGTACGTGTCCCTCTGTTGTACCCTTCCCCAACCAGGCAGATAACTGTTTACACCAGGGTGCAGTGAGGACAATCGGGAGTCTGTACAGTGCCTTTCTCCAAGGACAACTCCATGTCGAAACGAGGTCTGAAATACTGATCACTGGTGAACACTGGATCAAGCGTCCAACGCAAAATCAACGGCTGCCACAGCTCCCACATCAAAGAATCAAAGAAGTGTTTTTTTAATAGGTAGTACCAATACTGTGCTGTGTGCTGCTAAATAATAAAAGTACCAAGATTATGTTACCAAATAGTTAAAGTATAGTGCTGGGAAAGACTCTGGAAGACATAAAATTCGAAAACAAGAAGTGATGGCATAGAGGTAACGCGTCCGCTTAGGAAGCGAGAGAATCTGAGCGTACTGGTTCGAATCACGGTACAGTCGCCAATGTTTTCTCCCCCTCCACTAGACCTTGAGTGGTGGTCTGGACGCTAGTCATTCGGATGAGACGATAAACCGAGATCCAGTGTGCAGCATGCACTTAGCGCACGTAAAAGAACCCACGGCAACAAAAGGGTTGTCCCTGGCAAAATTCTGTCGAAAAATTCACTTCGATAGGAAAAACAAATAAAACTGCACGCAGAAAAAATAATTTAAAATATGGGTGGCGCTGTAGTGTAGCAACGCGCTCTCCCTGGGGAGAGCAGCCCGAATTTCACACAGAGAAATCTGTTGTGACGAAAAAGAGTAAAACAAAAAAAACTGGATGGGAAGACGAATCAGGACCCGACATCAAACACGAGAAAGAAGGCGGAGAGAAAGAAGGGAGAGAAAGAAGGCGGAGAGAAAGAAGGCGAAAGAAAAGAAGGGAAAGAAAGAAGGCGGAAGGAATGAAGGCGGAGAGAAAGAAGGCGGAGGGAGAGAAAGAAAGAAGGCGGAGAGAAAGAAGGGAGAGAAAGAAGGCGGAGGAAAGAAGGGAGAGAAAGAAGGCGGAGGAAAGTAGGGAGGGAAAGAAGGCGGAAGGAAAGAAGGCGGAGAGAAAGAAGGTGGAAGGAAAGAAGGCGGAGGGAAAGAAGGCGGAGGGAAAGAAGGCGGAGAGAAAGAAGGTGGAAGGAAAGAAGGGTGGGAAAGAAGGCGGAGAGAAAGAAGGCGGAGGGAAAGAAGGCGGAGAGAAAGAAGGGAGAGAAAGAAGGCGGAGGGAAAGAAGAGAGGGAAAGAAGGGATGGAAAGAAGGCGGAAGGAAAGAAGGGAGAGAAAGAAGGCGGAGGGAAAGAAGGGAGGGAAAGAAGGCGGAGGGAAAGAAGGGAGGGAAAGAAGGGATGGAAAGAAGGCGGGGAGAAAGAAGGCAGAGGGAAAGAAGGCGGAGAGAAAGAAGGCGGAGAGAAAGAAGGCGGAGGGAAAGAAGGGAGAGAAAGAAGGCGGAGGGAAAGAAGAGAGGGAAAGAAGGGATGGAAAGAAGGCGGAAGGAAAGAAGGGAGAGAAAGAAGGCGGAGGGAAAGAAGGGAGGGAAAGAAGGGATGGAAAGAAGGCGGAAGGAAAGAAGGGAGAGAAAGAAGGCGGAGGGAAAGAAGGCGGAGAGAAAGAAGGCGGAGAGAAAGAAGGGAGAGAAAGAAAGAAGGCGGAGAGAAAGAAGGGAGAGAAAGAAAGAAGGCGGAGAGAAAGAAGAGAAAGAAGGCGGAGGAAAGAAGGGAGAGAAAGAAGGCGGAGGGAAAGAAGGGAGAGAAAGAAGGCGGATGGAAAGAAGGGAGAGAAAGAAGGCGGAGAGAAAGAAGGCGGAGGGAAAGAAGGGAGAGAAAGAAGGCGGAGAGAAAGAAGGCGGAGGGAAAGAAGGGAGAGGAAGGCGGAGGGAAAGAAGGGAGAGAAAGAAGGCGGAGGGAAAGAAGGGAGAGAAAGAAGGCGGATGGAAAGAAGGGAGAGAAAGAAGGCGGAGAGAAAGAAGGCGGAGGGAAAGAAGGGAGAGGAAGGCGGAGGGAAAGAAGGGAGAGAAAGAAGGCGGAGGGAAAGAAGGGAGAGAAAGAAGGCGGAGGGAAAGAAGGGAGAGAAAGAAGGCGGAGAGAAAGAAGGGAGAGAAAGAAAGAAGGCGGAGAGAAAGAAGGCGGAGAGAAAGAAGGCGGAAGGAAAGAAGGGAGAGAAAGAAGGCGGAGAGAAAGAAGGCGGAGGGAAAGAAGGCGAAAGGAAAGAAGGCGGAGAGAAAGAAGGCGGGGAGAAAGAAGGTGGAAGGAAAGAAGACGGAGAGAAAGAAGGTGGAGAGAAAGAAGGCGGAGAGAAAGAAGGCGGAGAGAAAGAAGCAACATACATTTCCAGAAGGAACAGCGGCGGCTCTGGCTCTTCCAACAAGGAACGGTCCGGAATTCATGGCCTACGCGTTCAACCGAGTTACGAAAAAAAATATATTGACCCGATAAGAAAGAAGTGTCCATCGTTGTGTTGATATAAATTCCTTTTGAATGTGTAAGAAGCACATTAAAACTGGTGGTCACAACTTTCGATTTTTAAAGATAATTATGTATAAAAGGAAGGGAAGAAAACGCGCATGGACAGAGACAGACAGAGGAGGAGAGAGAGAGGGTGAGGGGACAGCGAGACAGGGACAGAGACAGACAGAGGAGGAGAGACAGAGGGTGAGGGGAGAGCGAGAGAGGGACAGAGACAGACAGACATAGTCGTAGCTATACTCAGGCTCAAAACCGTGTGGAACGAGACTTAAAATCTGACATGGAGTTCCAGAAAGATTCGCTTCATTAGCGGAATGCAAGTCCTTCGTTCGCGTGCTAAAGATAAGGCTCTGATACAGAGATGATTCCGTGGGGTTTTTTTGTTTGTTTTTTTAATCCCTTTATCTTCTACCTTCTCCCGCACTAACCTTTCACATCGTGACCCTACCAGTTGGCTCAACGGATTACCGTCCCTGCTGGACGTTGCAGGGAAACGGCGCCAGTCTGCTTACGAACGACCGGGGTTAACAAGCCACTCAGTCAGCTGAAGCCAGACCACGTCTCACGCCGCTGCGGATCGCAAGCAACCGAAGACGTTTGTTATCTCCCTGTACCGTGAAACTCTCCGGGCGAAGAGGTCCCGGAAAGCGTGGCTGGGAGTCGCACGCGTGAAGATAAAACGGTTCTTTAAGAAGCAGTGGTTCGGCACTATACTACCTTGTAATTAAAGCAAGGGCAGGCAAAGACGAATGGATCCCCCCCGCCCCCCTACCCCCCTTTTTAAACTACGCGCCTGTTTAGGCTTCTTACTTCCGTGTCGGCTTTTGCTTCAAATTACGGGTGAGACGGTGCAATCGTAAACTGACACAATTCGTCTTATTCCAGGCATTGAAAAACACCCCAAAAGCCGAGAACTGGATGTTTCTTCATTGTCGTGGCATCAAAGGGAGGAATAGACAAAAAGTTTGTTTTTTTAACCAGAGGAGGTCACAACAAAATTCACTCAGACAAGCAAGGCTTTGATTCGTGAATGTTATTGTACGCAAGGCTCTTTTGTTCAAGTGGTACACATTAATTTAAAGGGGCAATGAATGAATGAATGAATGTCTTGACACCAACAAGCGATTGTGGCACAGAAAGTCGGACGGCTCCAACTGACCAACGAAAGCTAAACAAGTGGCTTTTCTTCTTCTTCTTCTTTCCGTTACACGACCAACAACGACTTGCCGATGGCTGTCGTGGTTCATGCATGCTGGATATTTTCGTGTCTCCATAACACACCGAACACTGACATGGGTTACAGGATCTTTTAACACTGAGCTTCCGTGCTTCCAACGACTGATTCGTGACGTCCTTAACAAACACCTACTGCTGCTCCTTCGCTCTCATCTCAGTTTCTTTCAAGAGATGCGAAAGGCCGAGAACCGGGTATAAAGTAACCAGGCCACTTTGAGCCCCCGGGGTTTAAACCAGCCTGGGCCATGTCACACCCCTCCTGGTCGGAATGTACCCCCTGTGTACACTTTGCTCACTCAGCCCGCATGTATCACATTTATAATGATAATACTGGAAAGTTATATAGCCGGCGCCTTCTAAAGCTGAAGACCCTTTTCAATAACCGTTAAACCATTATTTCCTCTGTGTGTGTGTGTGTGTGTGTGTGTGTGTGTGTGTGTGTGTGTGTGTGTGTGTGTGTGTGTGTGTGTGTGTGCGCTCTCTCTCTCTCTCTCTCTCTCTCTCTCTCTCTCTCTCGCGAAAATAATACACTTTCTTTTTTATTCGTTTCTTTTCTTGTTCTTTAACATTTTAGTGGAGACCTCTTTCCTCAATTCCATCTTTTTCTTTCTTTTTTTCTTTTTTTAAAAATATTTTCTTCGCTTACATTTTTACATTACCTATCAAGATTGTACAAGTTTTTTTTCCTTTCACTTCATGGAGCATGGAGGACAACTATCAAATGATAATTTCATACTCATCACTATAGACAATCAGAAAGCACAAATGTTTCAAAACTACAGTTTGTATATAAATAAGCAACCTTTGCAAATCTAATACACTTACCTTATAGCCAACAAAGCTTTTCTGCTTCTTTGAACAAAAGCTTTAAATTGAAAACCGACTTTGGAGACAAATACCTTTAGGCAAATACTCGTTTTGAAAGTCATACTCGGGGCTCCATATATATATACTCCATTATAAAATGGAAGTCATCACCAATCAAAGCCATGGCTTATTACAAACTTACACAGCCGTAACTGTCGTGATGTGCCAATATGTCTCCCTATTTCTGGTTCCTACTTCTGATTACTAAGCATATCTTCATCAAAAGCAATCAAAGTATATCACAGCAACTTTAGGTGTCTAGGAACAAGCTTCACACTCAAACATGGTATCAGTTGCAACAGGTGTTCCGTATCGAAAACATTTCATTGCGAAATTTGCAGTTATAGTTAAACAGTGGTCAGTTTACTCCAAGCAAAAAGTATACTGATTGCTTTGAACTTTCCCATTTTCAATAAAAACCCATTGGTAGGGTAAATGTGTAAAACGAATTCCCTTGCAGTTCACTTAGACTACGTTCTAAGGTTGTAGTTCTTGGCAATATTTACACCCTTCAAATATCAATGTGTTTCAGGGAAAGAGAGAGAGTAGAAAATGTCCCAGGGGATATAAACTTGCCTTGGCCAAACTATACGGGGTATATTCTGGACTAGGCCAGTTAGGGGGTAGGGGGTGGGGGTATATTCTGGACAAGGCCACTTTATAATGGGTCCTACTCTGGGCTGGGTAGAGTTTGGCCTGCTACACTGGGACATACTGCTTGACCAGAATTGCGTCGACTGTCTCGAATAACCAGAATTTGAATTGCTGGGACTGGCTACAGTTGTTAGCTTGACAAAATAACATTATTATTATTTATTTTTTTAATGATTTAAAAATGTATCAGTACAGAAAAGAAAGTAGGAGAAAAAGCAGAACACGAAAGCAACTGTTGAGCTTTGAGACACTGGGAACGAACAAGAGTCGAAAGGCAGCTTCGGCATTTCACGTTCAAGTCACCGTGAAGGTGGAGCGGGAAGTGCAGTCTCGTATTTGATCACTCTCCATCACATTTACCGTCGCCGTCGTCGTCATTATTATAAGACGGCACGTGACACCTCGGGCGGTACATCCGGAAGTCCAGGCGCCAACAAGCGATAGCAGCACAGGAAGCAGCCGGGCTCCAATGAACCAATGAAAATGTCACACGCTGGGGGCGGGAGGGAATGGAATGCAGATAATCGGCACTGACATTCTGCGCGGAAGCACAAGCATGGAAATGGAATATGTACACTGCACCAACTGTCATTTCACACCTTCTACGAAACGTTCAGTATATGAGAAGTAAATATTGTTTCTCCCTCCGTCTCACTTACCCCCTTTTCTGCTCCTCCATTCCCACCCCACCCCCTAGATGAAGAGTGTGCTTAAGGTATCCCCTTGAAATTACAAGCTCAAAAAGAAAGCTATAATCACCACCCAGCAAACAGCGGGTCAAAAGGCCACGCTGGCAAACAGCACTGCGAACTGGGCAGTTTCTCTTCGCCATTCTGGCGTTTACAATCTCTTCACCTAGACGTCATGATACAACGCCCAGCATTCATCTCGAAGGTAATTTTTTTGTTTTGTTTTTGTGTGTGTGTGTTTTTTTGTGGGTTTTTTTTTTCAACTCATGCAGGTAAAAGATCCAGGTATACAGGACAATGAGAAGATTGGAAAAAATAAATTGAAACAAAGAGAAAGAGACAGACAGAGAGACAGACATACAGACAGAGAGACACAGAGAAAGACAGAGACAGAGAGACAGAGTCTTTTCATGCGTACTGTGTTAAGGCGGGGATATTTCTTACAACTGTTAAAGGGTACGTTTCTCCTCAAAGCACTGTCCTTTACTTACCCCAACCCCCAACACACACACACTCACACCACCATCACCACCACCCCACCAACTGTTAACTTCTTGAATTCAACAATACGCAAAAGAAAATACGTTGTGTTTTGTTGTTGTTGTTTTTTTTAGTTAAAATCATTGCATTGCATCGCATCCCATTGTATTGATTGTATTGTATTGTGTAATGAAAGATTGTGAAAATATGCTGCTCTTCCCTGCTGTAGAACACTCCGCAGCGCCGCTCCTAATCCTTATTCTTGTTGCTTTCAGTCCAGCCGACAACACAGGGCCATATCAGGACTGTCAAACCATACAAATGCTCAACCGCGTCAACACAAAACTGTCACATCTACAAAAACACTAAGACAAACCCACAAAACAGTCCATGACACAGTATCCCAACCATTTAGCTCCGTATGGCAAATAAGACTAGGCCATGCTGAGGACGCCAGCCATTCCGCTTGATTTATCATCCCCAGATTACAAAAAAATCGTAAAAAAGGGGAAAAAAACAATACTTAAAAAGCCAAACAAAAACAAAATACATAAAAAATGACATATAGGCAAATAACACTACAGAATGGGCACCAAGTGCACATCCCAGTGTTTACATCTCACTACTTAATCGCCAGAGCGAAACAGCACCGATAGCACATCATAGACTGCGGAAAAGAGAAAAAAAAAGTGTCAAGGCTTGCTTGAAAAAAGAAAGGGGAATGGACTGGGAAGGCAGAAAAAGGAGAAAACAGTGAAGAAAAGGGGGTGGGTCTATGGGTAGGGGTGGGGGAGGGTAGAGGTTAGAGGAAAACAGAAAAGGTAGAAAACTTTTTTTTTTAAAATGCATAACTAACATGCAATTGCATTTAACAGTAACAATTCAATAATGATAATAATAACTGAGAAACCATTAACAATTCTGAAGTACATTAAAGGAATGTAGAAATAAGATAAGATAAGATAAGAATAACTTCATTATCTCCAACTGGAGAACTTTCGTAATAGGGCTATGAACTAATGCCTGTGAAAATTCGACCACAAGAACCTCGTCAGAAATAACTTTGCAGAAATCATCTGCAGAATAGTGTGTGTGTGTGTGTGTGTGTGTGTGTGTGTGTGTGTGTGTGTGTGTGTGTGTGTGTGTGCGTGCGCCCGTCCAATGACAGCTACTACTCTGAAACTACTGGAACGATTTTAATGCTACTTGGAACATGTCTTTGAATCTGCAGAGGACTTGGGCAGGACTTCCCATATTCCTACCTTCAGTTGCGTGTTCACTTTTCCAACATTATGACATCTCCAGTGTGAGATTGAAAGGTGTCCTTCCACTCCCCTTCTGTCACGCTCTATAAGAGAGCAGACTAGAAACCCCCACCCAGCCCAGCACTAACACCCAGACACAAACACAGACTACAACAATTCAGGGTTCACATACATTTATTTAATCACACACAGAGCTTGCCAACAAATAACCACAACCCCGGCTGCAACAACACTTAAATAACAGAATGCATAAATAATAACACACTAAAAAAAAAAATATTAAAACCCACAAAAAACCAGAGCTTTAAGACATGGAAACAAGCACAACGTTGATGATGTAGTGACGATGAAGCAGTGACGACGACAACGAACAGTAAGTGACGACGACGAAGAACAGCGACGACGAACACGAAGAACAGTGACGACGAACACGAAGAACAATGACGACGAACACGAAGAACAATGACGACGAACACGAAGAACGAACAGCGACGACGAACACGAAGAACAGTGACGACGAACACGAAGAACAGCGACGACGAACACGAAGAACAGCGACGACGAACACGAAGAACAGTGACGACGAACACGAAGAACAATGACGACGAACACGAAGAACAGTGACGACGAACACGAAGAACAATGACGACGAACACGAAGAACGAACAGCGACGACGAACACGACGAACACGAAGAGACGAACACCCAGACAGCTGAGCGCCAGGCCAGAGAACGCTGGCGACGGAAGGCAGCGGCAGGCGGCAGCAGCCAACGGAGGCCTGGACTAAGTCAAAGGCAGGCAGAGGGGTTCCCGGGGAGACAGTGGAGGGTCAGTGGAAGGGTATGGAAGTCAGTGGATGAACACGGAAAATGGGAACGTTGAAAACACTGGATATAATCTATTACCCACTGGTAGGATTCACTCTTGACCCCCCCAAACAAAATAAGGGTACACAGCCAAGAATTAAAAAAAAACGACAAATCTTACAACAGTTGAGGACAATTACCCCTTCCAAAACTAGGAATAGAACATTGCAATTTTGGCTAGTTAACTTATTACAGAGAAAGGTTGATATATAGAAAATGTATGACTCTGAATTAAAGTTTCAAAGACTGGCAGTGAAGCCACACCCAGGAACAAAAGGACGTGACGGAAAAGGATAAAGAGGGAAGTTGGGATATCTTAGCTTATGTATCATACATAATACAGTGACACACATACACACATTAATAGAACTGAAGGGGTTCACAAGGAAAACTTAAATCTAGATTTTACGGTTGAACCCTTTCAATACACGAAACTTTTATCACATTCTTATAAAAATTTATGTCTAAAATGCATACGCATCCTACAAATGCACATAAAACAACAAAATATTATATTTACTTAAATATTCACCCCCACCCCCCTCTCTCTCTCACCCTGACATGAACACAAGACGAACAGACAAAACACAGGTTAGGACTGTCTTTACAGTCTCCTCTTACCTTCCAGAAGAGGTACCACTACCCCAAGGCTGGAAGTTCACACAGAACACACAGACGAAGAGCACACGACCACTCGGAGGAAACTGATCCCCACTGATGAGCGTCAAGACGGGCAAACAGCCCTGAAGCACACCAAAGACTGGCACGGCTGCCTCTTCTGACAGTCGCGGGCGAAAAGCCCAGAATCTTCTCACTTGCTAACCAGGAAGAGGCTGATCTCAGTTTAGTAACAGCCTGAACTGAGACTGAGACATTGAGAATTTCGTGCAAACCCCGCATCTCCACCATTTGTCACGCGCTATAAGAGAGCGGACTAGAAACCCCCACCCAACCCAGCACTAACACCCTGACAACACAAACACAGACTAAAATAATTCAGGGTTTACATACATTTATTCAGTCACACACAGAACTTGCCAAATAAAACTAACCACAATCCCAGCCACAACAACTGATACACTACGACAACAGAATGGATAAATAACCCACACAAAAAAAACAAACACACAGCTTGAAGACACGTCGGTCCAGCGGAAAAAAAAACCAGTCTGAAGAATGTTGTGCACTCAGGACAGTTGATAAACAAAGAAAACCTGAAACACTCTGCACAACATCCGATGATAAAAAAACAAAACAAACGATGACGTGGACAACGAAGACTGAAGAAAAAGAAGCTGTTGCACAAACGACAACAGTGATAAGAGGGCAAGAAGAGCAGTCAGCAGCAGCTGGAACGACAACAGTGATAAGAGGGCAAGAAGAGCAGTCAGCAGCAGCTGGAACGACAACAGTGATGAGAAGAGGGCAAGAAGAGCAGTCAGCAGCAGCTGGAACGACAACAGTGACGAGAAGAGGGCAAGAAGAGCAGTCAGCAGCAGCTGGAACGACAACAGTGATGAGAAGAGGGCAAGAAGAGCAGTCAGCAGCAGCTGGAACGACAACAGTGACGAGAAGAGGGCAAGAAGAGCAGTCAGCAGCAGCTGGAACGACAACAGTGATGAGAAGAGGGCAAGAAGAGCAGTCAGCAGCAGCTGGAACGACAACGCTGCCCGGCCAACACAGGCTGAAGGACAGATGGCACAGGAAGTGGAATGTTGCAAACTGCATCAATTCCATTACTCTTCTGGAAGGATTACCCCTGCCCCCCCCCCCCCCCCCCCCCCTCAATGAACACACAAGACAAAGTGATGAACAAAAGATTTAACGAAACTGAAACAGCATTATAAAATATCACTATAAAATTCCGTTTGACAGCTCCCTATCCTTCACATTAATTAGTGAACACATTTTCTGGAAGAAAACCATGTACAAAGAAACGTGGAGGAAGAATTGGGGGAAAGCTACAATTAGGAAGTTATCAATTTAACCTTGTGAAGGTAACAAAAATATAAACATTGTTACAATGACAAAGGGGTTCACAAGGAAACGTTAGTGGCTGAAATACTTTAAGCATACTTAAATCCCAGTAACCATTATTTTAAAAAGTTATGTTTAAAATATTATCACAACAGAGGAAAATACAAGCCTGACTTCAGCATTAACCCTCAAATCCTAATAAACAAAATCAAACATCTCGCATCTTAAAAGAACAGGACAAATGAACAAAGAAACAGCACTTATAACAGCCAACTGACAAGTACAAACTACAACAGATAAGTTCAACAATGCAACAGCGAACTCACCTGCCAACCGGGTACCACTACCCTGACGCTGGAAATAAAACAAAGACGAGACACGTCCAGCAGGGCACTCCCTCTGAGCTGAAGCACACAGAACAAAGATACATGGCCACCCGGAGGAAAACAATCCTCACTTGAGGGTGCCAACTGGTCAAAAAGCCCCAACCAAGCACGTTCTTCCTCCAAGAAGGCCGCGGGCGCAAAGCCTAGAGAAGTGTCACTGACAGAACAAAGGCTTGAACCTCTGTTCAGCAGTGACAGGAACGCAACACATGACTCCACGATTGCACGTGAAAAACGTACAACCGGGAGTCACACATACAAAAAGACAAGCAAGCTGGGGAGAGCGAGTGGGGAAGGGAATGTACAAAACAGAACTTCACAGTGATTGTCATGAGTTGTGACACCTTCCCCTTTCTGTCAATAACAGTTACGTGGGCTTTACGAATCTCAATTCCGTTCCCTTCTGGATCCTTTTGTATGAGCAGAATAATATCCCGGTGTCAACTGGACCCGACAGAAGAAAAACACTTGCGGTCCTTGTCAAGTCAAGATTTTATTTCATGGTGGTAAATTGAATAAGCAACAATTGCTTTTTTTTTTTTTTTTACATCAAGCCATCAATGAAAAGGAAAGAAAAAAAAAGGAAAAAATACAGGAGAGAGAGACAGAGACACAGACAGACAGACAGACAGAGAGAGAGAGAGAGAGAGAGAGAGAGAACAAGCAAAATAAAAGCAACAACAGCAAACAAAATAAATGGATTTACAAGAACATTGTGATAATGAAATACACAATTGCATTTCTGTTTCACACACACACACACACACACACACACACACGGAGAGCGGGAGTTAGGAAAATTAAGGGTGTAACGTGGAATAAAAGGGAAGAAGGGAGGGGGGGGGGGGCGGGTCACGTGCAGAGCAGAAACAGTTTATGAGCGGCACTCCCAATGATACGTGCTTGAAGGGATGACACAAAAACAATTTGAATTGGTCCCATCGACACAAGAACCATCTGAATTGGTCCCATCGACACAAGAACCATCTGAATTGGCCCCATCGACACAAGAACCATCTGAATTGGCCCCATCGACACAAGAACCATCTGAATTGGTCCCATCGACACAAGAACCATCTGAATTGGCCCCATCGACACAAGAATCATCTGAACCATCTGAATTGGCCCCATCGACACAAGAACCATCTGAATTGGTCCCATCAACACAAAAACAATTTGAATTGGTCCCATCGACACAAAAACCATCTGAATTGGTCCCATCGACACAAGAACCATCTGAATTGATCCCATCGACACAAGAACCATCTGAATTGGTCCCATCAACACAAAAACAATTTGAATTGGTCCCATCGACACAAAAACCATCTGAATTGGTCCCATCAACACAAAAACAATTTGAATTGGTCCCATCGATGCAAGAACCGTCTGAATTGGTCCCATCTACGCAAGAACCATCTGAATTGGTCCCATCGACACAAGAACCATCTGAATTGGTCCCATCTACAAAAGAACCATCTGAATTGGTACAATCGACACAAGAACCATCTGAATTGGTTCCATCTACGCAAGAACCATCTGAATTGGTCCCTTCGATGCAAGAACCATCTTAATTGGCCCCATCGACACAAGAACCATCTGAATTGGCCCCATCGACACAAGAACCATCTGAACTGGTCCCATTGACACAAGAACCATCTGAATTGGTCCCATCGACGCAAGAACTATCTGAATTGGTCCCATCGACGCAAGAACCATCTGAATTGGTCCCATCGACACAAGAACCATCTGAACTGGTCCCATTGACACAAGAACCATCTGAATTGGTCCCTTCGACGCAAGAACCATCTGAATTGGCCCCATCGACACAAGAACCATCTGAATTGGTCCCATCGACACAAGAACCATCTGAATTGGTCCCATCGACGCAAGAACCATCTGAATTGGTCCCATCGACGCAAGAACCATCTGAATTGGTCCCATCGACAAGAACCATCTTAACTGGTCCCATTGACACAAGAACCATCTGATTTGGTCCCATCAAAGACGACTGTTCCTTCGGAGGTTATGCTGTCAGGTCCCATGTTGTCTTCAAGTCGGTACACTTGACTCGGGGGTTGGACTGGGCAGAAACATCCAACAGTACTATGATGCCTCATGCCCCATGGAAAGAAAGGAGGTGGACAATAATTACTGGCCGCAGGTAGATGAACAAGCATTTCTTGCAAGCGGGACGGGAGCGGGAGGTGGGGCGGGCACTGCGCTGCAGCGATGCTCTCTTCAAGGAAAATTGCCTTGGTTTTACATTCAAGAAACAACTGTGTAAGACAGACAAATGTAATACTGCTATAAAACAGAATGACAACACAGATAGGTGTGACACAAAGTTTGGCGTTCAATCGCGTTTTGGGTCGTTTGATTTTTGTTTTGTTTTTTCAGCTCATATCACAGATTGACATGAGTTTACATTTGGGCCAACAGCAAAGTGAGAGCTGTATTATGAATGGATTCTCCAGTCAATGGGAAACCATTTACAGCTTAGTCTTTTGTGAAGGACTATGACTCTCAAACCAGGAGGCAAAATTGCCCTGGTTCTTAGTGCTGCAGCCTTGTGGGCATGTTGGCCTTTGGGAACCATCCCAACGCCGACTGTCCCCAAACCCTCTTGGCCGAGAGAGTGGGGATATACTTGGGCAAGACACTCTCCACTATAATCAAATTCTAGCCCAAATAGTCGGAACAGCAGTTGCCTCCTCTGCTGTTCTGATGGTCATAGTCGGACACGACTGACTATCATATATATATATATATATATATATATATATATATATATATATATGTAACCATTGTCTAATGTTGCATCTAAATAATCGGTGTTCCAATTTTTTTTCCCTTTTTTCTTATATATATATATATATATATATATATATATATATACTCAGACTGCTGTCTAAGGGGGTAAAATACGACAGAACGTTTTCATAACAAACTGACGCCAGTGTACGGGGTCACTTTGCAACAGAGCTGCACGTCAGTGTGGTGGCGCGAGAGAAAGAAAGCCCTGATGTACAAGGCAACACGGGAACGCCGCGCTACGGGACAGGAAACACTAGAGGGGGTTAAGGGGAGAGGGGAACCAAGAACAACAATTAAAAAAAAGTGAAGAAGAGATGGGGGGAGGAACGGGAAGGCTGAAGAGTGTAAGATGGGGAAGTGGGGTGTGAGAGGTGGTGGCGCGGGGGGAAGGGGGTAGGTGGGGAACGTAAGGGGAAAGGTTGGGGGGGGGGGTGGAGTCAGGAAGAGAAGGGGTGTAGCATGAAGTTAACGGGAAGGTGAGGGGGGGGGGGGGGGGGGTGCGGGGTGGTCACGTGCAGGGCAGCGCGTCACGCACGCGACACCAAGTCTGCCACACGAGCCGACCACACCCATTTTGAGTGACACTCCAAAAGGTGACCCCGTATCAAAAATTTGCACGGCTTAAAAACAAATTCTGAAAAAAGGTTAGGTGAAAAAGTATATCAGTTTAGAAGAGAAAAAAAAAGGAATGCTCCCTGACAATCAGGTCCCCAAAAAACCATACCAGTACCCTGTAGAACTACTTGGAACAATCTCACCGGCTAGTAACTCAAGTCTTTTCCATCCCGTTTTTATTTACTACCCTTGTCGAAGAGATTTTCATTTCGGCTGGTTCAGTGGTTTCTCAGCCAAGATGACATCATTGGGAAGGGCAAAAAACCAGGCCAACTAACTTGACTGGGTTGCTCGGCGATAGCCGCACTAAACAGTGGTGTGCCAAGTGCCGGTATTCACACACACACACACACACACACACACACACACACACACACACACACACACGACCTATCAAGTGAGGATTTACACATAACATCTCAAATACTGAGACGATAAGCCCAGGACTCCGTGCGCAGTACGCACTTGGCGCACTGAAAAAGAACCCATGACAAATTAAGTGTTGCCAGTTCTCTGGCAAAATTATGTAGAAGAAATCCACTCTGATACTGATTGGTACACAAATATACATATGCATACTCTCAAGGAGCCAGATGCAGTGCTCGGACGGTAGAGCCCAGTATGGTCGTAACCCGCTACTAACCGTGTGTAGTATGGAACTGACCAATGGCGTAGTTCGGTCAACGTAGGCATTTAGTCACGTGTAACTGTCATAAAGTTAGAACCAAGCAATGCAACTGGCTCAAGGCCTGGCAAGCCCGTTGGTGAAGTCCTGATGGTCAGGCGTCTACCTTGCCTATGTGGTGAAGCGTACAATTATGGATTTGTCCGAACGCATTGACGTCTCTTTCAGAAATTGAAACTGAATTGACACTTGAGACGTGCGCTCTGATCGGTATCCAGGGTCCAGTGGAGAGAGACGGGAAGAAAGTGGTCTTCTGGCTTATGTTCGAACCTGGGGCAGTCCTGCCTTGAGGTATGTGTGTACCCGCCAGGCACCAGACCTGATGCATTCAGAGCTGAAATATTTCATGTGATCTGATTTCATGGAAAGTTGTGAGGGCAAACAAAAACGTGTATTACACGAGTCTTCGTGGGGAGAAAATATCAAATCGATCTTCCCCGTCTGGGGTTACTTGTGCTTTGTCGATGACTTTTTGATGGAACTGACTATGACCTGACATGCCATTGTATTCTTTCTTTTTTGAGGTAATTTGCCCCGGTATTTGTTGCTCAGCGAGTCCACCAACCTATGTGCAAAAACAAAACAAAAAATTGTTGAAACAGATGACAGGTACATCTTTCACCGGGGAACAATTTAGCCTACTACACCTGTTTTTCAGGCGTCGGTCATAAACTTTATACGGTCCCCCCCGTACGTACCCCCCCGTCCCCGGATGACTTATGGCTCTTGTCTGTCATTAATAAAACTCTCCAAGTTTAATTATGGCTCACATTCGCTTTGCAAGAAAAGGGAGAAGTACCGCTAAGATATTTACACTGGGTCTTTAGGGCCTTTCACGTTTAGTGGCGGAGAAGAAAATATAACTGGTAATAATCTTTCATTGCAAGGATCGCCAAGACCCATACCGGAAGTTCGACGAGATCAGTTATGTGACGTATCAACAGCGTGGCATAAAATTTTCTTGCGGTTATACCCAGGGTCAACCAGCCAGTAATGCACATGATAGGCAGCAATAGAAATCTCCGGAGACGGACTTTTAGACAGGAAGAATGTTAAGGAAAAAAAAAACCGTGAAATACTGACATCTTGCAATCTTAGAACTGCCATAAAAAGGCCTGGATGGTATGTCAATGACCCGATATTTCAATCACCTGTTCCAGCCATAATCTGACGAGGAAGAAAGTCAATCAATCGTTCCACGTCTTAACGGTCCGTCAATTGTCCATACTTTGTGAGGCATTAACTCTCTCCATACGAACGGCGAAAGAGACGACGTTAACAGCGTTTCACCTCAATTACCATCATCAAAATATTGCAAGCGGAAGGCTCTTATACTGAAGAGGTGAATGTTGACAAAGAATACCACAATTCTGACGACGGAAGCTAAAGGTTGGGTCATTCAGACACCCACTGGACATCCGAGGGGTCTGTGTAGAGGAGAAGAGAGGACTGGCCGTACTGAGTGAGTTAAAGGTGATAAAGATTTAACGAATGTCATATCCATAAATCATTAGGCATTCAAGGTGATATTTTTATATGTACATTTTTTTTTAAATAGAAAAAAAAGAGCTAACAAATGCCATATACATTTACCCCACCATTTTTCTCCCGACCAATTCATTTAACTCTCATTCCTTACATCATGTTTGTCATGAGGC
The DNA here is from genome assembly GCF_041734735.1 of Babylonia areolata. Taxonomy (NCBI): domain Eukaryota; kingdom Metazoa; phylum Mollusca; class Gastropoda; order Neogastropoda; family Buccinidae; genus Babylonia; species Babylonia areolata. The sequence continues at coordinate 33,683,645 of NC_134893.1, read as the reverse complement.
TGACATTCTCCAGGCTTCATGCTGAATACAGTAGATGCAATGCAATGCGCACACATACGTGGTCGTGCAACGGAAAAAAAAAATCCACGGTGCTTGGTGAAACAGAAGACTCATATCAAGAGTGTAAAATCTCATGGATAAGAAAGACCAGTCTTCCTGCGAATCTTCATGCGATAGAATTGTAATCATAAAACTTTGGAACAGACTTCCTGTGTACCTGCAGAGAAAGAGAGGACCAGACAAAACGGTTAATCCAAAGAAAAGGGGTGGTGAATAACAGCGACTGACAAACAAAATGAAAATGAAGGTAAATCCCGCATCCCACACACAGATTGTTCATAACCTCAAGTCAAAAATTTTTAATATTCATCTGCTAAATGTTACAAAGCGTCAAATACTTGACCCAACTGACAAAGAGAAAATAGTATACAGATAAACACAGAGAGACAGAGCATAAAACAGTCGGAGACAGACATGGAGACAGAGGATGGGAGACGACACAAATTGTGCATACCACACTTCCTGAATAAGTCAAAATAAATCAATGCCGAATATTCGTCAGTATTCAAACAATGAAAATACGACAAAGCATTAAATGCACACACGTACGTACTCAAGCATTTACATTTCCACTTCCACACACACACATTCATTCTCTCTCTCTCCCTCTCTCTCTCTCTCTCTCTCTCGCTCTTCCTCGACACTGCTGCCAGCAAGTAACAGGTTTATATCTTCAAGAGAAAAAAAGAAAAGAAAAGTTTTTCACTGTTATTCGCTGTTCGTGCTGACAACACGACATTGACTCGCATTGCAGCAAGGTATGCTCATATAAACTGCCTGTTAGGAAAATTCCCTTCCACCTCTCCATCGTTTCAGAGATAGACTTGATATGTTGCGCTGATGCAAACTTTGACGTACCATTTTGATTCAGGCTGTGTTATTCACGTTCGTGTGTGAAGACTTCCTTATCCCCCCTCACCCTCCCACCGATTATGTTTTTTAAAACGTGTAGTCCTACTGTATTCAGTTGTGCGACTCTGTACCTATTGGAGTACTGACACTAATTGTCGAATCATTACTGTCGAGTGCCGTGTGAGATGGGAAAGAAGGATTGTCAGAAGAAAGGCTAGACCGAAAACTGCAAAGAAGTCTTCTCCCACACTACCACCTGTCCTATTAGCTGTCCCGTTTACCCCCTCCCTATCAACCGCCACCACCACCTGTCCTATTAGCTGTCCCGTTTACCCCCTCCCTATCAACCGCCACCACCACCTGTCCTATTAGCTGTCCCGTTTACCCCCTCCCTATCAACCGCCACCGCCACCTGTCCTATTAGCTGTCCCGTTTACCCCCTCCCTATCAACCGCCACCACCACCTATCCTATTAGCTGTCCCGTTTACCCCCTCCCTATCAACCGCCACCACCACCTGTCCTATTAGCTGTCCCGTTTACCCCCTCCCTATCAACCGCCACCACCACCTGTCCTATTAGCTGTCCCGTTTACCCCCTCCCTATCTACCACCACCACCACCTGTCCTATTAGCTGTCCCGTTTACCCCCTCCCTATCAACCGCCACCACCTCCCAGTCCCCCCAACGAGATGCCCAACACGGCGCTGGACCACAGAACTGAAATTGGGAATTTCTATCCTGTGGTGATGGTAATCCTCAAGCGGAAGACAGACAAGAGACGAGACTGTCATGGGGGCAACAGGCATTTGAAGCAACACATAAAAAGTGAACTTAATTCTTGGTTCACATGCATCAGTCTCTCTGTCATCTACTGTCTCTTCGTTGTTGTTCTGATGCAGTCCCTGGATAGAAAAACATGCGGCTGTCAAACTTTGGCAAAAAGAAAGAACAAAACCATCTCCGGACAAAGATATTGAAACAAAAATGAAAGAAAAAACTAAACAGTTTGAAGTCACTGCTCAAGAGGCCAAAAATGACAAGTGGAAACAGTTTTGCGAGGCACTCAGTTATGACACAACATTGACAGAGTTCTGGCAATTTTATCGTCGCATGGAAGGGAAAACGTGCACAACAACAACCCCAGACATGTTAGACACTGACGGAACCAAGCTTAAGACAAATGAAGAAAAGGATCTGCCTTGCTCAAACGTTTCATACAACAGAGTGATCAAAGAAACTTAGATGAGAAAAAGAAATATGTTGAGGAGTTAAACCAAACCCTTATGCAGACTGGACCTGATGATGACTTGACAATGGATGATCTAAACGAGGCAATAGCTAAATGCAAGAAAGAATCGGCTCCTGGCCCAGACAAAGTTCGTTACTCAGACATCAAGGAGCTATCGGAAGAAGACAGAAGCAAACTTTTCAATCTATATCAAAACAGTTTCCACAATGGACAGGTGCCGGAGGACTGGACACACAGCTTCTTAAAACCCATACCAAAACCAGGAAAGGACCATCGTCAGGTAAGCGGCTACCGGATCCTAACCATGCAAAACATTGTTGGAAAGCTCATGGAACGCATGATAGCCAGGAAACTTGCAAGGGATCTTGAACACAGGCACATTCTCCCTTCAAATCAAGGTGGTTACAGAACAGGCAAGTCCACATGGGAAAATGCAGCTGCCTTTGCATATGAGGTGTATGAAGGATTTCAAAGAAAAGAAGAAACACTAGCAGTAGCAATTGACCTTGAAGATGCCTACAATAAAGTCCAGTTTGCGCACCTCATGGAGCTGCTACTAAGGTATGGAGTAAGTTTGACACTGACAAGATGGATAGCAGCAGCGCTTCAGGAAAGAACCGTCGTCTTACGCCTCGGAGATTGGATGTCTGCACCTTCTAAACCATCCATGGGACTGCCACAAGGGTCTCCACTCTCTCCTGTCCTCTACAATGTCTACACGAAGGGCCTTGCAGACTTAAACAACAATGGAATTGCTCGGGTGCTTACCCTTGCGGATGACGGCCTGGTCTTCAAAACTTCGAAAAATGCTCAGGAAAGAACTGAAGCCGTCCAGAAACAACTAAACAATATTGCTCAATGGTGCAAAGACACAGGATCTTCCATCAATCCAGCGAAAGCCCAAACGTTGCTGTGCACCCTCAACAACAAAACCGCGAGCAAATCACCACCTTCTGTGTCATTCGATGGGATTCAAATTGAGAAAACTGAATGCCTACGCTACCTAGGAATACACTTCGACAGGATGCTGACCTTCAGAAAACATACGGAAAACACTGTTCTCAAATGCAAAAAGGGCCTTTCAGTCTTAAAAGCAATGGCAACCAAAGGAATTGAACAACGCCACCTCTTCCTGCTATACCAATCACTCGTCCTCAGTGTGATCGACTACGGACTTGGGCTAACAACACCGTCTCAAAGCAACCTCCTAAAATTAGAAAGAGTCCAAAATGAAGCTATGAGGCTGATCCTTGGAACAACAAAAGACACGCCCACAGAAACCATGCGATACCTGCTTGACCTTCCTTCAGTGCAGGCCAGAAACAAGTTAGAACAGGTCAAGACCTACTTCAAAGCATTAGAAAACCCTCAAAACCCACTGCATGACGCAGTCAAAGAACCAAAAGGCAGCCGTCTAGGACGAGGAAGATCATGGATGGGGCAAGCAGAAGACACAATCCAGCTAGTATGCCGACTTCAAGACCTGAAAGAAACAAAAGAATGGGAGAAAAACCCCGAAAACCTCAACCATCTATTCAACACAGTCATTTCACCCACTCTAGGAAGACATTGTCGGGAATGGCCAGAGGGCAAAACTGATGCGGAAGTGAAGCTGCTTATAGAAGAAAACAGTAAAGAAGAGGACATCATCATATACACAGATGGCTCAGTCACCAAAGACCAGTCTGGCTGGGGATTCACTGCGAAACAAAATGGAAAAACAATTTGGGAAGAGAATGCTGCCTACAAAGTCACAACCTCCAGCCTAACGATGGAAGTTGAAGCTGTGACACATGCCCTCCAGTGGCTATCGTCCTTCCATACGCCCGGAAACCAACATGCCATGATTCTAACCGACTCAATGAACCTCATACAGAAAATTGAAAACGGAATGGGAAGCCCAGAGTGGCATAACGCAATGCGCAACTTTCAGATTAAAAAACTCACATGGTCATACTGCCCGGGACATGCAGGTGTTAAGGGAAATGAGCGAGCTGACAGACTTGCTGGTAACGCAACACCAACGAGCGGCCTACATCTAGGAAAATCGGAAATCCTCAGAAAAGTCAAAGAATACCAAAAAGAACAGGTACAAGGCCATCACACCATCGATCGCCTCAAAGAAATAGAAGCAGAGAGAGGGAGCGGCCGCAAATCTAACATGAAAGGTAGAGCACGATGCTTTGCAAATCAAACAAATATCGGCATCATTTCCAAACCAACATTGCGCAAATTTCTTCAAAACGGAACAGAGTCTCTGTGGGCCTTTCCAAACACAATAGACCGAGCAACACACTAGACGCCACGTTCTTGGCATCAGAGATCTTTTCCCATCCCTCTTGCGGCCAGTCAGTGGCGGCTGTGTGTGTTTGTGTGTATGTGTGCTTTTGAGTGCGTTTGTGAATGCGCGAGAGTGAAACTGTACACAAGTGTCAGGAGAGATATGTGTACGTGTGTGTGTGTGTGTGTGTGTGTGTGTGTGAGGGGAGGTGGGAGTGCGGGGGGAGGTGGGGTAGAGGATGAGGTATGTGAGTGTATGCATGCCTACACTGTGGGAGCAACAGGATATTGGAACGTGTATATATATATATATATATATATATATATATATATATATATATATATATATATATATATCTTTGTATGTACGTGTGTGGAGTTGGGGGTGGGAGATATGGGCGTATGTGTGTGTGCTTGTACAAGTAAGTGTTCATCTCTGTGAGTGTGTGTTTGTGTGTGTGTGTGTGTGCCGTGGAAGCTGCGATACGTAGACTAGAAATGAGTGTGTGGAGGAGGGGGTAGAGGAGGTGCAAGGTAATGTGTGTGTGTGTGTGTGTGTGTGTTGGAGCTCATGTACGTTTATATGTATTTGACTGTGCTTTCATATGTGCTTGTACAAGTAAGTGTTCATCTCTGTGAGTGTGTGTTTGTGTTTGTGTGTGTGTGTGTGTGCCGTGGAAGCTGCGATACTTAGACTAGAAATAAGTGTGTGGAGGTGGGGGGTAGAGGAGGTGCACGGTAATGCGTGTGTGTGTGTGTGTGTTGGAGCTCATGTACGTTTATATGTATTTGACTGTGCTTTCATATATGTGAAACTGCATGTCTGGTGCATTTCTGTTATGCATGTGTGAATGTATGTCTTCATTTTTTACATTTATTTGCTTATTTATCACCATTGTTGTCTTATTTATTTATTTATTTATGTTTTATTATTATCATTTTATTAGTATTACTAATATCATTACTACTACCTTTTTCTATATTATAATTATTATTTATTTATTTATTTATTTATTTATTTATGCAAGCTTATCTATTATTTATTCCCCCGTTTTTTTTTTTTGTTTTTTTTTTTGTTTGTTTGTTTTTTTTTGTTTGTTTTTGTTTTGTGTGTGTGGTTGTGTGTGTGTTTTTTTTTTGTTTTTTTTTTTTTTTGTTTTTTTTTTTCCCAAGGCCTGACTAAGCGCGTTGGGTTACGCTGCTGGTCAGGCATCTGCTTGGCAGATGTGGTGTAGCGTATATGGTTTTGTCCGAACGCAGTGACGCCTCCTTGAGCTACTGAAACTGAAACTGAATCTGATGCAGTCAAACGATATTGAACGCAACCCTGGTCCTGCGGAAGATGGAAGCTTTGCCAGTGCAGTGACAGCAAATCTTGAACTGCGCTTCTCCCAGATCATGCATAGTCTGCACGCACAAGGGACCAGTTTGAGCAGACAAATGCATGATCACTTCCATAGTCTTGGACATTCACTGAGAAGAATGGAAGAACAGCTGCGACAAATGAAAAGAGATATACGTGACAACAGATCTGACATCAGTGAACTCCAAAAGGACAGCGTCACCGTGCATCAACGCATTGACAAACTGGAACAGAAGCTGGACCGTCTGGAACTCAATTCAAGAGAGAAAAATCTGAAATTCTTCGGTATTTACGAGGCAGATCCCCGGGAAAGGTTAACGGATGTTGATGAAATTGTCGCAACTTTGAATTTTCATTCCTCGAGCCAGAACTGGAAAAACAGCGACATCGAGCACACGCACAGAATCGGACAAAGAGCAAGAAACAATCCGTCACCAAGGCCTCTCATTGTAACCTTCCGCAACGTGGATGATAAAGTAGGAATCCTCAAAGACCAAGAGCTTAGAGGCAACCTCCGACAGTCTGACATCAGAGTCTCCACTGACCTGACACCGCTCCAGCGGGAACGGCTGCAGCAGCTGCGTGACGAAGGAAAGATAGCGTATTACGTGAATGGAAAACTCCATGTTGAAGACAGCCGGTTTGGAGAGAACAACACAAGGTTTGGTTATCACCGCAACTCAACAGAGAACCACAATAACGGCACCCCAGCCAGCCGTCAGGAGAATGCTGACTTCCACAACTCTGTAGGCGACACATACAGAGACCGACTTCTACAGGGACTGGACATGGCAGAGTCGGGACTGAACCCACAGATACAGATTTCCAAATCAAACATTGGAAGATCATCGCAATGTGACGTAGGACCCCAGACAGATGCACCAAGCTCAGAACAAACGAGGACAGACCGCAGAAGTGGTGCGGGACAATATAACTGTCAGCAGAGCTTGGGAGTTCCATGCCAGCCAGATGATCGTTTCCTCTGGCATCAAGGTTGGCAGCCCAGTCCACTGCATCACTCTGTACCAGCCATAAGTGACTGCAGCCAGTGGCCGCCCTTGTTAAATGCAGTGCACACAGTCACTGGGTCACTACCGTTCACTTCACCTCTACACTACACGTCACACAATGAAACGATCCCATCAACACACTGCCGCAGCATGGAGGACGTCAACTACTGGAGTCCGGTGCACTACATGTCATCGGATGGCAACCCAGAGAGTGAACCACAACCAGCACAGTCACAACAACATGCACAGACAGCTGATACGCAGAGGGTCTCTACACAGACATCTTCTGCAGATGCTCAACTGATAAACCCCACGCTTGCGGACTTTACGGACGTGTCTGGTATGCAGACGTCTTCCAAGCAGATGGCAACAGAGCAGACAACCTCCTCTTTCTCAGCCTCCATGGAGGCAGCCTCCGCCAAGGCAGTCAAAATGACTACAGCTTCCACTGTGCCTGTGATTTTTACACAGTCCCCGATGGTACAAGAGACGACCTTAGAGGCAGCCAGTATGCAGACGGGCCTCAACCAAACAGACATTACGCAGACGGGCCTCCACCAGGCGGCCACTATGGAGACGGACCTCGACCAGACAACATCCACGCAGACGGGCCTCCACCAGGCGGCCTCTATGGAGACGGACCTCAACCAGACAGTCGTTACACAAGTGGGCATCAATCAGACAGATGCAAGTCAGGAAACCACTACACAAACTACAACCATGCCTGCAACTTCCACACGGGCATTCTCCAGACAAGCAGTCACCACACCTGCAGACACCATGGAAGCAGCCCCTGTGCAGACATCCACCGTGCCTACAGACTCTTTCAAAACGGTCACCACACAGGAAAGCACAACACAGGGAACCCCCTTGGCAGAGGAGGCGTTCCCTGACCCGCCCACCGACACCACAGCAGACATGGATGACCACAAAAGACCCAGGACACGTAGTAGGTCACGCCAAACTAGTCTTCTTGACCAGTTTCAACACGTACCTCGTGACAGCACTAAAGACAAAGGATAGGACACTGGCCAACGCCCATACACAAACTTATCTATTTCTGGAAGTAAAATTACGTTCGCTTCATTCAATGTTGAAAATTTAGTTGCCAGACTTAGTGAATCTGACTTTATAAAGTATGTGAAGTCGTTTGATGTTTTCTGTGCGGTGGAGACATTTACGTCACATTTTGATTCTACCATCCATTTCGATGATTATTGCTGTTTCCATGCACCTGCTGTCAAAATTTCCAGGCGAGGCAGACCTTCAGGAGGCGTGGTTGTACTAGTTAGAAAATCGTTAACGCCTTTCATGTCTCAAATAACCTGCAAAAATGACAATATGATTTGTTTAAAGTTTTCGAAATCTTTATTTGGATGTGACAAAGACATTTTATGTACTTTTGTATATGTGCCTCCTTACAAAAGTCCCTATTACGACACGAAACCGGACTTAAACTGTTCTTTAAATAAGCTTGAGGAATTCCTCATTGATATTCTTCAGAGGGGAGAAGACATGCATTTGTTGGTCATGGGCGATCTAAATGCTCGAATCGGTAATTGGAACCTTGATGGGGATGGTGACGATGAACCTATAGATTTCGCAATTCAGAACACCAGACAGTCTCAAGACAAAGTTACAAACCAGTTTGGCAAGATTCTAATTGATTTTTGTACAGTTTTAAACTGCATCCCTCTAAACGGGTATGCAGTAGGTGATGCATTTGGAAAGTTCACCTTTGTTGCAGACCAAGGGAACAGTGTTATTGATTATGCTCTTATGTCATCTGATTTTTTCTATTCATGCAATCCCCTCTTTAAAGTTGACAGCCGAGTTGAATCCAGTCACATGCCTATCTGTCTCACACTGCCTTGCAAACCACTTACTACATTAGGGAACCAGAAGGACAATTCAAGACCAAACACAAAAATAACTAGATTAAAATGGACTAACGAAAAGAAGGGAGAATATATCGAAAACATAAACAGTGATCAATCACAAAACATGTTCCAAACTGCTTATGATCAAATAGAAATGTCTATGGAGACAGCCCTTGATACATTTACAAAGGCTGTTCTGCAGGCAGGGGAGTGCATGAGAAAAAGTGTTCGATTCGGTACGCCAGCTCATGTCGGAAATGTGTGGTTTGACAAAGAGTGCCGTCAGAAGAAACGCGAAGCACGTAGAGCCCTACAAATGTACAATAAGTCTGGTCACAATCTGGACAAACGTACATATAAAAATCTTAGGTCACATTACAAGACGTTGACAAAGGAAAAACGTCAAATTCATAAAAAGTCAATCCAGGACAGTCTCCTAAATAATAAGGAAAACAGCAGTAAGTTTTGGGATACGATTCGAAAAGCGCGAAGCACGAAAAAGGCCCAACCCGACATAGAACTAGATGCATGGAAAAAGCATTTTGGAAAAGTTTTCGGAGCAAAGGAAGCAGACGCTCTTCCTCATGACGTAACTGAACAGAACAGGACAGAAGAAAGGGTTGTCCCAGAACTCGATAGTGACATCACAGAAAAAGAAGTACGAGATGCAATTAAAAACATTAAGCTGGGCAAAGCAGCTGGGTTAGATGAAATCTGTGGAGAATTTTTGAAATATGCTGAAGACTCTGTTTCCCCTTTTCTGACAAAATTATTTAACAAACTGTACGATACCGGTTATTTCCCTTTGGGTTGGTGCAAATCAATTATAATTCCACTTTTCAAAAAAGGAGACGAAACCAATCCAGATAACTACAGAGGCATAGCTTTACTTAGTGTTGTAGGGAAGGTATTCACGGCCATTTTGAACAAAAGATTGTGCCACTGGGCTGAAAATGAAAGCAAAATCAGTAAAGAACAGGCAGGTTTCCGTAAAAACTATTCGACAATTGACCATATTTTTACCTTGACCACAATAATAAAAAACAAATTAAACAGTAAAAGAGGAGGAAAGGTATATGCTGCCTTCGTAGACTACCGCAAAGCTTTTGACACTGTTGACCGAAATAAATTGTGGATGACACTAGAAAATGCAAGAGCATCCTCTAAGCTAATTAACATGTTAAAGGCCATGTACAGTTCTGTTAGAGCCTGTGTGAGGTGGGGTGGAAATATGACCGATTTTTTCAATTGTCCCCAAGGGGTTAAACAAGGTTGTCTCCTCAGCCCAATAATCTTTTCACTTCTGATATCTGAAGTTGCAGATTTTGTGAGACAGTGGGGAAGACATGGTATCCAGTTAATACCCGGTTCTGATGAAATTTATTCGTTGTTATTTGCAGATGATATCGTTCTGTTGTCGTCAACTCCGGGTGGGCTGCAAAACCAAATTAATAATTTAGAAAAGTCTTCAAGGGAACTGGGACTTACGGTGAATTTGGATAAAACCAAAATAATGATTTTTAGGAAAGGGGGGTATGCTTCTAACATAGAAAAATGGACATATGGAGGAAACACAATTGAAATAGTAAACAAGTACAAATACTTAGGGTTCACACTCACTACTAAGCTGTCAGAAACTTGTGCTTGTGAGGAATTTGCAAGTAAGGCAAAAAATAAAATACTTGACATTCTAAAAACAATGTGGGCACTTGGCAATCTAAATACAAAGGTATTCTTTCAGCTTTTCGATGCACAAGTAAAACCAATGTTACTGTACGCAGCGGAGATATGGGGTTTAGTTAAAGTAGACGTCATTGAATCGGCGCATTTATTTGCATGCAAAAGATTACTCAGTGTATCAAACAAGACACCAAATTATATGGTATACGGAGAGACCGGTCGATACCCTCTCTTTATTGACTCGACTGTATCATGTGTTCGCTACTGGTTGAAACTGACCAGGATGCCACTTTCACGATTTCCGAAACAGGCTGAATCGATGCTGAAGAATTCTCTAGACAGAAATGACAAGACGTCAGAAAATTGGCTTGGTAAAATTAAAGCATGCTTAGAGATGTGTGGTTTCCCTGATGTATGGATGAACCAGGCTACTGAAAATGAATTCGCCTTCTTAAAGTCTCTTAAACAAAAACTGATAGACAAATTTAAAATGGACTGGTTTTCTAAACTTTGTAGTAGTGACAGATTTTCTATTTATCGATCATTTAAAACAGATTTTCATTCAGAACTTTACTTGGACAATATCACTATCAAACGTTTCAGAGATACCTTGATAAGATTGCGACTTGGTCTAAACGAGCTTGGTATAAATAGAAGATTCGAGAACGCGGATGTAAACCATTTCTGCCCGTTTTGTCCTAGCACCCTGGAAGATGAATACCATTTCATTTTTGTGTGTCCTAAATACGGTCATATCCGTCAGAAATATATTCTAGAGTTCATAAATATCAACGACAATACACTGTTTCCTATTCTACAAACCCCATGTGTTACGTCCCAGAGAAATCTTGCTATGTACACTTATTACGCCTTAAAATTTAGAGACGAATTTACACAATGAATGAATTAGTATAACTATAAACATGATGAGGACGAACATGCTATGTATTTTTCATCCAGCTATCGGCTACTCACGTACAGTACACCTTTGTGTGTGTGTGTGTGTGTGTGTGTTTGTGTGTGTGTGTGTGTGTGTGTGTGTGTGTGTGTGTTTGTGTGTGAAGAGCGATCGAATTGCCCCATTGTATCCCCCACCCCTTTGTGTATGGGCCGGTGGCCTTCACAATTAAACTTGTGTCAGTGTCAGTGTCAGTGTCTCTCTCTCTCTCTCTCTCTCTCTCTCTCTCTCTCTCTCACACACACACACACACACACACACACACACACACACACACAAACTTTGATGGCAGATCTATGTGTATTCTCTTATCTTGAAGCTTTTTTTCACTTTTCTGAGGTTAACAGCATGTGGAAAAGATGTATTTATCAGGACGGTTTGTTTTAAAGACACAAATCATAATTACTCCTATGTTCGTTGTTTTTCTCTGTTCTCTCTTCCCTGCAAAAAGTGGTTACATCCGTACGTAAATTCACATCAACACAATCCCCGTTGCCTCATTTTACATGCGGCGAACAAAAGGGTTTGCTGACATGAAGACAAATGTTTCTGCTTCTTAATTAATTCAGCACATCTGTGTTTCGAATTCATATACATGACACGC
>NC_134893.1:33639209-33666709 GCF_041734735.1 Babylonia areolata | reverse complement strand
ATTATGTATATGCGCGTGTGCGTGCGTGTGTATGTATGTGTGATTGAATTTAAGCAAGAGCGTGTGCTTTATAGCTTTAAACAATTCCGTCGAAGCTTTGTAAGCACACACACACACACACACACACACACACACACACACACACACACACACACACACACACACATATATATATATATATATATATATATATATATATACCATGAGGTCAACGTAGTTCAATATACACATAAAACTGACATCCTCACGTCCCGTAAACAGATTACAGAAACACTGGCTTCAATCCTGAAGGAAAAATGTATTTTTTAAAGGCATCCTTCAAACAAAATGTTTATTCAAAATATAAACATAAAACGCAGATATACAGACACAGACACACAGACAAACACAAACACACACACACACACACACACACACACAGATATGAGTGTGTGCGTTTGTGTGTGTGTGTGTCTATATCTATATCGATCTATATATCTATTTATCAATACATACACATATATATATATATATATATAAATATATATATATGTGTGTGTGTGTGTGTGTGTGTGTGTGCGTGTGGGTGTGCGTGTGTGTGTGTTGTGTGTGTGTGTGTGTGTGTGTGTGTGTGTGTGTGTGTGTGTGTGTGTGTGTGTGTGTACGAATACTGTCAGCGAAATAATTAGTGCACTGGGATATATAATATAACCGCCAAACACCATTCTACAAGTATTCGCTGACTGGCATTACCTGCACACCATGTAACGTATAAGCTGTCTGTAGATAAAGCAACAAATGAACTGGGGGACGGGGGGACGGGGGGGGGAACGCTGAAGAAAAAGTGTCTACCTACTCCCTTCCACAAACACACACAGGAAAGCCCGTCCATTAAAAGTCACGAAAAGAGAACTCTGCTTTCTTACAACCATTCAGTCAGTCTTGGATTTTCCCCTCCAACAGCACCTGCACGCCATGTTCACACAGCAGTACATCAGCGCACACGACAGCGCACCCAGACCAAACACGAAGGCAAAGACATCCAGCGCCAGAAACTGGTACAGCGGCATTTTCTGTCCTGCGTAACGCATGTACCCGCCGCCATGCTGCATCACGTGATCCAGCCATTTGGCGGCTTCCTGCATGGGCACCCCATACTGCTGACGGAACAGGGTGGACGCCTTGGAAATGGCCTGCTTGTAGCCAGGCTCCTGTGCCACTGTCAGGATGCGGCTCAGCAGTTCTTCCTGGCTGACGCTGCGGAGGTCCACCACTTCCCCGAAGCCCTTTCTCCGGATCCGTTCACTGTTGTAGTACTGCTCAGCGAAGATGGGGGTGCAGAGGAGAGGGACTGCGTGGAAGAGAGCCTCGTACTGACCGTTCTTTCCGCAGTGACTGACGAACACTTTGGTCTTAGGATGACCCAGCAAGTCGTTCTGAGGCAGCCACTTCAAGGTCACCACTTTGTCTGGGTCTGGGGAAGTCAGGTTGGATCGAAACACCACTTTATAGGGCAGCTTTTGAAAGACGTGAAACAGTTTGTCACTAATGTGTTTAGGGACACCCAGCACAGAGCTACCGAAGGTGACGACGACCACCCCGTGTGTGGCGCTGCCCATGAAGGCCTGGAGCTCAGGGGGCAGAGGCTTGGCGTGCTCTGTCACCGTGCCTCCGATCAGCTTGACGTTGGGAAGCGTGGGCCTGGGGTAGTCCAGGATGTGGTCCATCTCCACCAGCCACATCTCAGCCCGAGCCAGCAATTCGCTGTTGGATATGTAGGGCAGCTCTGGGGCGTAGGTGGAAGCAACCCCTCTGGGCATGAAGGGGTGATATACATGCAGTATCATGTGCATGAACATGTTCTTCACTCTCTCAATGAATGTCATGTCGTCAGAGGCCTTTGAACCCATCTGTAAAGGGTTCACAGCGGAGGAGTATGGAATTCTCATGGCGTGGGCATCATACACCGTTCCCACCATTGCAAAAGGTACTTGAAGCTTGTAAGGGAGAACCGTCAGAGTGTAGGAAAGTGGCACATTGTCGAGCACTATCAAATCCGGCTGAATATCGCCAATCATCTGTTCTAGCTCCCTGTTCCGTAATATTTCATCACACATTTTTAAAATCGACGGAATTGCTTTCTGCATGTTTTTGTCATTATCGATTCCGGCAAAGTACCCATCTAGTGTATTGTCGATTACAACCGCTTCATGATTCTCGCTCATTCTGCAAGGAATGCTGGTGAAGTTGTCCGTGTCCATAACTGTATGTCCCAGTACATAGTCCGGAACAACCACCCAGGCTTGGTGACCCAGACCGTGCAGGGCGCGAGCCACCTTGACGTGATACCTGGTGTGGCTTGTGGTGGGGGTGGGAATGAAGACCACACGTTTGGCATCCAGTCCCAGGTCTTGGAGTGACAGCGTCAGCATCCACAGTGTGACGATCCAAACTGTCCACCTCATCTTCTGCATGGTGGCTAGGAGTAGAGATACCTGGGCGCGCGCGCGCACGCACACACACACACACACACACACACACACACACACATACAGAGAGAGAGAGAGAGAGAGAGAGATGATCACATATACATTCGCTGTCAAAAGAAATGCGTACGATTATTTGAACAGTGAATTATTCACTTGTAACAGCTTAACACTAGTAGCAGCAGCTGCACCAGCTGTAACAGTTGTAGTTGTAGTTGTAGTAGCGAATTAACCCACTTTACAAATGTAAGCTTACAACTCTAAGAGATGAGAGAAAAGAGGTAAAAATTGTTTCCAACTGGAGAAATTTGGTCAGGTGCATTATTACAACAATTTGGCAAGCTCGTATCAACATCACGTAAGTCCAGCTACTGTGACCAGTCTGTACGCCAAAGAAAAATCTTAATTTAATTATTGTAATGACGATTTTCACACACGTCGGCTATTCCCTCCGCTGTCAGTGAAACATGATGGCACCCTATTCAGGGTCTGTGCCAGGGAATTTTCTGTCAAACCGGCTGGGTGTAGAATAACAACAGCAACAACAATTCTACAAGGCTACTTTTTTCTCTTTTTTATTTAGTATAAAACTACACGAACTGTATGCTTTTCTGAAAGAAAATTTACTGAGCTTTCTATCGAAAAGATTTGAAATTATGGGGTGTAAAATGTATTACTTTGAGCTGGTTGAAGAACAAAGCATATAATATCAGGTATGCATTTTTACATTTCTTTGATACATCAAACATAGCAATACATTATTGTGAACTGTTCAACATTCAGGCTCATGCAATGCTACTTCCGGTGTAAATTCAAGAACAATCAGTGCCTGCGATATACAATTCCGGGTCATCATATTCTCACTCGAAGTCAACTAAGGCTGCTGGTGTCGTTGGTGCAAGTGTGTGCAAGTAAGCCTCGTTTGCTGACTGGGCTGGCGGTTGGTCAATACTTTGAGTCACAGATGACGTCATATACCATATTAGGAGTGTGTTCATGGTTAATCATGATTTAGTTACACTGTTCTACTGGGTACGACAACAGTCAGGTCGCTATTTATATTTCTGGCTGCAGGAAAATTCGGGAAAAATCCGAAAATTCTCGACATGTTGGCAATATTACAGCTTCAGTATGACGGGTAAAGCCGTCATGTAGACAGTGAACAGGTATTCACATGATTTCATAGCAGTTTTCACTCCTTTTTCAAATAAGATAAAACACCAAAATAACATTTGATGTTACATATTAGAAGGCACACAAATCAAACGATCAGCAGACAATCACATTGCACGACCTTTAGGGAAATTGTGTCTTCCACTTCAGAGAATGACCCCCTTCTGCTATTTCTTCTTATTCCTTTAAGAGATGCTGGGGAAACGTTCAAAAGAACTGTTGTTCACAAGATGCCTCCAGGTCTGTGGATTTTTTGTGTGTAATCCTGGGTCTCTGCGAATGGTTTTACGTTCCGTTCTGCTGTGTTGTCAGTCCATCATTTTCCTGTCTTCCCCTCCGTCTTCCTCAACTGTTCCTTGGAGGATTGTTTTTGTTTTTAACAAGATCAATGGAGAATGTGTGTGTGTGTGTGTGTGTGTGTGTGTGTGTGTGTGTGTGTGTGTGTGTGTGTGTGTGTGTGTGTGTGTGTGTGTGTGTGTGTGTGTGCACGTGCTTGTTCGTGATAAATACAAACATGAAATTTCAAATTTTAACTGCACCTGATTCATCTATAATGTGTGCCGATGCCGATAAGATTCATGAAAGCACATTACACCACAGGTAACAGAGGTGTGATAGTACTGTTCATGTCGTTTAAACAGTATTTTATTTGGAACATGTCACAATACAACACAGATATCGATGAACAGGACAAGAAAATCTTATATAAAGTCCTGTCCTGACACATGTACATACTGAATATGTGACGGATGTCATCATAACTAGAAGTTAAGACGTGAACATACATGAGTTTTGAACAAAACTAAGCTGAGATATACATAAAGTGAAGAAAATTAATAATAAACGTGTGGTGGAGGAAGAAGTCAATAGAGAGAGAACAAGAAGTATCAACGTTGGGGCACAAGCACAGCAAGACTTAACTCGACCGACAAACAAAGCGGCGAAGGCCAACCGTCCCGCGGAGAAACACACACACACACACACACACACACACACACACACACACACACACACACACACACACACACACACACACACACACACACACACACACACACACACAAAGGCAAGCACGCCATCATGTATTCATAATTATCATGAGCTAACAAATGAAAGGGCAGCACTCTTTCAGGTACATGCACTTACATATATGCATACACACTGTTCATGTGACCTCTGTCTGTCTGTCTGTCTATCAGTCTGTCTGCCTCTCTCTCTCTCTCTCTCTCTCTCTCTCTCTGTCTGTCTGTCTGCCTGTCTGTCTGTCTCTGAGTCATTTCGCCACTGATAACAGATTGTGTGACCTCTTCATCAACTGAAGAATATCAGTCAAATCAGCGGAGAGACTTGCAATCAGACTCAACCTTTAAAGAGGACAAAAGACACCATACAAAAGTACTCTTAGGGCACGGGTAGAAATTTGACCTGTGGACAGGCCTGTCTCACTCCCCAGGCAAACCAAAGTGGTTTCTGTCGTTTCTTTGCCTTGGTGTTGTGTTGTATTGTATTGTATTGTATTGTATTGTATATATATATATATATATATATATATATATATATATATATATATATATATATATATATATATGGTGGAGTGATGGCCTAGAGGTAACGCGTCCCCCTAGGAAGCGAGAGAATCTGAGGGCGCTGATTCGAATGACGGCTCAGCCGCCGATATTTTCTCCCCCTCCACTAGACCTTGAGTGGTGGTCTGGACGCTAGTCATTCGGATGAGACGATAAACCGAGGTCCCGTGTGCAGCATGCACTTAGCGTACGTAAAAGAACCCACGGCAACAAAAGGGTTGTTCCTGGCAAAATTTTGTAGAAAAATCCACTTCGACAGGAAAAACAAATAAAACTGCACGCAGGAAAAAAAAAAAAAAATGGGTGGCGCTGTAGTGTAGCGACGCGCTCTCCCTGGGGACAGCAGCCTGAATTTCACACAGAGAAATCTGTTGTGATAAAAAGGAATACAAAATACAAACAAAGATATATATACCGACGTAAACCTTCAAAACACTTAGAGAAGCATGGTAGTGAACGTCACATATTGAGGACAGCCATCTGCGTTCTGCTATCCTCTGCAGCGGCAAAAAAAAAAAAAAAAAAAAAAAAAAGACCAAGGGAACTAAACGAAAGTAGATCATTGAGCCTGCGGAGCGGAGGACTGAGGGGGTGAGGAGGAGGGAGAAGGTGGTAGCAACGCGAGCAGGAAAGAGCGTATAATATAATAATTGTATATCTACACCGCCGACTTAGGCTCTTTGCTGACAGCACCTGATCGCACTCGACGCTATGCTTAGTCTCTGCGGCTTGCTGCACTGAAAACTAAGAGGTTTAGAATAACAACTGCGCATATATATATATATATATATATAGAGAGAGAGAGAGAGAGAGAGAGAGAGAGATAGAGAGAGAGATAGATAGATAGAGATACGTATAGTGAGAGAGAGGGGGGGGGAAGAGAGAGAGAGAGAGCGCGCAAATATGTTTTCAGTGCTTGGGTGAAGGTCTGTAGCTGTTTGCTTTCGTTTGTTTGTTTGTTTGTTTGTTTGTTTTTCACATTAGGGCTACAGCCGAAAAACATTGGAGTGGCTCGTCGCCGTCTGTTGCAGACGTATCCCCGAATACGGAGTATGGCTGCCTACATGGCGGGGTAAAAACGGTCATACACGTGGTAGTTGCAGCCCACGAACAAAGAAGAAGACGACGTTTCGGACGTCTCGACACACTCTCATACAGTCACTGAAAACAGATTATTCACCCACAAGACTTAACTACAACCACACACACACACACACACACACACACACACACACACACACACACACACACACACACACACACACACACCTTGACCATCCAGTCCTCAACTCCCACCACCTTCCACTTTTTTTTTTTTTTTTTTTTTTTTTTTTGCAATATCACTTTAAGTGGAAGAAGGTCTACGTGAAACTTACTACTATCACTACCAACCACTACTACTACTGCTCAGTGCTGCTACTGCTGCTGCTGATACTACAGCTATTACTACGATGTCGACGACTGCAGCTACAACGATGACAACTACTAGTACTACTACAACTAGTACTAGTACTACTACTGCTGCTACTACAACTACCCTCTTCCGTCAGGCATAATTTCTCTAGCCTTCTAACAACATATCAGTTCTGACAACAGACAAGTCATTTTCACTCACCCTTCTGTTCTTGCTGTGCCGTGTCTGCCACTAAAGAGCTATGGCCCCTCTACGACTGCCAAGCCCGCCTGCCTGCCTGCCGGTTACATTGAATGCCATGCTGGCCCTGACCTTGTACTGCTGACGACGACCGATTTTTGTGACACGGCTGCACAGCCATTATTATCATCATTATGCTTTGTCATCGTTGCAGTTATGTCTTTCAGTGTCATGATGGTAGTCTCAGTGAACTCTGTGATGACTCGGAACGATAAAAAAATAATAATTACAATTTTTTTATAAAGCTAAGTCTCGTATGTACGTGAAAATTCCCATGGCAACTTAAGTGTTGTTCCAACCTGACAAAACATCTGCAGAAAAATCAACTTTGACAAATACGCTTGTATCATCGTCACTAGCCTACACTAGAAAAGAAGAGAACACACACACACACACACACACACACACACACACACACACACACACACACACACACACACACATGTATGTCAGTGTGTGTGTGTGTGTGTGTGTGTGTGTGTGTGATTGGCGCTGAGCCAGTCAGAGAGATGCTCTTCCCGATTTTAGTCAGTCCCCCACCCAAGCCCTGACCCCAACCCCAACCCCCTCCCTCACCTGCTGACCAGTACATGCAAAGGTAAACAGGGAACTGTCATAGTATAGCGGACTGCATCGGCAAGTTGTCGGTCCGTGCACGCGGTTCCGTAACTGTGGATTGTGGCCTTTCCTTCAAACGGCAGCGACACTGAGTTTCAGTTTTGAGGAGTCGTCCCTGTGTTTGGACAAATCCGCCATATACGCTACTCCACACCCACCGGCAAGGTAGATGCCTGACATTATATTTACGTACCTATCTGAGTGGATTTCTTCTACAGGATTTTGCCAGACGACAACACTCTCGTTGCCATGGGTTCTTTTTGAGTCGTGCCGGGCGGCACGCAGGACCTGGGTTTACTCGTCTCATCCGAATGAGTGGAGATTTTTCCGATCTTCCAGGTCAACATATGTGCAGACCTGCTAGTGCCTGAACCCCCTTCGTGGGTATACGCACGCCTGAGAAGATCAAATACGCACGTTAAAGATCCTGTAACCCATGTCAGTGTTCGGTGGGTTATGGAGACACGAAAATTCCCAGCATGCATAAACCACGACAGAGTCATAGCAAATTGATGTTTGTCGTGTAACGGAAAATGTTAGTAATGGTCAACGTTATGACCGCTGAACATTAATGGAAGAAGAAGAATGACTAGACGCTCAGTTTGATTTGCCAGTCAAACTCGGGAGTAAGGGCGGGAGTGGGATTCCACTGAACCCAGACGCTCACGGACGGACTGTGAGTTTGCACATGAGCGTCTTAACCATTCTGCCATCTTCCTCCTTCAAATAATGACAGAAGAGTGGCATGTGATCGGTTGTTCACCTTGGTGGCACATGACTGCTGCAAGCCAGCGTCAGTGTTGACACAATCAGTCCCACAGCGACTGAGCAGTGCAAGCAGTGTGGGTGGGAGAAGCCAGAATGTGTAACACACACTGCAGCGGTGACCTGGCCCACACTTCACTGTGAAAATTGCAGACAAAGAGAGAGAGAGAGAGAGAGAGAGAGAGAGAGAACGCAAGAACGCAAGAATTTTAATGTAAGGTCACCGACCTGTATACATTTTGGGTGCACGTGTTGCACACACAGCGTAACTGAAATAGAATAGGAAGAACGAAAACAATCCACTTAATACACAGTGAGCTCACTGAGAACAAGAAAACTAAATGAAAAGCACAAGGCTCATATGTCTGTTTAGGGCTGAAAGTGCTCTTCTCTCAGTCTTAATGCATAAAAAACAAACATTGCAACATCTCTGGTCACATTACAACTTTCGTTTTGCAGCAGAAAAGATAATGACAGATTTCTAATATTTTGCATATGCTTAAGCAAATATTTCCTTCTAATATCATCATATAATGGACAGGCTGTTAGTACATGTAGTTCGTTCTCTATTCTACCACCACATGGGCAGTTTTTCAAGAGAGAGAGAGAGAACAAGAACAAGAACAAAATTTTATTCCATAGGCCTCCGGCCCCTAGAAACAAAAAGAACCATGTAGAATGCCTATTAAGGAAAAACGAAAACATGAAACAAGCCATGCATGCAAGAAAGTGGAATTTCCTAAACCTACAGATTTTCATTCAGTTATTTTCACAACTGACAGCCAGTACAGAGGGCATTACGCATCTATATCACCTACGACATTGTTTCGAATTTTCAATGCATAAAAGATATAAATTCCTATGGTCCTAGTTTTAAGCATGCTGTAACATTTTAGCAATTGTGGTAGAGAGAGAGAGAGAGAGAGAGAGAGAGAACGAACGAACGAACGAACGAACGAAAAATTATTTTTCCAGGGTATTGAGATAAGCATATTGACAATCAATTCACTCCTTATCACAACTAAGCGCTTTACGTGTTGTCTCACAAACACGCTCATCGTGCACTCAGAAATGTTAGTCAGACAAACAACTGCACCGAAAGTACTCAACGGAAGAGTTCCAGCGCACTCGTCGGTCACTGCATCAACCAACTGTACCTAAAGCACCAAACAGAACGGTTCTTGCGCACCAAGGGTGAACCAACAACACTAACAAGCCTTGTCAAACAGTGTCACGTTGACTCGGAGTGTTACACTTCGTCACCCTTTTTTGGTGACTTGCGAAGTAATTAATTAAAACGCTTTGTCAGGCCCTGGTACACATACTTTTAGCACTTGGGACGCTCGTTGTTTGAAGTCCAGCTCCACGTACCATTGCCGACAAAAAAAAAAAAAAAAAGGAAGAAGAAAATAGAGGACGCTAAGATACTAGGCCGCGTAGTGGCAAAGTGGTCAACGTCGCGGAATGACAACTGGCAGGACACGAGTTAATTTGTATTTGTATTACTGTTTTTGTCACAACAGATTTCTCTGTGTGAAATTCGGGCTGCTCTCCCCAGGAAGAGTGCGTCGCTATATTGACAGAGTCACCCCTCCCTAATTTTCCACCATAGGCGGGGTTTTTGTCACTTTTTGTTTTTTGGGATTTTTTTCCGGCCGGATCATTCACAGAGCTGAGTAAGCTATGGGGTCAAGCTGGAAGACAGGGACCACACAGTCAGTGATGCCTCTTTGTCTGTAAGGGTGTTGCTAAAATAATAAATTCCTCATCGTGACCAACACTGTATGTGTCTGTATCTCTCAGTCTGGTTGACGCCGGGATGTAGGCTCAGTATCATGACAGTACAGCCCTGTCAGGTAGCCCCACACCTAATTGGACCCCCGGCAAAAACGGTGTATGGCTGCCTACATGGCGGGGTAAAAACGGTCACACACGTAAAAGCCCACTCGTGTACCTACGAGTGAACGTGGGAGCTGCAGCCCACGAACGAAGAAGAAGGACCCCCCAAAGCAGCATCTTCATCACCCCGTCCTCATTCGTCGTCATCGTGTTAGACCCCATTGAAAAGAAAATGTCCCTAATTCTGGGGCACAAACAGACGCCCAGGTGTTAATTTCTCTTACTATGCTCGAGTGTGCTTTCAGAAACTCGTAATAGTTGACAATTCATCACAAAGAAAGATAGAATAACTCGTGGAATCACGTGAAATATGATTCACCAATTCACTGTGCGAAAAAAAAAGACTTTTAAAAAAATTCTCATCCCTGCACCAGACCTTTTGTAAGGTCGGGATGAGACGATAAACTACGGTTTCAAATTGAGAATGCATTTTTGTCCCGTGCACGTAAACCCTCGCAAAAATAAAAATGAAAAGAGTTGTTGTGGCAAGTCAAAAATCTTTATAGAAATTAAAAAATCGACTTTGGCAAGCAAATTGATATACATGTAAACACGGAAAAATAACCCAAAACAAAACAAATGAATGTGGCGTCGCTCTGTGGCGACTGGACGCACTCTCCGTGTGGAAACTTGCCCGAATTTTTACCGACTCAAAAAAAGATTCCACAAGAAGAGAGTTTATCACGCAGAGTAATATGTAACGACAAGAATATCGTACAAATCAATACAATACAATACAACACACCACAACACAGCACAACCGCAATGCAGTGCAATACAGTGAAACACAATACAAGACAACACACAGACACACACACACACACACACACACACACACACACACACACACACACACACACACACACACACACACACACACACACACACACACACACACACACAACACGAATCAACCTAACACAACATCGCAGTACAATCCAACACAGGCAGAATTGCCTTCTTTGCCTCTTCTTCCCCCCCACCCCCACCCCCTAAAAATCGACTTTGGCAAGCAAATTGATATACATGTAAACACGGAAAAATAACCCAAAACAAAACAAATGAATGTGGCGTCGTCTCTGCGTTGTATTGTGACATGTTCCACTGAATAAAATACTGTGTAAACCAAAAAGTACAACATAATTTTTAGTTTCATATTCCTCTCGCCCACTCTCAACCCTAACCCCCCTGAACTTCCACCACCCCCACCCCTCCCCCCACACCCGCCTCATAAAATGAATAAATAAATAAATAAAGGCCTGCAAATGACAGTATTATTGACGGAGGAAATTCGGGGCGTAGTTGAACGGAGAGCGAAACTTTTAGCTGGTGAGGAGGGGGTAGGCTCCAGATTTGAAAGAGAAGCAGTATTGCCTGGGTGTCAAGCCACGAGTACACATGTCCGGACTGTGAACAATTACAGCCAGGTCTAACCCAGTTGATAAACGTGGTCAGCGGTAAACTCGCGCGAGACAGTACAGGTACACATGCCGCATGCACTGCACTGTGTCAGGTTATCTTGAAGGCCTAGGTTTCAAACCCTGGAGGGGACAAAGAGTGAGCAAGAAAGAGGTACGCCATTTCTCGATCACACTGCTGGATTCTTGATCCTCGGGTGAGTACTGTATTACAATATATGTATTGTATTCTATTGTTCTTTTTTGTCACAACATATTTCTCTGTGTGAAATTCGGGCTGTTCTCCCCAGGGAGAGCGCGTCGCTACAGTGAGAGCGCCACCCCCCCCCCCCTTTTTTTTTTTCCCTGCGTGCAGTTTTATTTGTTTTTCCTAGCGAAGTGGATTTTTCTACAGAATTTTGCCAGGAACAACCCTTTTGTTGCCGTGGGTTCTTTTACGTCCGCTAAGTGCATGCTGCACACGGGACCTCGATTTATCGTCTCATCCGAACTACAAGCGTCCAGACCACTTCTCAAGGTCTAGTGGAGGGGGAGAAAATATCGGCGGCTGAGCTGTGATTCGAATCAGTGCGCTCAGATTCTCTCGCTTCAGAGGCGGACGCGTTACCTCCAGGCCATCACTTCACGTACGGGGATCAACTGAATAAAATTTTTAATGATGACAAATGAGTCCGCTGTTGACTTTACAACTGATGAAAGTCTAAAGAAAAAAGAAAAGAAAACTGTTGGTAGCAGTCTACAGAAAGTTACCAACTGTTCGTAAAACCACGCTCACTTTTGATAACATATGAGTTTTGTTATTACAAACTACAGTTATTCCTTTCATTGACTTTCTCTTGGATTATCGATGATGGAGTCTCTCGTCAGTCCGACGGATGAGTAGGCAGGCAGGCTTATCTGTCGGTGTGTGTCCTCATATGGGAGAAGAAGTCGATTCTGGATGCACAGCACTTCCCACAAGTGTTGCAAGGGAAAACGTCTCCAGAAGTTGCGCCCTGCGTCCTTCGCTCACGCTTCTCCTTAATAACCAGCGTTCTCTTGTTTTCAAACGTCTTTATGGCACTAGAGCACAGCATCCTCCAACGAGAGCGGTCAAGGGCATCAGTTTCCCAGGAAGCGATTTCTAAGTCACAGGCTTTGAGGTTTGTCTTCAAGGTGTCCTTGAAGCGCTTGCAGGGTCTTCCAAGTTCACGGTGGCCTTCCTTCAGCTGGCCATACAAAAGGATCTTCGGGATCCTCCTGTCTGTCATGCGGACAACGTGTCCTGTCCAGCGTAGCTGGATTAGAAGTTGTAGTAAAAACCCGGTCGATTTCCTTCAAGTGTTGTTAACTATTGGGTTGTGCACTGGCTCTTAGCGCTGCAGCCTTGTGGGCTAGTTGGCCTTTGGGAACCATCCCAATGCCAACTGTCCTAAAACCCTCTTGGCCGAGAGAGTGGGGATGTACTTGGGCAAGACACTGTCCACTATAATCTAGCCCAAATAGTCGGAACAGCAGTTGTCTCGTCTGCTGTTCTGATGGTCATAGTCGGACACGACTGACTATTATATATGTTGCCTGTGACCGACAGGTTCGACTCTCCCCTTCTGTCTCTCTCTCTTTGTGTGTGTGTGTGTGTGTGTGTGTGTGTGTGTGTGTGTGTGTGTGTGTGTGTCCCTCTCCTAAATCTGTCTTCTTCAATAAGTGTAGTTATCAAACAATAAAAGCAACACGTTATTCAATACATGTAGCAACCACACACACACACACACACACACACGCACACGCACGCACGCACGCACGCACGCAACGCTCAATCACACACACGTATACACACAGATGACCACACTCACACACACACACACACACACACACACACACACACGCACGCACGCACACACACACACACACACACACACACACACACACACACACTAATCCACACATACACACTCTCTCTCTCTCTCTCTCTCTCTCTCCTCTCTCTCTCTCTCTTCTAATCCACACACACACAAACACAAATACATGCTTCTACACCCACCACCACCCCCACCTCTACCCACACACACATCAGTCTCTTTTAAAATAGCTAAGCGATACATTAACTGGGAGCATGAGTATTTTTCTCCTTTTTTGTGAAGCACGGACTTTCTAATGTGCCATTTCTGGATCATTGCCCTTTATGTGTGTGTGTGTGTGTGTGTGTGTGTGTGTGTGTGTGTGTGTGCCTGCGTGATTAAGTACATACACACATACGTATATACGGGCGGACGCACGGACGTATTGACATACGTACATATGGATGGACATACGCACGTACGTACGTACGGACGTGCAAACAGACAGACATAGAACACTGGGAAAGAGGAGAGTAAATGTAAAAGTCAAACAATCAGTTGGAAAGACGAACAGTCCGAGAAGTTGAGACAAAGCGAACATTTCACATAGTGTTGTGTTGCGTTTATTTTGATAAGTTTTCGTGTTAATTT
Organism: Babylonia areolata; assembly: GCF_041734735.1. NCBI lineage: Eukaryota > Metazoa > Mollusca > Gastropoda > Neogastropoda > Buccinidae > Babylonia > Babylonia areolata. The sequence continues at coordinate 33,652,663 of NC_134893.1, read as the reverse complement.
CGAACTGTTCATGAATCTATGATGATAGTCATCTTTTCCTTTTAGGAAAATCATTTAGAGTTTATTCTGAAATTCAATCCGTGTGAACAGTCTGCCAGAACCTTCATGATGATAATGACGGTGTGAATGTGTGTGTGTGTGTGTGTGTGTGTGTGTGTGTGTGTGTGTGTGTGTGTGTGTGTGTGTGTGTGTGTGTGTGTGTGTGTGTGTGTGTGTGTGTGTGTGTGTGTGTGTGTGTGTGTGTGTGTGTGTGTGTGTGTGTGTGTGTGTGTGTGTGTGTGTGTGTGTGTGTGTCGATCTCCATTCCAAGCCACCATGAGGTGGACAGTTTGGATCGTCACACTGTGGATGCTGACGCTGTCACTCCAAGACCTGGGACTGGATGCCAAACGTGTGGTCTTCATTCCCACCCCCTCCACAAGCCACACCAGGTATCACGTCAAGGTGGCTCGCACCCTGCACGGTCTGGGTCACCAAGCCTGGGTGGCTGTAGCCGACTACCTGGCCCAGAAAGGTGTTCTGGACGCTACCAACATCACCACCATTCCTTACAAAATGAGCGAGGACCATGAAAATGTTATCATGAAAACGACCATAGACGGGTATTTTTCAGGAATTCCTGCTGATGAAATTTTACAGACCACGCTGGCGGCAGTCGTTAAGATTTGTGATGAAATATTGCGGAACAGAGAGTTGGAACGGACGATACGTGACATCCAGCCGGACCTGATAGTGATCGACAACGTGCCTCTTGTTTACAGTCTGGTTGTTCTCCCGTACAAGCTTCAAGTCCCCTTCGCCATGATCGGCACCATTTATGATGCCCACGCCATGAGAATTCCATACTCCTCCGCTGTGAACCCTTTACAGATTGGTTCACATGCCTCTGACGACATGACATTCATTGAGAGAGTGAAGAACATGTTCATGCACATGATACTGCATGTATCTCACCCTTGCATGCCCAGAGGGGTTGTGTCCATCTACGCCCCAGAGCTGCCCTACATATCCAACAGCGACTTGCTGGCTCGGGCTGAGGTGTGGCTGGTGGAGATGGACCACATCCTGGACTACCCCAGGCCCACGCTTCCCAACGTCAAGCTGATCGGAGGCACGGTGACAGAGCACGCCAAGCCTCTGCCCCCTGAGCTCCAGGCCTTCATGGGCAGCGCCACACACGGGGTGGTCGTCGTCACCTTCGGTAGCTCTGTGCTGGGTGTCCCTAAACACATCAGTGACAAACTGTTTCACGTCTTTCAAAAGCTGCCCTATAAAGTGGTGTTTCGATCCAACCTGACTTCCCCAGACCCAGACAAAGTGGTGACCTTGAAGTGGCTGCCTCAGAACGACTTGCTGGGTCATCCTAAGACCAAAGTGTTCGTCAGTCACTGCGGAAAGAACGGTCAGTACGAGGCTCTCTTCCACGCAGTCCCTCTCCTCTGCACCCCCATCTTCGCTGAGCAGTACTACAACAGTGAACGGATCCGGAGAAAGGGCTTCGGAGAAGTGGTGGACCTCCGCAGCGTCAGCCAGGAAGAACTGCTGAGCCGCATCCTGACAGTGGCACAGGAGCCTGGCTACAAGCAGGCCATTTCCAAGGCGTCCACCCTGTTCCGTCAGCAGTATGGGGTGCCCATGCAGGAAGCCGCCAAATGGCTGGATCACGTGATGCAGCATGGCGGCGGGTACATGCGTTACGCAGGACAGAAAATGCCGCTGTACCAGTTTCTGGCGCTGGATGTCTTTGCCTTCGTGTTTGGTCTGGGTGCGCTGTCGTGTGCACTGATGTACTGCTGTGTGAACATGGTGTGCAGGTGCTGTTGGAGGGGAAAATCCAAAGTTGACTGAACGGGTTATTCTTATTTACATCTTTGAAAAGTTTGGGTTTTTTTTCCATCCATTTAGGATTTCAGTGAAATGACTTTCCTGTTTTTATATCCTGCAAGTAGAGTGTGTCTGCATCATTCATTGCGTCACACTGTGCATTTGTAAATTCTACATATATCGTGAATCTTTTGGTCTGCTTTGCGTTATATTACTTGTGATTGTTAAACTCATCAGGGTTTTTATTTCATATGTACTTGCCTTTTCATCGATTCTGTTCTGGCCGAGACGTGTGTGTTGGGATACGTTGTTGTCCCAAGATTTTTCTCTTTTTTTTATATTTTAAAGTTGTTAACAATCTCATATGTGCACATGCATGGTGTTTGTGTGTGTGTGTATGTGTATGTGAAGTGTTAGCCATAAGTACAGGCCAGATTTTAAAATATTTCAGTTCGGGTGAAGTCAGCTTGAAAAAAACAAAACACCAACACTTTTCTGAGTTTAGTGTTTTCTACACTAATAATAGTTGGGTCCTTGATCACAAGAGTTCTCAGCATTCAACCACGACTGAACACCGTAATGTCGAATTAAACTCAACATTTATTCCTCCAAGTATTCATGACAAGACCGGCTGGGGTGAGTGCTCTCAAGTTCCCGTATGTCGAACCCGTATATCGGAAATGACGGAAATCTATTACTACGCGAACGAACGCGATTGACAAAGGCTCCAAACGAACCACGCTACACTGAGTAACGTAGTGCGATAGCAAACATTTTGGAGATGTCGATGCCACTTCTATTCAGTGACCACTTACCATGTGCCTGTTTTGTCGTTTGCTTTTACAAGTTTCCTTAAATGGTAGTGTTTTCCGCAAATAAAACCACCAATCGTTGGTCAAGTCTACGCCACGTGACCGATCTAAGCCAATCAAAACACACAATTAGTGATAAAATTTTAATGAAAAATGGTGGCTTGTTGTTGAATATTCAAGGAGTCTGATCAACGTGGAAATATGTATGTATATGTATGTATGATAATGAAGAATGCAAATGTCGCACCCTAAACGGATTCAGGCTTCCTTTATTCATGATTGGATGTATTTTTTAATCATCATATCACAAACGTCATCTGGATACGTGGGTAGAACCACACGCGATCCCCACTATCATCTTTTGACAAGTTATAGAACGTTAATTGACATACGCTCTTCAGAAAAGCTTTTTGATAATTGCTCAAATGATCTAACGATTAGTTTCACAGCAGCTCAATGTGAAAGTTGAACATTACAATATTGTGCTTGTACACATGTTCTGTTCCAATATTTACCTTTTGACAATCAAACGAACATTGATTCACATACACTCACATACACTCAGTTGATCTAACGATCAGTTTCACAGAGGCTCAATGTGTGAGTTGAACATTACAGTATCATGCCTTTACACATGTTTCTTCTTTACCAATATTTATCTTTTGACAAGTTATAGAAAATTCATTGACATACGCTCTTCAAAAAGCTTTTTACTAATTACTCAGTTGAGCTCAATGGTCAGTTAGTTGGCTCAATGGATAAGTTGAACAAACAATATTATGCCTGTGTATATAAGGTTCTTCTTTACCAATATTTACCTTTTGACAAGTTAATGAACATTAATTGAAATATACTCTTCAAAAAGTGTTTTTACTAATTGCTCAGTTGATCTAACGATTTGTTTCACAGCGTCCCAATGGGTAAGTTGAACATACAATATCATGCCTGTACATACGTTCTTCTTTACCAATATTTACACCGTGCTACATGAATAATGATCAAGCGACTGGTTTCACAGAGGTTCAATTACATTGAACATTGAACATTACAATACTGTGTCGACGAATACATTCTTGTTTAGCAACACTTACACTGTGCTTCGTAAATGATGCGGAGAAATGTTTCTTTCTTTGTTTTTAAACTGACTGACATAATAATAATATTTTGTCGGGAGTACTGACAAATGGAGTTGGGGCTTGTTATGTCACTTTAGGTTTGTTGAAATTTAGTTCAAAAGGATAAGTATATGCAGTAACAGTATTAAAGTGTGCGGGCATATAGCTTGATTGTTTGTGTCTTCCTCTTCTTCTTTTTTTCTTTTTTTTTTCTTTTTGTTTGACTCGAAAGTTGTTGGTTTTCTATCTATCAAGATAAATAGCTATTACTCTGTCAATTCGATGCTAAAACATAGGAAGGACACATACACACAAACACACACACACACACACACACACACACACACACACACACACACACACACACACACACACACCGGAACAACACACGCACACATACACACCGGCACAACACACGCACATACACGCGCACGCGCGCGCAGACACACACACACACACACACACACACACACACACACACACACACCGGAACAACATACGCACACATACACACCGGCACAACACACGCACATACACGCGCGCGCGCGCGCATACACACACACACACACACACACACACACACACACACACACACACACACACACACACACACACACACACACACACACACGGCGAACTGGCAAACGGAACAGTGACAGGGGAACACACGCCCATTTTTACAAATCAAACTCATCGTCGAACCAAAAATATCTTCTCAACCTGAATTAAAATGAGAGAAAGAGAGAGGGAGGAAGAGAAAGAGAGAGACACTGAAAGAGACAGGCAGAGAGGGAACACATACTGAGAAAGAGAAAGGCAGAAAAAGAGAAAGATAGAGATAAAGAAACGGAGAGAGAGAGACAGACTGACACACTGACAGACACACAGACAGGCAGGCAGGCAGAGAGAGAAAGAGAGAGAGAGCATTCTCACTCCCTGAAGCAACTCGAGTAACTACAGTCAATACAGTCAACAAACGAAATGCCGCCTCTTTCAAACATCGGAACGCCCCCCACCCCGCCCCTTCGCTCCCTCTTCTTCCCCCTTCTCCCAAAATCTGCTGACCATCACACTTCCCACTTCTTCCAGCATCTACCATCACACACTTCCCCCTTCTCCCAAAATCTACTGACCATCACACCGTCCCCCTTCTCCCAAAATCTGCTATCACACACTTCCCCTTTCTCCCAGCATCTACCATCACACACTTCCCCCTTCTCCCAAAATCTATCATCACACGCTTCCCCCTTCTCCCAAAATCTACCATCACACACTTCCCCCTTCTCCCAAAATCTACCATCACACACTTCCCCCTTCTCCCAAAATCTATCATCACACACTTCCCCCTTCTCCCAGCATCTACCACCACACACTTCCCCCTTCTCCCAGCATCTACCACCACACACTTCCCCCTTCTCCCAGCATCTACCATCACACACTTCCCCCTTCTCCCAGCATCTACCATCACACACTTCCCCCTTCTCCCAGCATCTACCACCACACACTTCCCCCTTCTCCCAGCATCTACCATCACACACTTCCCCCTTCTCCCAGCATCTACCATCACACACTTCCCCCTTCTCCCAGCATCTACCACCACACACTTCCCCCTTCTCCCAGCATCTACCATCACACACTTCCCCCTTCTCCCAGCATCTACCATCACACACTTCCCCCTTCTCCCAGCATCTACCACCACACACTTCCCCCTTCTCCCAGCATCTACCACCACACACTTCCCCCTTCTCCCAGCATCTACCATCACACACTTCCCCCTTCTCCCAGCATCTACCATCACACACTTCCCCCTTCTCCCAGCATCTACCACCACACACTTCCCCCTTCTCCCAGCATCTACCATCACACACTTCCCCCTTCTCCCAGCATCTACCATCACACACTTCCCCCTTCTCCCAGCATCTACCACCACACACTTCCCCCTTCTCCCAGCATCTACCACCACACACTTCCCCCTTCTCCCAGCATCTACCGTCACACACTTCCCCCTTCTCCAAGCATCTACCATCACACACTTCCCCCTTTTCTCAAAATCTACCATCACACACTTCCCCCTTCTCCCAAAATCTACCATCACACACTTCCCCCTTCTCCCAGCATCTATCATCACACACTTCCCCCTTCTCCCAAAATCTGCCATCACACACTTCCCCCTTCTCCCAGCATCTACCATCACACACTTCCCCCTTCTCCCAAAATCTACCATCACACACTTCCCCCTTCTCCCAAAATCCTACCACCACACACTTCCCCCTTCTCTCAAAATCTACCATCACACACTTCCCCCTTCTCCCAGCATCTACCATCACACACTTCCCCCTTCTCCCAGTATCTACCATCACACACTTCCCCCTTCTCCCAAAATCTACCATCACACACTTCCCCCTTCTCCCAAAATCTACCATCACACACTTCCCCCTTCTCCCAGCATCTATCACCACACACTTCCCCCTTCTCCCAAAATCTACCACCACACACTTCCCCCTTCTCTCAAAATCTACCATCACACACTTCCCCCGTCTCCCAGCATCTACCACCACACACTTCCCCCTTCTCTCAAAATCTATCATCACACACTTCCCCCTTCTCCCAGCATCTACCATCACACACTTCCCCCTTCTCCCAGCATCTACCATCACACACTTCCCCCTTCTCCCAAAATCTACCATCACACACTTCCCCCTTCTCCCAGCATCTATCATCACACACTTCCCCCTTCTCCCAAAATCTACCACCACACACTTCCCCCTTCTCTCAAAATCTACCATCACACACTTCCCCCGTCTCCCAGCATCTACCACCACACACTTCCCCCTTCTCTCAAAATCTATCATCACACACTTCCCCCTTCTCCCAGCATCTACCATCACACACTTCCCCCTTCTCCCAGCATCTACCATCACACACTTCCCCCTTCTCCCAAAATCTCATATCACACACTTCCCCCTTCTCCCAAAATCTACCACCACACACTTCCCCCTTCTCTCAAAATCTACCATCACACACTTCCCCCTTCTCCCAGCATCTACCATCACACACTTCCCCCTTCTCCCATTACACACGTCCCCCTTCTCTCAAAATCTACCATCACACACTTCCCCCTTCTCTCAAAATCTACCATCACACACTTCCCCCTTCTCCCATTACACACTTCCCCCTTCTCTAAAAATCTACCATCACACACTTCCCCCTTCTCCCATTACACACTTCCCCCTTCTCTAAAAATCTACCATTACCCACTTCCCCCTTCTCTAAAAATCTACCATCACACACTTCCCCCTTCTCCCAGCATCTACCATCACACACTTCCCCTTTCTCTCAAAATCTACCACCACACACTCCCCCCCTTCTTCGAAACCTACCCTCACCCCCTCCCTCTCCCAAAACTACCCTCATCCCCCTCCCCTTCCTCTCAAAACATACCTTCACTCACCCGCACCCCCCCTTCCATCAAAACATATCCTCACTCACTCCCCCCACCACACCTTTCCCCCCAAAATATACCCTCACTCACACCCCATTCCCTCAAAGCATACACTCAATTATCCCCGCCCCCCCCTCCTCCCTTCCCCAAAAACATATATCCTCACTCACCACCCCCCCCCCCTCAAAACATACCCTCACTCACCACCACCCCTTCCCTCAAAACATACCCTCACTCACCCTCCATTCCCTCAAAACATACCCTCACTCACCCCCACCCCCACCCCCGCATTCCCTCAAAACATACCCTCACTCATCCCCCCTTCCCTCAAAACATACCCTCACTCACCCCCCCTTCCCTCAAAACATACCCTCACTCACACACACACACCCCATTCCCTCAAAACATACCCTCACTCATCCCCCCTTCCCTGAAAAAATACCCTCATTCATCCCCCCTTCCCTGAAAAAATACCCTCACTCATCCCCCCTTCCCTGAAAAAATACCCTCACTCATCCCCCCCATTCCCTCAAACCATACCCTCACTCACCCACCCCCACCCCCCCATTCCCTCAAAACATACCCTCACTCACCCCCCCCTCCCTCAAACCATACCCTCACTCACCCCCCCCCCTTGCTTCAAAACATACCCTCACTCACCCCCCTCCCTCAAACCATACCCTCACTCATCCCCCCCTCCCTCAAACCATACCCTCACTCATCCCCCCCCTCCCTCAAAACATACCCTCACTCACCCCCCTTCCCTCAAACCATACCCTCACTCATCCCCCCCTCCCTCAAACCATACCCTCACTCACCCCCCCCTCCCTCAAACCATAGCCTCACTCACCCCCCGCCACCCCCACCCCCCCTTCCCTCAAAGCATACACTCAATTACCCAGATTAGACGGGTGAAACAATACTGGGGACAGACAAGCACGATGGCTGTGTACACGTTCCCACGACCTCCCAATGTGGCCCCTGTGTTGTGTGTGTGTGTGTGTGTGTGTGTGTGTGTGTCTGTGTGTGTGTGTGTGTGTGTGTGTATACACCCGGCGGGGTGTCGTGTATCCTTTTGATGACCTGTACGCGAAAGCGGACCCCCCTTTTTTTTTACCTGGCAGCAAGATCCCGTTCCCCTCGAGGTATATGTATTTTGTTGAATAATGTGCACAAGTTTTAACCCTTTCTGTACCCGGTGGCCTTGCGAACGTTAACGCTTCAGCAGTCGGTGGTGATAATTTATAGCCAGAATAAGAGCTGAGCACGGTTTGGGTTTCGTTGTTGTTGTTGTTGTTTCTTTTTTCTTCTTCTTTTTCTTCTTCTTCTTCTTCTTCTTTTGTTTGTTTGTTTTGATTGGCAGTTAACTGATGACTTACTGGAAATGGAAGTTTGTATGTCTGTTTTATTGTTCTTGTCTGTTTGTTTTGATTGGCAGTTAACTGATGACTTACTGGAAATGGAAGTTTGTATGTCTGTTTTATTGTTCTTGTCTGTTTGTTTTAATTGACAGGTAACTGATGATTTACTGGAATGGAAGTTTTTATGTCTGTTTTATTGGGGGGTTTTCTGTTTATTTTGATTGACAGGTAACTGATGATTTACTGGAATGGAAGTTTGTATTTCTGTTTTATTGTTCTTGTCTGTTTGTTCTGATTGACAGGTAACTGATGATTTATTGGAAATGGAAGTTTGTATGTCTGTTTTATTGTTCTTGTCTGTTTGTTCTGATTGACAGGTAACTGATGATTTATTGGAAATGGAAGTTTGTATTTCTGTTTTATTGTTCTTGTCTATTTGTTCTGACTGACAGGTAACATGATTTATTGGAAATGGAAGTTTGTATGTCTGTTTTATTGTTCTTGTCTGATTGTTTTGATTGACAGGTAACTGATGATTTATTGGAAATGGAAGTTTGTATTTCTGTTTTATTGTTCTTGTCTGTTTGTTCTGATTGACAGGTAACTGATGATTTATTGGAAATGGAAGTCTGTATGTCTGTTTTATTGTTCTTGTCTGTTTGTTCTGATTGACAGGTAACACGATTTATTGGAAATGGAAGTTTGTATTTCTGTTTTATTGTTCTTGTCTGTTTGTTCTGATTGACAGGTAACTGATGATTTATTGGAAATGGAAGTCTGTATGTCTGTTTTATTGTTCTTGTCTGTTTGTTCTGATTGACAGGTAACACGATTTATTGGAAATGGAAGTTTGTATTTCTGTTTTATTGTTCTTGTCTGTTTGTTCTGATTGACAGGTAACTGATGATTTATTGGAAATGGAAGTTTGTATGTCTGTTTTATTGTTCTTGTCTGTTTGTTCTGATTGACAGGTAACATGATTTATTGGAAATGGAAGTCTGTATGTCTGTTTTATTGTTCTTGTCTGTTTGTTCTGATTGACAGGTAACATGATTTATTGGAAATGGAAGTTTGTATTTCTGTTTTATTGTTCTTGTCTGTTTGTTCTGATTGACAGGTAACTGATGACTTATTGGAAATGGAAGTTTGTATATCTGTTTTATTGTTCTTGTCTGTTTGTTCTGATTGACAGGTAACTGATGACTTATTGGAAATGGAAGTTTGTATATGCTGTCATTAGGTAAATCATGATGAGGTCTGTTTGTTGGTTTTTTTGGTGGGTTTTGTTGTTGTTGTTGTTGTTGTTTGTTTGTTTGTTTTTGTTTGTTCGTTTGTTTTGGTTGTTTGATTTTTTGTTTGTTTTTTGTTGTTGTTGTTGTTGTTGTTTTTTGTTTGTTTTTTTGGTTTGGTTTGTTTTTTGTTGCTGTTGTTGTTGTTGGGGTTTTGTTGTTGTTGTTGTTTGTTTTGTTTTGTTTTTGTTTTTTGGTTGTTTTTGTTTTTGTTTGTTTTTGTTTGTTTGTTGTTTTTTTGTTTTTTGTTTTTTGTTGGGGGAGGGGCATGGGGGGGGATATATCTTTTCTTCTTCTCTCATTTTTCGCTTCTTTTACGTATTCCTAAAATTTTAATTGGTCAGTCATGCTTTCATTTGTTTTCTGCCAATGTATGGAAGTGAAGGCAACAGAGGGGCGTACACCTGAGCTACAATTTATCCATTCATTTACCCGTTCGTGTGTTTGTTTGTTTAGTTGTTGATGTTTGTTTGTTTGTTTGTTTGTTTATCTAAATATATTTTGTAACCAGTCCATATATTCCATTTATTCATTCATCTGTTTTGATTCACGTACTATGGATAAAACCCTACTCAACATTTCCAATTCCATTCGCTACATGAATTCTTTAGAAGCTGAAAGAGACAATAATTTGCGAGCGGGATTTTATCAGCGCCGGCCCAACACTGTCAGGCTCAGTCACGAAAGAGTTAAGCGATCGTATGTCGCGGGTTTATCACCCCCTGGAACGTGGTTTGCACAGTTGCGGTTCAGTGGAACGGCGTGTCGTGCCCACGTCTCAAGTTTTTCGTCGCAGTAGACTATCTATGTCTATCAGTGCTGCAGACTGCTCCGGCGGTACCTTGTGCTCTCTGAAGTAACGTGGCTCTGTTAGTTGCATTGTGCTGTGTTTGTGTTGTGTTGTGTTTGTGTTTGTATTGTGTCGTGATGTGTCATGTTTCTTTGTTTTGTACTTTTGCCACAGTAGATCTCTCTGCGTGGAATTTCAGCTGCTTGCCATAATCCGACGTTACTCTTCTTCCCTTGTTTTTCTTCTTTTTCTTTTCCTTTTTTTTCTTTCTTTCTTCTTTTTCTTCTTTTTCTTTTTTCTTTTTTCTTTTTTTTCTTTCTTTTTTCTTTTCTTCTTTTTTTCTTCTTTTTCTTTTCTTTTTTTTTTTTTTTTTTTTTTACAGGTAACTTTCTCAACAGACCTTCACCACGAACAAAAGTGTCAGTGTTGCCGTGTCCGGACGGGTTCTTTATCATTATCGAATGCTGCACACGGGACCAGGCAATTCATCGCTTCATTCGAAAGACTCCAGAGCACACACAGCACCTACCAAGGTCTAGCGGAAGGGGGGGGAGTAAAAATCCCCGGCAGTCCGTGCGGGAATCGAACTCGAGACTCTCCGCGATTCAACATCGAGCGCTCCGCAACCACTAGGCCACCGCTCCACCATCTGGTCGAACGTCGTGATATGTTTGGTTTGTACTCACTGTTTATGGAGGTGAGACACATTCTAACGACGAACACTGCAGCTGTATAACTGATGCGTCCGACCACCTTGTGCTGGCAGGTGTGAAGAGTCTATGCCAGTGCTGATTCTTTGGATTTGATGTCATCGACGGAGCCAGATTCACAGTAAAACAATGGGTTTGAAACCCAGGCCACGGGGCCCAAGTCAACAACAACAAAGCAACCTGAAGATATCGCAGCATAAACCGTATAGATGTCAAACCGTCCCGACTACGACAGATAAAGACAAACCCAGAACTAAGTTCCATCTCTTCATCAGCATTCCGCCTCTCCTCGCCAGAAACATCACACACCAAATAATAATAATGATAATGATATTTATATAGCACTGAATCTTTTGCAGAGACAAATCACAGCGTTTTCGCACCAGTCATTAACACGCATGCATAACTCTAAAACTGGAGAATCTGGAGACAAGGAAGAGGCAGGGAAGGGAGGCTGTGAGGGAGGGAAGAGGTGGGTTTTCAAGGCCAGACTTGAAAGAGCTGGGTGCGGGGACCTGACGAAGCCGCGAAACAGAAAGTTCATTCCCAGTGCAAGGTCCAGAGACATGGAAAATATGTGTAACAAACCAGCCACGAAGTTTACGTGTGACATCCAACGACAATAATAATTATCGATAGCCCCACGGAAAGGCCGCTAGTTGTCACCGATTTTATTAAAAGCAATGCAGAGTTGGCTGACTTCTTCGTCTTCTTCTCCTTTCATTTCTTCTCCTTTCATTTCTTCTCTTTTCATTTCTTCTTCTTCTTCTTCTTCTTCTTCTTCTTCTTCTTCTTCTTCTTCTTCTTCTTCTTCTTCTTCTTCTTCTATCGTGTGGTCAGCGGCCATAGGGGCACCCACCGTGATGACCTAGCTACCATTTCTCTCCATCTGAATGACATGTTCGCTGAATCATACGTGGTAGGAGGGATTACATTCTGCCACTAAAGCAAGCCAGTGTAATCCTCTCTGTTATCGCCTTTCTCACAACCCTCCTTCTGCATTCCTGGGTGCATGATGATACCCCGGAGTAACGTAATACGGGTGGGTATACCAGAGTCACGCGGGTGGTCTCCGACTGGGAGGAATTACAACAACAACAACAACAGCAACAACAACAACAACAACAACAACAACAACAAAAGTCAAGTCTGTTGGATTTATCAGCCTGTACACGATGTGTATTGTAGAGGACTAAATCGCGTCAACGGATGTGAGATGTGTACAGAACAGTCTGCGAGTGCAGCGCGAGGTTTTGTAGAATCGTTCCATGGAACGGATTATCGTATTTCATGCTCGATACTTTGTAAACTGCCTTGCCTGCCTGGACCCAGCCTGACAGCGGCTTTTTTGTTTTTTCAACACAGGCAACTCCTGTTTTTAAAAGACAACCTGAAAACAACTCTTTGACCCCAGCCTCAGAAAAAACAACAACAAATTTCGACGACCCAGCCTCAGTTCACTTCAGTCACTCAAGGAGGCGTCACTGCATTTGAACAAATCCATATACGCTACACTACATCTGCTAAGCAGATGCCTGACCAGCGGCGTAACCCAACGCGCTTAGTCAGGCCTTGATCATTGTTAAATCACCACGACCTCAGTTTGAGACCATTTAATTGTCCATGACCCCAGCCTGAGGACATTAATTCCCCATGACCACGACCTGAAAACATTAAGTCATCATGACCACAGCCTGAGAACAGTACTTTTACATGACCCAAGCCTGAGAACATTAATTATCCACGACCCCAGCCTGAGAATAATCCTCCATGACCCCAGGCTCAGGACATTATATTCTCCAGCCTGAGAACATTCATTCCCCATGACCCCAGCCTGACAACATTCACTCCCTGCAACCCCAGTCTCGGAACATTTCATTCCTTTCCGACCCAGCCTGAGAATATTCACTCTCTTCCACCCAATCCTGAGAACACTCTCTTCCACCCAATCCTGAGAACACTCTCTTCCACCCAATCCTGAGAACACTCTCTTCCACCCAATCCTGAGAACACTCTCTTTCACCGAATCCTGAGAACACTCTCTTTCACCCAATCCTGAGAACACTCTCTTCCACCCAATCCTGAGAACACTCTCTTTCACCGAATCCTGA
>NC_134893.1:33611709-33634209 GCF_041734735.1 Babylonia areolata | reverse complement strand
AGCTCTGTATAAATGCAATACGAAATTAACGACGGAAAAACAACATCATCAGGTGATGCCATCGATGAAAAAAATTTTGAACAATAATGGACTTTCATACCATTTCTTTGAAAAACATTTTACGCGAAAATCAGTCAAACACGTGACACTTCAAAGCAAAATGAACTTCATGTTCATTTGAAACCTTGCACGAAAGGCACAACACATCTGTACGATATACGGTGTCTGTGCATATTGACATAATTATTTTCATAAATACCAAATCTAAAGATTGCTACGCCTAATGTAAATCGCATCTGTCCAGTACGAAATATATATTCCTTCACTAAATGTATAGAAGGTTAAACTCTGTATAAAACATAATCTTTCACTACACTGACTAATTTGACTACCCACGTTTTACCACTGATCTACAGAATACTAAACGCTGACGAAACGAGAGACAGAGAAAGACAGACAGACAGAGACAGAGACAGACAGAGACAGATGGAGAGAGACAGAGACAGACACACACACACACACACACACACACACACACACACACACACACACACACACACACACACATGAATGCTGCTGCAATTTACTGCATTAACTGATTGATTAGTTGTGTGTTTTTCATTCGTTCATTCATTTACCATTGCACTTGTGTCTTATAAACCTTACGGTTTCATGACAATACAATATATTCTATTCTATTCTATTCACACACACACACACACACACACACACACACACACACACACACACACACACACACACACACACACACACACACACACATAGACACAGAGAACAAAGAGAGTCGTGGGACACTGCCGTCGGCCAAAGGCCGAAAACAAAGAACTCCCTTTATCATGTAACGCAGTGCTCCCGTGTGCTTGCTGACTGTACACTATCAGAAGAGGCACACACACACACACACACACACACACACACACACACACACACACACACCATAGATATACCTCTGAGGACAGAGTGTATCATACCGCTGATGTTCTCACAACAAAACTCGCACGAAGATCGCACGGGGAAAAGAAAAAGACTGTTCTAAATAATACTCCGACCATTCTAAGGACCGGTACCTATCTAACCTAGACTTCACATAATCTGGCATATCATGCATAATATCACTGCCCAAACGCTGAGTCTTCGTTGATCAATATATGATTAATAAAGTCGGTAAAAGTGAAATCCTAAATAAATGAAATAAAAGAGAGAAAAAAATACATGAAGCAAAATAACAGAATGGGATTTTTTTTAATCTGAAAAAAAGGATTAACTCTTTCCATGCGAACGGCGAAAGAGACAACGTTAACAGCGTTTCACCCCAGTTACCATCATCAAAATATTGCAAGCGGACGGCTCTTATACTGAAGACGTGAATGTTGACAAAGAATACCACAATTCTGACGACGGAAGCTAAAGGTTGGGTCATTCATACACCCACTGGACATCCGAGGGGTCTGTGTAGAGGAGAAGAGAGGACTGGCCGTACTGAGTGAGTTAAACATAGAAACAGACACAGACATAATAAAAAGGAGACAGACAGACAGAGACACAGACAGAGAGATAGAGACTCGGAGACAGAGAAACGCAGAGATACTTTCTGAGACAGACATAGAGACAAAGAGAGACACTGTAGACAGACAGACAAAGAGACAAAGACAGGGAGAGATGGGGGGGTGTGGGGGGGGGGGGAGAAGGTGCACGGACAGAGTGATATAAAGATAGAGAGTTAGAACACGGAGACAGCGAGACGAACAGACAGATTAATCGATTCCGTTTAAATGCCCTTCGAACTAGATTTTGTAAAAATATACAGTGTCTGTGCGGAAAAGAAGTCAATGTCTACCACATGCTTGTCCAGTGTCCAAAAACAAGACAACTGTTCTTTCAACAACAACAAAAAACAACTAGCCGACCAGTTTCCACCACACACATATTTGACCTCAGAAGATGTTTTGACTGAATGATTATTCATTACTTCAAAAAAATGTCTGAATGTTTGATTCAAAGTCCAGTTGGTATCTACCTTTGACTGATCACGTTCTTGTTATCATAAGCATGCTTTTTACTGTTATATGGATGATTAACTCCCTGTTATAATTCATGTTATAGTTCACTGTTACTACAGTCCTTCGTAGCTCTTCGTTTTCCTCTACTCACTACAGTCATCCCACCACCTCTTCTCATGTACCCCACGCCTCATCTCCCATACGCACAAGCACCTTTTTTTTTCGTCTAATATCACTAAACAGTGAAAAGACGTGAAACTAAACGGACAGACAGAGACGGAGTCACAAAACGTACAATCGCATAATACGGGTGGGGTAGAGGTGGTATCTAACTGTGTGGGGGAGCGGGGGGGGGGGGGCAAGGGGGCGGGTGGGGGGGGGGCAAGGGGGCGGGAGGGTGGGAAGAAAGACCAGAAGTCAAAACAACAAGTTCAAAGTTGTAACAAAAATAACGTGAGAAGCCTTCTGCCCCTTCGATTCCCAGGAAATCCTACCAACTCTATCAGTCAGCGTCCACAAAAAAAAAAAAAAAAAAAAAAAAAATCCCACATCTCCAGGACTTAGAATCCTTTTGCACGCGCGCGCGCGCGTACACACACACACACACACACACACACACACACACACACACACACACACACACACACCGGCACACCAGAGACAAACAATCAACTACTTCGGCTGAGATCTGCCCGCCGTACACTCAATATATTGTTCCTGGCATAATATTATCTATAGAACGGACACACCCGGTTCCCCACCACACTCACAGATACTGTCAGTGATGGTTGTATTACTCTTTATGTCACAACAGATTTCTCTGTGTGAAATTCGGGCCGCTCTCCCCAGGGAGAACGCGTCGCTACACTGTGAGACACCCCCCCCCCCACCCCCCACCCCCACCCTTTTTTTTTCTCTTTTTTTTTCCCTGTATGCAGTTTGGTTTTTTTTCCTATCGAAGTGGAATCTTTTCTTTAGAATTTTGCCAGGGACAACCCTTTTGTTGCCGTGGGTTCTCTTACGCGCGCTAAGTGCATGCTGCACACGCCGGGACCTCGGTTTATCGTCTCATCCGAATGACTAGCGTCCAGACCACCACTCAAGGCCGGTCTAGTGGAGGGGGGGGGGGGAATACTGGCGACTGTGCCGTGATTCGAACCAGCGTGCTCCGATTCTCTTGCTTCCCATGCGGAAGCGTTTCCTCTAGGTAACCGTCCTGCCCGATCCCGTTCAATGCAACAGCTGTCCAACCCTTAGTGATGAGGCAGGACCGCATGAAATCACAACTATTTCATCTTCCATACAGGGGGGACCATTGGCCTGTCTGTCTGCTTGCCTCTCCCCCCCCTCTCTCTCTCTCTCTCTGATCTTCTTAAGCTAGTGACAAAGTACCAAAATATCGCTTATCCCTTTGTGGTTTTATTTTGCTTCAGTGATGCCTTTCCTTTCTGTTCTATCTGTTTTGCACCATTTTTGTTCTGATTTGTACCAGCTAATGACATTAATTAAACATTTCAGTGTTCAGTGCTCTCTCTCTCTCTCTCTCTCTCTCTCTCTAGTGTTGCTGTCTCTGTATATACAAGCTTCTGCGTGCCAGTGTAGGTCTATATCATGTTCTATATTGTGATATGATCTTGCATTATTAACGCTTTTTCATATGATATGCATGACGGGTGTGTTGATCTTGTGTGTGTGGGGGCGGAGGGGGGGGGATAGGGGGTGCGTGCGTGCTTGTGTGTATGTGTGTGTGTGTGTGCGTGTGTGTGTGTGTGTGGGTGGGTGAATTCAGTGCTTGAGTGTTTGGTTGGCTGACTGTAAATGGCTGTGCATGTAAGTTTTACTCTTTTTTTCTTTTTTTTTTTTTTTTTTTTGAGTGTTTGAATGCATGTTTTAAACTACGCTGGACAGGACACGTTGTCCGCATGACAGACAGCAGGATCCCGAAGATGCTTTTGTATGGCCAGTTGAAGGAAGGCCATCGCGAACTTGGAAGACCCTGCAAGCGCTTCAAGGACACCTGTGACATACACATCGCTTCCTTGGAAAATGCCCTTGACCGTTCTCGCTGGAGGATGCTGTGCTAAAAAAATAAAAATAATAAAAATAAAAATAAAAAAAAGATGCTGTGCTCTAGTGGCATAAACACGTTTGAAAACAAGAGAACGCTGGCCATTAAGGAGAAGCGTGAGCGAAGGAAGCAGGGCTCAACTTCTGGAGACGTTTTCCCTTGCAACACCTGTGGGAAGTGCTGTGCATGCAGAATCGACCTCTTCTCCCATATGAGGACACACACCGACAGATAAGCCTGCCTGCCTACTCATCCGTCGGGCCGACGGGAGACTCCAACATCATCATTTACATTGTACAGCGCAATTTGACCATGTTTTACATGGAAAGACGCTTTATAAATTAAATCATTATTATTATTATTATGTTTCCGGGTGCACCCTGTACGTTTTAGAGACTGCATACTTACGTCTTTTGTTGTTAATATGTTGATTTCTGTTTATTTTTATCTTATTTTTTCCCGCCCCAGAGGCCTGGTTGCAGAGCTGAAAAACAAGTATGGTTTTCCTTACTCCACGTCTCTCATTGAAATGTTTTATCCCTCGCTCCCCCCCCTCTCTCTCTCTCTCTCTCTCTCTCTCTCTCTCTTTCCGGCCCTCTCTTTCAAATACTAAAGACGAACGGCTGATATTGATGATAATGATAATAATAATGTTGACGACGATGATAACAATAATAAGAATAAAAATAATAAGAATAAGAATAATAAGAAGAACAAAATATTATTATTATCATTATATTTTGTTGTTGTTGTAACAACAACAATAATACTAATAATACTACTAATAATAATACTACTAGTAATAATACTACTAATAACAAAATAATAATAATAGTAGTAGTAGTAGTAGTATAACAACAACAACAATAACAAAATAATAATAATGATAATAATAATAATAATAATAATAAAAATTGTTATTGTTGTTATAATAATGATAATGATAATGATAGCAATAACAACAACAATAACAATAATAATAATAATAATACTGCAGGTTGACGTGCACACCTCCAAGGCAGGGAGCTCGTGGCACTTACAATAAAAGTTAAAAAGTTATGCACACAAGTCATAGACACACAAGTGCATCAAGCACGCCACACACGAACTGAATAAGCTTGCCCACACAAGAGCTTGGAAACAAACGCACCTGCTCTCGCATACACACACGACCAGCATAAAGGTCTCAGCATTGACAAGAAACAGACAGACAAACAGACGGATAGACAGACAGAGACAGACAGACACCGAGACACAAAGAGAAACACACACACACACACACACACACACACACACACACACACACACACACACACCGAGACACTAACACACACACACACACACACACACACACACACACACACACACACCTAAGTTGAAAACTTAAGCAGGATAGCAGGTTGAAGAAATGGCAAGACAAAGGAGGCAGACATGGGTTGCAGCTATCCAGCGCACCACAGTGACGTTTGCAAATACCAGTGAACATTTCCGCGTTTGTTCAAGACATTTCCGTGGAGATAGCACAATGTTGTTAGCTACGAAATAATGTGAATTCTCACGTGTTCTCCCCAAATAGGCTAGTTTTCATTACACGTGTTGAAGCTTTGGCTGGCACGTGGCGAGCTTTTCTGAGTGAATTCTGACCCGTGTTCAGATAAAGGCCCACAATCTGTTGGCTTATCATATGGTTTCACATTTCAGGAATTAGCCTAAAAAAATATAATTTTATCCAACAATAACTTGTTTCAAATATCTGTGTCTGTTAGTTTCACTGATCGGTCTCGACCTGTGTCTGCTGCTGTTATTGTTTCATCAGTCCGTCGTTCCTTTACTTGCTTCCAGCCCACGCCGCGGTGTAGGTCTATCACAGCAGGCAAAATAGGTATCTATAGGCGTACACCCTGAGTAACGCCATGCCTGTTTTGATGACTGATTCAGTTTGAAAGGCTGGCTTTGGCAGGACGCAACCTGGGAAACAATAACTTACCAACAAGCAAGCGTCAGACTTTGCTGTGAACTGCAGGGCAGTGTAAGTCACAAGACAAACCCTGTCGTGTGATAGGTCTGTCAACGTCCACATGCGTCGTGCTGTTGGCTGGTGGTCAGTCAAATCCACACTCCGTTTTTTTGTGTGTTTTTCCCCGTTCTCAGAGTGATTTTGTTACGCTTCTGTATCGCTGTGTATTCATATCTATCTGCCTCTGTGACGGAGGGAGAGAAAGAGAGAGTGAGACAGACAGACAGACAAAGACAAGGAGCGAGAGAGATTTTTGTTGATCTCTTCCTCTGTGATGTGTATTTGTCTGTCTGCCTGTGTGTGTGTGTGTGTGTGTTGTGAAAAAAAAGCCACTTTTTGTGCGTGTGAGTGAGTGTGTGTGTGTGTTTGTGTGTGAGGGAGAGAGACACACAGACAGACAGACTGAGAGAGACAGCACAGACAGATGGACAAAGAATACAATAAGGAAAACAGAAAAAAAAAAAAGAGAGAAAGACTCCCCTACTTCAAAATCCACCATTCTCCCACAATCACACATGTCGCTCTACTGAACTAAACAGAAGAGAACATCAGACAACAAGACATTTTCATCGCGTGTGTTACGATTTATTGCAAGGTGGCTGTTGGTTGGAATGATAGCTCATTCACTCACACACACACACACACACACACACACACACGTTCCAAGCAACACTAATCACAAAGCACTGACACAAACACACACATGTACTACTTGAACACCCAGAAAGGTGTTGCCAGAAAAAGCACTTGCAAAAAGGGCTAATTATCAAGAATCCAAAATCCTTTCTGATGTATTTTATATAATCTGCAAAGATGGTTCAGTTCATCGATGGTGAATATTGCACATCATTTATCATAGTAAATGGTGTTTCCAGGCAATAGATCATGTTTATTTCCCTCTGTAAGCTGTTGTTTTTTGTTGTTGGAAATTACCATCACAAATATATGGATACTTATGAAGCGCTTGTGCTCCGTCAGATACCAAGCTCAAAGCAGTTTACAAATAGTCATTCAAGACAAGATATTTTTTAATCAATCACAAAATGAGGGGGGTGGGGGGGGAAAGCTGAAAGCAGCAACAGCAACAATATTGGCATACTCACAACAACTACAGACTGAAACAACAAATGTCATCATAAACTAAATTAGCACTTTTATTTCTCGAAATATCTATAAAAAAAAAAAATATATATATATATATATATATATTTTTTTTTTTTTTTTTTTTTTTTTTTTTTTTTTTTTTTTTTGAAACAACAAATGTCATCATAAACTAAATTAGCACTTTTACTTCACGAAATATCTATGAAAAAATAAAAAAATATTTTGAAACAACAAATGTCATCATAAACTAAATTAGCACTTTTACTTCTCGAAATATCTATATAAAAAAAAAATAAATAAACAGTTAATACAACAGTACATGAGATCCAAGGACAAAACAAAAAATAAACTGTGCATGTGCATGCATACACATACACCCACATACAAGCTTCCAACCACTGATTGCAAATGTAAGCAAAATAAAAGAAGGTACATAAGCATACATCAAGTTAAATTTTGGTCTTAACAAGCTTTGGTGTGCATTGCAAACATGGTCACTTTGTTTCTGTCATGTAGCTGATCTAAGCCTGATTATACTTTCAGTGGCTTTCCCAATATATATATATCTATTTTATTCAGTTTGGTTAATTATAAAACAGCTACTTGAAAATTCATTAATAACAATATGTGGTATTTGATGTTTAAAAAAAAAAAAGACAGACAGGAATAACTTCATAAATCAAACAACTTAAGGGGACTTTCCTTTACACACAGAGAGATGTAAAAATCTGAGACTATAAAACGTTTCAAAAGTCTGGGATATTCTGTTGTGTGCTGTAAATAGACCAGTGTTTTGTCATGTGATGTTAACAGACCCATATTCTGTCATGTGCTGTAAACAGACCAGTGTTTTGTCATGTGATGTTAACAGACCCATATTCTGTCATGTGCTGTAAACAGACCAGTGTTTTGTCATGTGATGTTAACAGACCCATATTCTGTCATGTGCTGTAAACAGACCTGTGTTTTGTCATGTGCTGTTAACAGACCCACATTCTGTCATGTGCTGTAAACAGACCTGTGTTTTGTCATGTGCTGTTAACAGACCCATATTCTGTCATGTGCTGTAAACAGACCTGTGTTTTGTCATGTGCTGTTAACAGACCCATATTCTGTCATGTGCTGTTAACAGACCCATATTCTGTCATGTGCTGTAAATAGACCTGTTTTGTTACGTGCTGTAAATGGGTTGTGCTTTGTCATGTTCTGTAAATATGCCTTGTTTTGTCATGTGCTGAAAACAGATACATGTTTTGTCATGCGCTGTAAATAGTATTTTGTCATGTGCAAGTATTCAAATTTGTTTTACAATGAACTGATACTGAACAAAATCCTAACAAAATTAGTTTGCTCAGAATCTTAAAGATCAATAATAATAATAATAACAACAAATATCGATTGGTTGACCACACCGAACTTATGATGAAAAAAAAAAGACGAAATTCCATGTGCTCCAGTGAATGAAGACCACTGTGACTGTTCCACAGACAATGGGAAAATTACCTGAATTTGAATCAAGACCATCAAATCTTTGGTATCCACTATTCCAAATTGATATTTAGAAATAAAGAATGAAAGAGTGTGTGTGTGTGTGTGTGTGTGTGTGTGCGTTTTTGTTTATGTGTGAATGCACACACAAGTGCAACAGGCAAATATGCACAAGGATGCACCTGAGCAGTAGTGTATGTGTGTATGCGTTCAGTCTGTGTGTGAATGTGCACACATGCAAATGCATGTCTCTGTCTGTGTTTGTGAATGAGGGGAAGAAGCGGGGGAAGACAAACAATATTTAAAACTAAGCACTTGTGGTTTTTCTTTACTGCCCCTAACTACAGCAGCTTAAAAATACGACACCACTACTGAATGATAAATAAACTGATATCATGATGGCTCAAACACATGATCACCTCCTTCACGTGGGTAACCAGCATTAAAGAAACACTCAAAGACATGTATACTTCACACATGTAATGACAGACACAAAACAGTCACACACACACAAACACACACACACACACACACACACACACACACACACACACACACTCTTCTCTCTCTTCTCTCTCTCTCACATACACAATTCACACAGTGTAATGATTAAATACATTAGAGATTGCACAAATGAGGTCAAGACACTAAGTAAAACATGTCTGGACACAAACAAAATCTACAGTACTACACACACATGCCACTGATTCACACAGGGACAATCACACATATCCACTCTGAACTGCTCCCCCAAATTTAAAACAAAAACAAAAAGGAAAAATAGTTATTTCACAATAGTTCTGTGTTCAAACATGTCATTATTATTGTTATTATTATTGATACTGATAATATAGCACCTATCTTTGATCAGATACCAAATTCTCAGCATCCACAGTCATTTGCCCAATAGGCTGCCTATCTGGGTAGGCGCTCATCATTCGTTTCCTGTGTCTTTCAGTCAGGCTTTCAAATACATGTGTGCATACAAGTGAAATATATTTTATGGAAATATTACCTACTGACATTCTTTAAAGCTTCCTTAAACTGGAAACAAATGAAAATGAAGCTAAACATTTGTCATAGACATGCACAAGTGTTTCATCTTTGAAAGAATAAAAAAAATGCACTTGGTTATACATTTAAATCCATTTCTCTGCAGACAAGAAACATGTTCTTCTGTTATGTTGCTGTATGTCAGTCACTGTTGTGAAACATGGCTCTGAGAAAAACAAAAGAAGAAAATAATCATGCTTGAAAATATATCTGAAATTCTTTGGGTTTTTGGGTTTGTTTGTTTTTTTTGTTTGTTTGTTTTTTTCTTCTTTCTTTCTTTCTTTCAGAGTTCATGAGTGACACCATGTTCACTCATTATTCACAAGTGTCCCTTTATGTGGATGACCGCTCTTACCAAGTCAAGTATGAAATATACTTCTATTCCTTGCCAATGAAACCAGCAAACATCCATATTTTTTCTCCTCTGCACCCAACCCAGTCAAGAACACGCCTAAAGAGATCTTTGGTACACCTAGGGACACTTCACAAACTCACAGATGCAAACTGAGTCATTTGGAAATGGTCACTAACATTACAAAGTACCCAACTGTGTGAGAAAAAACTGGATTCCTAATGAGTTATGACCAGGATAGGAATTGAAATATTGCACAATATCACACCACACACACACACACACACACACACACACACACACACACAACAATATCTTACAAATGACCTCAAAACAGACACAGCTGGAAAACCAGACACATCAACTGGACCAAAAACTACAAAATGAAATATCAACAAACAAGTACATGAGCAAGGAACCATGACTTTCACAACATTCACAAAAAAATACAGTAATATCAAGAATAAGAGCAGGAAGTGAGGTGGGGTTGGGGGGGGGGGGGATGGGGGCATATGCGGTTTCCAACACTGTTTCGTCCACCGAAGCCAATCCTGAGTTCAAATTAAAATGTTAAATTAACCATCAAAAACAACTTAAAATATCAGATTAATCAAAAGCAACCTTAAAAGGTTAAATGAACTTTAAAACAATGTTAAAAGTTAAATTAACTAAGAAAAAACAAAACTTTTCACCGAAAGACAACACCTGTCATTCTCTCTCTCCCTCTCTCTCTCTCACCCACACAGAAAAATTATCCTGATAATACCTTTGGCAAATGCTGTTACAAACACTTCTCCAACTTTTGAAACTAACATTGAGATTACAGTCATTTTGTGCAAACAAAATGAAACACAATATGTAGAAAAGGAGGCAAAAAAAAAGACTTTCTTGCTAATACAACTACCTAATGCTGTTGCGATTATTGCCAGACGTTTCAATACTAATGGCAATATAGTAAATCAAAAAACAACAACACTATTTTGATAAGTAACTTGTAAAACAAAATACAAACACATAACAAAGACACACAGTAAGCACACATTCATAAAAATGAAACGATGACAACAAAATAACTATTACATAAACTAACATATAGCGTGGAGAGCACTCGACAAAAGGGAAAATAAAACTGTATGTTTATGCATACAACTCATCAATGAGAATAATTTAGTTTCAAAAAAAGCTACGGATCACTGGGCTCTCAAGACTGACAGAGAATTGCAATGCATAAAATTGACAATTATACATTCTGTTTTTATCAAAGATCTGAACCAGCTACCACTATTTGATCTCATGCCCATGAGCAGTCTCACCGAAGCATATGCATAATATCTTTTTTTGTAATGTGTAAGCATCAGGATGCTAGATTATAGTACAATAAGAAAAATCAAAAACAAAATTCAAAAAAAAAAAAAAAGAAGACAAAAAAAGGGAAAAAAGCCAAAGAAAACTGGAGGTAGAAAATAAAAGAAAACAGGTTTGTGTGCATCAACACACACACACACACACACACACACACACACACACACACACACACACACACACAGCATTAGTGTGACTGAAGGAATGAGGATGGTTAGTTAGGTAGTTACACATGACTAAAACAAAATAACTATTCTATAAAGAAAACTCTCAAGTGAATATTTGATCTCAGGAGCAATTTCTCATATTTGAAAGACAAAGGAGGGATGCTTTATATTCCCTGTTCAGTTCCACTGATCTTTTTAAAAAAAAAATCTTAATTCCAAAAAGACATTTTTCAAATAACCACGAGCAAGACAGTCCTCTAAAGGCAAAAAGATCACACCCATAACCTTGACCAAATGTCAAGGTCACACAGGAGACTGACATCTGTCCTCACCCCCACGCCTACCACCCTATCCTCCCCATCCCTCTTCAAGTGTCGCTCCTTTACTCATGGGCTTCTCTCTTGGTCAGTGGATACTGGTGAAACCTGATGAACACATACATGTATCAAAAATGTCTCTTGACTGTGACCTTTTCAGTGACCTTGAACAAAGATCAAGGTCACAAGAAAACCAACTTTCTATGCTCTGTTTCTATCAGTTCATGGAATGAAAGAACAAATATCAGTTCACAAGGTTTGGTCTTACTTCATTACTTTTCTCTTTCTTTGTCTGTCTGTCTGTCTCTCTCTCTCTCTGTGTCTCTCTCTACACCCTCTCTCTTTTACTGTCTCTCTCCCCTTCTCATAAATAAGACTGAGGACTGTAGGAGTAAGAAAACAGAGATTACACCATATATAACTGATGCCACACTTCTATCATTCCCAACTGACACAATTCCTCATTCCATATTAAGAAAGAATTCATAAAAAAACAAAGGAAAATCAACTATAAATAAATAATACCATCAAGAAACAATGTTACACACACAAAACTGTAATTTTTTTTCCACCCACCAATACACAATGCTACTGTCATGACAGTTTTTGACACCAAGTTTAGTTGTCATAATGTGCTCATTGTAAAGGGAAGATTTCCTGTATGGTGTGGCTGTGCTACTGTATTCATTTCAACTCGATTTGTGGAAAAGGCTAGTGGTGCACATGTTTTCAGGCGCTGAGGTGAATGTGTTCACGAGTTGTTGTGTTGTGAACCTAAGTTAGGTTATGAGGATGTTTCAGGATCCTCAGGGCCTGTTATCGGATGAAGGTATTTGTCTGATGTATCGCCCACCGAAAGATGTTTGGAAGCACCAACTGAATGCGCAATCATGAAAAGAAATTATCAATGTGGTGATGGGGAAACTGTGGCAGGGAGGTGGAAGGGAGAATAGAAACTATTGGTTATGACTCCCTGGACTGGACTTTCATGTGATTTATCCCTGAAGGGAAACTATGGACATACTTGTTTATTTTTCTTTGATTTATTAATAATCAGAAAAAGAGTGTCTTTATGTTGTCATGTTGTTTATCCCTGGGTAAAAGTGAAGTCAGAATGCAAACGCTGTGTGCGAGTCTATCTGTGGTGTGAGCTTAAGTTGAGTGAACGCGGCAGTGTGATAGCTACTATGTTATACTAACAAAACTGTATTTTTTCCACCCACCAATACACAATGCTACTATGTTATACAAACAAAACTGTATTTTTTCCACCCACCAATACACAATGCTACTATGTTATACAAACAAAACTGTATTTTTTCCACCCACCAATACACAATGCTACTATGTTATACAAACAAAACTGTATTTTTTCCCACCCACCAATACACAATGCTACTATGTTATACAAACAAAACTGTATTTTTTCCACCCACCAATACACAATGCTACTATGTTATACAAACAAAACTGTATTTTTTCCCACCCACCAATACACAATGCTACTATGTTATACAAACAAAACTGCATTTTTTCCCACCCACCAATACACAATGCTACTATGCTATACAAACAAAACTGTATTTTTTCCCACCCACCAATACACAATGCTACTATGCTATACAAACAAAACTGTATTTTTTCCCACCCACCAATACACAATGCTACTATGTTATACAAACAAAACTGTATTTTTTCCCACCCACAAATACACAATGCTACTATGTTATACAAACAAAACTGTATTTTTTCCCACCCACCAATACACAATGCTACTATGTTATACAAACAAAACTGTATTTTTTCCCACCCACCAATACACAATGCTACTATGTTATACTAACAAAACTGTATTTTTTCCCACCCACCAATACACAATGCTACTATGTTATACTAACAAAACTGTATTTTTTCCCACCCACCAATACACAATGCTACTATGTTATACAAACAAAACTGTATTTTTTCCCACCCACCAATACACAATGCTACTATGTTATACAAACAAAACTGTATTTTTTCCCACCCACCAATACACAATGCTACTATGTTATACAAACAAAACTGTATTTTTTCCCACCCACCAATACACAATGCTACTATGTTATACAAACAAAACTGTATTTTTTCCCACCCACCAATACACAATGCTACTATGTTATACAAACAAAACTGTATTTTTTCCCACCCACCAATACACAATGCTACTATGCTATACAAACAAAACTGTATTTTTTCCCACCCACCAATACACAATGCTACTATGTTATACTAACAAAACTGTATTTTTTCCCACCCACCAATACACAATGCTACTATGTTATACAAACAAAACTGTATTTTTTCCCACCCACCAATACACAATGCTACTATGCTATACAAACAAAACTGTATTTTTTCCCACCCACCAATACACAATGCTACTATGTTATACAAACAAAACTGTATTTTTTCCCACCCACCAATACACAATGCTACTATGTTATACAAACAAAACTGTATTTTTTCCCACCCACCAATACACAATGCTACTATGTTATACAAACAAAACTGTATTTTTTCCCACCCACCAATACACAATGCTACTATGTTATACTAACAAAACTGTATTTTTTCCCACCCACCAATACACAATGCTACTATGTTATACTAACAAAACTGTATTTTTTCCCACCCACCAATACACAATGCTACTATGTTATACAAACAAAACTGTATTTTTTCCCACCCACCAATACACAATGCTACTATGTTATACAAACAAAACTGTATTTTTTCCCACCCACCAATACACAATGCTACTATGTTATACAAACAAAACTGGGGGGGGTTTCCACCCACAATACACAATGCTACTATGTTATACAAACAAAACTGTATTTTTTCCCACCCACCAATACACAATGCTACTATGTTATACAAACAAAACTGTATTTTTTCCCACCCACCAATACACAATGCTACTATGTTATACAAACAAAACTGTATTTTTTCCCACCCACCAATACACAATGCTACTATGTTATACTAACAAAACTGTATTTTTTCCCACCCACCAATACACAATGCTACTATGTTATACTAACAAAACTGTATTTTTTCCCACCCACCAATACACAATGCTACTATGTTATACTAACAAAACTGTATTTTTTCCCACCCACCAATACACAATGCTACTATGTTATACAAACAAAACTGTATTTTTTCCCACCCACCAATACACAATGCTACTATGTTATACAAACAAAACTGTATTTTTTCCCACCCACCAATACACAATGCTACTATGTTATACAAACAAAACTGTATTTTTTCCCACCCACCAATACACAATGCTACTATGTTATACAAACAAAACTGTATTTTTTCCCACCCACCAATACACAATGCTACTATGTTATACAAACAAAACTGTATTTTTTCCCACCCACCAATACACAATGCTATTATGTTATACAAACAAAACTGTATTTTTTCCCACCCACCAATACACAATGCTACTATGTTATACAAACAAAACTGGGGGGGGGTTCCACCCACAATACACAATGCTACTATGTTATACAAACAAAACTGTATTTTTTCCCACCCACCAATACACAATGCTACTATGTTATACAAACAAAACTGTATTTTTTCCCACCCACCAATACACAATGCTACTATGTTATACAAACAAAACTGTATTTTTTCCCACCCACCAATACACAATGCTACTATGTTATACTAACAAAACTGTATTTTTTCCCACCCACCAATACACAATGCTACTATGTTATACTAACAAAACTGTATTTTTTCCCACCCACCAATACACAATGCTACTATGTTATACAAACAAAACTGTATTTTTTCCCACCCACCAATACACAATGCTACTATGTTATACAAACAAAACTGTATTTTTTCCCACCCACCAATACACAATGCTATTATGTTATACAAACAAAACTGTATTTTTTCCCACCCACCAATACACAATGCTACTATGCTATACAAACAAAACTGTATTTTTTCCCACCCACCAATACACAATGCTACTATGTTATACAAACAAAACTGGGGGGGTTTTCCACCCACAATACACAATGCTACTATGTTATACAAACAAAACTGTATTTTTTCCCACCCACCAATACACAATGCTACTATGTTATACAAACAAAACTTCTTCTTTTTTCCACCTACCAATACACAATGCTACCATGTTAACTCGCACAAAATTGTATTTTTCCCTACCAATATACAATGCTACCATAACCAAGTTAGACAAACAAGACTCCCCCCTCCCCCCATCAATACACAATGTTACCAACTTACACAAACTAAACTGTATTTCTTTCCCCACCAATACACAATGCTACCATAACCAATCTAAACAAACAAAACTTTTTCCCACCATCAATACACAATGTTACAAAGTTACACAAAGAAAATTGTATTTCTTTCCCCACAAATACACAATGCTACCACATCAAACAAACAAAACTGTATTTTTTCCAAACCCATACACAATGTCACCAAGTTAAACAAGCAAAGGTTCTTCCTCCCATCAATACACAATGTTACCAAGTCAAACAAGCAAAACTGTATAAATTTCTTTCCCCATCAATACGTAATGCTTCCATGTTACACAGACAAAACTATATTTTCCCCCATGCATACACAATGTTACCATAACCATTACACAACCCCCCACCGCCCAACCCCCTCCATCAATTCACAATGTTACCTAGCTACACAAACACAACTGGATTTGTTTCCCCACCTATACATAATGCTACAAAGTCACATAAACAACCCCCCATCCCCTAACCCCCTCCCACCATTACACAATGTTAAAAACCACTTTTTGTGTGTCTACCAAGAGACCAGCAGTCCCTCTTATTTTCCTTGGATTTATCATCACAATGTAATCATGCTACATAAACTTTTTTTTTTTCCCCACCAACAGACAACACCGCTAACAACTAACAGTTTCTGAAAACCAGCACCCAAAACATAACACTGACACATCAGCCACAAGATGAGCAAAAAGACAGCCACATCAGAGCTTCTCCCTCTCTCTCTCATTTTGTTCATCCAAAGCTACTCACGACAATGAATTCAATGCCAATGAGCAGTACAACAGAGGAACACCAACTTAGGAAACAGCTCACACTCTTAGTACATATATGTGGTTTTATACTTTTACTACCTCTCAGTCAAAAAGCATACATTAATTCTTAAAGTCCACATGCAACTTAAACTCAAGAGTGATGAACATTAACAGTCCCTTCTTTTTTTTCTTTTTTGACTTGGCACAACAAACATTCTTTACAATAAATATGCATCAACTTTTATATGCAAACACAAGATAATTACAAAATGGGAGTTCCTGTGAACATGAGCAAAGAGCAAAGGCCCACCCTCTACCTCCCCCTTTCTATTTTTATGTATCTTTCTTACTTAGCTATTTTCTTCCTTCTTTTTTTTTCTTCTTTTTTTTTTCTTCTTTTTTCTACATCAGGCATACTTGCTTTTCCTCTGTATATCACATACATGGGAAAATGTCTGATCATCATTTGTGAACAATCAAAACAAAATGATGAATAAAATGGTTTGGAACTGCCCACCTACAGACAAAGGTAACCATGTGGTCAGGAAATATGTTTGAAATGTGCAACGTAATATTTAGTGTGCTTATGAACATGTATAAAATCAAATACATGGGTGCTTTTCTTTTTTTCTTCTTTTTTTTTTGGGGGGGGGGGGTTTGCAGGGGGGGCAGGGGGGAGAGGGTGCCTACATGTATGTATGTATTATAATTATATGCTTACGAGTGTGTTCCTATGTGTGTGCAGATGCATGTCCATGCGCATGTGTGTGCATGAATACAAACCACCATGGACAGTTAACCTTCGTTTTCCTTCTTTCTTCCTGCTCTCTTAGGTCCTTCATCTTTTCCTGCTTTTCCCTATCATTTGCTTATTTCTCTCTCAAAAAACTTTTTTTTTCTTTCTTTTTTTTTTTTTTTTTTTGATGGACCCACAATCTGAGATAACTGACTCACTCCACCATCATACTTTTTGCCAAAAATGACTGTGCCATGATGGAATGACACTGCTCGCTATAAACACACAGCACACTAGTCTACAGCTGAACAACATCCACCTACTCTGCTGAGCACTATAAAAAGTAAAATGATCATGATAGTGGCCATGATGATGAGGAGGATGGCACATGCTTAAATTGTTTCTCTTAAATTATCTGTTTAAGGGAAATGATGGTGAAAATAATGATGGTGTTGATCATGATGATGACAAAGCTTAAGTTAATCACTTAATGTCCTCAAATATCCCAATTTGAATAAAATGATGATGATACAAGCATAAAACAATGTCCTCAAGCTATCCCACTTTGAGGAAAATGATGAAGATGATGATGATGATAATGATGGTGATGATGGCAATAATGATGACGATGATTATGATGATGATGATGATTATGATGCAAGCTCAAATTTGTGTCCTCAAACTTTCCGAGTTTGGGGTAAATGATGATGATGATGCTAAAAGCTTAATTAGTGTCCTCAAACTGTCCCAGTTTGAGCAAAATGATGATGTGGATGATGATAATGTTGGGAATGATAATGATGTTGATGATAATGATGACACAAACTTAACTTAATGTTCTCAAACAATCACAGTTTGAGAAAAATGATGACGACAACGATGATGCTGGCAGTGACGATGATGTTGATGGTGATGATGACACAAGGACAATGACAAAAAACTTAATGAATTTCCCTTCAACTTTCTCAGTTCACAAATTGGACAACAGACATATATCCGTACTAGCAATTATATGACAAAATTGTGACAATTCTATGACTTCATGTTTTTGACTTGTTAACCACAAAAAAAAACCACAAAAAAACTTCACAAAACTTCCTTCATCCTGAACACATTCTGTGCAACTTCTCCAACACACCACCACCTCCTGAAAGAGCTCAGCACACATCACAGTAGTAGTGTCCACATCACAAGGGAGGAGGAGCCCAGCCAGAACACCTGTCCATGATCCGGCATCCCAAATGCCCATGTCATCATCTTCACTCACTCAAGGGAGGTGAGCGCAGCCTGACCCCTAGCTGTGATGGTGATCTCCCCTGGGTGCTGCTCCCACGGTTCCCCGTCCACCTGCATTGGGGCGTTGCTTCCTGACAACTTGATCTGCAGGAGGCCGTTAAAAGTTATTGACATTCACGTTTCCTTTGTTTTCATAACACAGTACATTTGTGATATTACTGCATGTTGCTAAAAGAAAAGAAAAAAAGGGGGAAAAAAAGAAAGAGAAAAAAAAAGAAAGAAAAAAAGTGAGAAATGAGGCCTGAAAAATAAAATGACGGGTCTGTCATCTAACAAGAAAAGAGAAGTTCAGCGATATGTTTTAGAATTAGAGGTCATGATTTTACTGCACCCATACTATTTCCCATAGTCACTGGTATTTTCTCCCCGTCCACTAGACCTTGAGTGGTGGTCTGGACGCTAGTCATTTGGTTGAGACGATAAACCGAGGTCCCGTGTGTAGCATGTACTTAGCGCACATAAAAGAACCCACAGCAACAAGAGTTGTCCCACTTCGATAGGAAAACAAATAAAAATTGCAGGCTGCTCCCCCTGGGAGAGCAGAGCAGCCCGAATTTCACACAGAGAAATCTGTTGTGACAAAAAAGAATTATACAATATGATACAATATTTCTTTATTCAGTATCAACTGTGACCAAAAAATATATATACACAGTAAAGAATCCAATAGGTTGGGAAAAAAAAAGAAAAAAAAGAAAGAAAAGGAAACTAGCTTAAAAGTGAAGAAGGTTTTTTGTGAGTTTTTCTAAATTCTATTGTCATTCAATGCAGCCCCCCACCCCGAATCACCTTAACTCCACACACATTCTCCTGTAGTGTTCCAGCACCTTCATAATAATCTCACAGCAGAAGACATTCACCTTCCTTCAACACACAATATCTCACCGTCATCAATGAAAATCACTGAACAGCGAGATATTTCTGGTTCTGTCATGTGTCCAAACAGACAGCAGCCCGACAGACAATGCTGAACCTACCCCACTGCTGACTAGGTCATGGTCCACAATTTTGAGGTTTGCATATACATGTTCTGCTCAAATTTTATTTCTATGACAGATCAAAATGAGAAACATCTGCTGGAACACTGTCCCAGTTAAAAAGAGCATTCTCTTACATCCCCCCCCCCTTCCCACCAAACCCCCCACCACCCTAAAAACAACAACCAAGCAAACACACAAAAACAAAAAAAGAATGTGCAGGGTGCAATCTATCATCATTATCTTTGGTTCAGAAAACTTTGCAAAGCAGTGTTAAGTATCACATATCTCTGATAACAATGACAAAGCAATGTTAAGTATCACATATCTGATAACAATGAAGAGGCAATCCATGAAACAAAATGAGAGGCAAGGCCTTCAAGACTCACTTGTGATACATTAAGAGAGAGAGAGAGAGAGAGAGAGAGAGAGAGAGAGAGAGAAATTTAATGGTTAAAATGTGTTCCCTATTTTTTATAGGGTGAAAGAAAAGGCCTGAGTGTAGATTGGAACCCAGCATGTTCTGGTGGGAAGAAATTATCTTAGTCTCTGCACTATTGCGGATCTATCAATGACACTCAAAATTTAACATGTAAGCATGCCTTTTTTTAAGTGTGATAAATCGATTGTAGTATTCAAAGATTTAACACTGTTAAATCATGTTATTTTGGTGTATCTCAGGCATTTAAGTTACACTCCCTTGGAAAGTGCGACACTGTCAATTCAATTTTTCTTTTATATTCATTCTAGTTAATTAAGTATCCACTTTAAAATACTCATAATTATGCAGTAAACATACTGATGATGAAGTCTGTGTCACTGTGTGTGTTCTGTCCAGAATTTGTATTTTTTTCCTTTTATTTGTGAACGAGAAAAATGAGGTCACACTGTCTTCTAAACAACAATTGCCTATGCTACTGCAACTGAGACGTGGTGATATGGTGTTTTCGGAATTCCGGAAATAGCCTGTTAATGATACCGGAAACACAGCTTAATTCGGGAGACTTACAACCTATTATTGGTATGGCTGTGAAGATTTTTCCCCCCCAACCGTATCTTTAAACCAAATTTGGTATCAACAAACTATTTCCTGAGAAAATGGCAATGTTAAAAAGTTAAACACACACACACACGCGCGCGCGCGCGCGCACACACACACATACACACACACACCCACACATGCAACCAAACACCCGGGTTATAACATAAACTCAAAAAGGATGTCCTGCACACATCACCCTCCCTTCCCCTCTTCCCTTCTTCCACCCCACCCTGCCCCATCCTATCCCTTGTTGTGTAACCCCCCTCCATCTCCACTCCACTCTCGCTCACACACACACACACACACACACACTCACTCACTCACACACACACACATACACACACACCACACACATGCACATATTGCCACTGAGTTAATTCCTACCAGAACTGGCAAAATATATACGAATGCTTTAAAGTTCGTAATCCACAACTATGTTTTGTAGAATATCCTGCATGTGCTCACAACTTATTGCTTTTACTTTTTGTTTGCTTGTTCTGTTTAGTTTATAGTGTCCATAATTCCTCTGATGGGATTTACGACAATTAAATGAGTTCTGAGTTCTGAGAGACACACACACACGCACGCATACACACGCGCGCGCGCGCACACACACACACACACACACACACACACACACACGCCCATCAAGACCAGACCTGTACCTGCTGCCTACCACCAAGCTACAAAATAAATTCACCACACCCCCCAACTAAACAGATAAACACACGACACAGCTGGTCCTGAACAGACCCACATGTCTGGAACTCCCCTCCCCCTCCTCTCCCCCTTCTTTCTTTGGTGGCAGGAGGGAGGGGCGGACAGAGGGACTGTTAGTGGGAGGCCGGATGACTTGAGACACAGCAAAAAAGAAGGATGGAGAGACAGAGAGAAAAGGAGGGCCTGGGGGGAAGGGAGGAGAGAGAGAGAGAGAGACTGAGATCCACGTCCGGAACTTTGCCTCCTCCTCTCCCCTTACTTTCTTTGGTGGCAGGAGGGAGGGGCTGGGGCAGACGGACTGTGGGAGGTGGATGAGACAGAGAAAAAAAAGAAGGATGGAGAGAGAGAGAGGGGGGAGAGAGAGAGAGAATACTTAACCACATCAAGAATCATATTCTAAGGAGCATGAATAAAATACTGCCTTTACACATAATTATATGCATAGGGAGAGAGATAGAGGGAGAAGTCAAAGTCACAAAATGTTTTAATTGTCAGGCCCCGGGCCCATAACAACAGGAGAGAGGCAGAAACACACACAGAGAGACAGAGACACATAGAGATCCACATGTCAGGATGTAGTAAGACCGAGAACTGAGCTGTCCTTTTTAGAAGGGAGACACACAGAGAGAAATAAGCCGGGGTGGGGAGGGGGGGGGGTTACCAAGAGATACAGAGAAAG
>NC_134893.1:33571709-33606709 GCF_041734735.1 Babylonia areolata | reverse complement strand
ACACAAAGTCCCAGTCTGGGAGACATGAGTATCAGTCTCTTTTTTTTTTTTTTTTTTTTTTTACCAATTTCCCTGAAATGGTGCAGGGGATGGGGTAGGAAAAAAATTATAAAATCGTAACTTCCCCTGTTTGTCTGTGCCATAATCATCTGTCAGGATTCTCTTTTCCAACAATTTAGTCACCAGTTTACACAAATTCATCCCTTTCTTTCCCATGAACTTCTTTTCTCAGTCTTCCATCTCTGTGTGTCCCTACCTGTCCCCTGTTCCTTTCTTCGAATTCCTCAATCACTCCCTGACTCTCTTTCTCGAATTGGTTGAATTACTTTAGCCTTTTTCAACAAATCTTGTGTATGCATAAGAATGAACTTAAGCATGTCCCCGAGTTGTGAGTGTATGTGCATGCATGGGTGTGTGCATTCATGTATGCCAGTATGCATGCATGTGTGTGTGTGTGTGTGTGTGTGTGTGTGTGTGTGTGTGTGTGTGTGTGTGTGTGTGTGTGTGTGACTGTGTGCATGTGTGTGGTGCACACGAACATGTGCATGGATCTGCATCTGATCACAGATGTCTTTTACCCTCCATCCATTTCAACAAGAGACACATTCACACATGGACCACAGACTGGACTGGTATCAATCATAACCTAACTCTGAAAGCAGAGACATCTACTATACTGTTCACCTGCTCGCACACGGATGCAAGTATGTATATATGCACATGACCAATTCTCTTTGTAGGTGACAGTTCCTACTTTTGTCCATGACCACACATTTACATCGCCTACCCCAAAATCTTACCATCAGGAACAGATGACAAAAAAATCAGGAACACATTATATTCTAACAAAATGTGGCGCTGTGCAGGTATGTAATTGTATGCCTGTTCGAAAACAAACAAAACCACTGAAACAATATGAAAACCTATCCGTTTCTGAAAAAAAGCAACTTACTTTCATTTACACCATCTACATGCTTTAATGTTGTCATGGTATTTTCTTTGTTTTTGCTTTTTTTGTTTTTTGTTGTTGTTTTTCACAACTTGCAAACTGCTGTCACAACATGAGGAACGATCATGGATTCTTCTGTTTTTTCTTTACAATCGCAGCTGTTCCGGAAGGGCAGGAATGTCTGCATGGCAGACAGGTGTTTAAAGGATATCCAACCTCTTACCTTGACGGTGCAGGCTTGGCCCTCGTGGATATACCCATGTGGATACACACACGTGTGCATGTAAGCACACACACACTCAATCACATACATGCATACATGCTAGTTTTCAGTTTCTCCAGGAGATATCACAGCATTCACACAAATCCATCAATGCTACCCCACATCTGCCAGGCAGATGCCTGACCAGCATCATAACACACAACTCACATGCTAGTCAGGCCTTGAGTGCATTAATGTACCTATCAGAATGGATTTTTCTACAAAATTTTGCCCTGTGACAACCCTTTTGTTGCAATGGGTTCTTTTGTGTTCACTAAGTGCATGTTTGATATGGAACCTAAATTTATCATAATTTATATCATCCATATAGCGTCCAGACCACCACTCAAGGTCTTATGAAGGGAAGAAAATACTGGCAAGAGTGGGATTCAAACCTGTGTGATCAGATTCTCTCGCTCCCTGGGTGGG
Organism: Babylonia areolata; assembly: GCF_041734735.1. Classification (NCBI taxonomy): domain Eukaryota; kingdom Metazoa; phylum Mollusca; class Gastropoda; order Neogastropoda; family Buccinidae; genus Babylonia; species Babylonia areolata. The sequence goes on along the minus strand of NC_134893.1, from coordinate 33,605,069 downwards.
CGTGTTACCACCAGGCCACCACTCCACCACAGACATACACATACACACACACACACACATTGACGAACGCTCATGCACACACCTTGATGGTGGATGCCTGGCCCAGGCGGATGGGGGCTGCCATGCCCACCTGCAGCTGTGCGATGTGGAAGGCCGAGCTAAGCGCCATCACCTCCAGAATCCCATCATCGTACCTGTAACACACGTCACCCTTCATGTCTTATCACCTGAACACATGTCACCCTTCAGGTCCCATAACCTGAACACACATCACCCCTCATGTCCAGTCACCTGAACACACGTCACCTGTCATATCCCATCACCTGAACAGACATCACCCTTCATGTCTTATCACCTGAACACATGTCACCCTTCAGGTCCCATAACCTGAACACACATCACCCCTCATGTCCAGTCACCTGAACACACGTCACCTGTCATATCCCATCACCTGAACAGACATCACCCTTCATGTCTTATCACCTGAACACATGTCACCCATTATATCCAGTCACCTGAACACACGTCATAACTCATGTCCCATCACCTTCACCTTCATCATGTCCTCTTCCCTAAGGCAACACTGCTTCAGTCCTTTCAAGAACAATAAGAGATTTTTAGCCAGTCTTGGGTTCTTTTTCTATTTTCCCTCTTTTTTTTCTTTTTTTTTTTTTGTTTGTGCCCCAGAATTTGAGACAGTTTCCATAATGATGGATAATGATGTGGATGATGAAGATGCTACTGTGGGATTCCATTTAGATATGGGACTAGGGACTACTTGACAAGGCTGTACTCTCGTAATACACCCCAACATCAACCAGGTTAACTGATACAGACACCTGCAGTGTTGGTCAGGAAACACTCCCAAAGACACATCCATGAAGTAGACGACCTCAACTGTGTAGTCCTAGTCATCCCATTTCAGCCCACTGCACGCAGGCTAAAAAAAATAAATAAATAAAATAAAAAAATAAAAAAATCACGGATGGGGATCAATGCAAACCCATGTTGTCCCAGTTAGTCCAAAACAATAACCACTTCACAACTGCAGCTAGTAATCTATTTTATATTTTCATCCCCAATGACTGTAAATGTGGGGGTTGTGGGGGGTTGTCACTTTCCTTGGTCTCCAACTGACCACGGCACACACTGCATGTGCAAATATCAATGTTTAGGAAATCAGCTCCTACCTTCAGCTACAACCCTTTTTATTCACATCATCGCTACCCTGTCAATATCATTGGGAATAACATACTTCTTTCTCTGTTCCTCTCTCTCTCCCTCCCTCTCTTTCTTTCAAGTTTAAACAAAACACAAGTTTGGGACACTTTTTTGGGGGCGGGGAGCGGGGGAGTGTGGGGGGGGGGGATTTGTTGTTTTTTGTCTTCTTTTTTTTTGGGGGGGGGGGGGGGAGGGGTATTTTTTTGTTTTATGTTTTTAAACAGGACAGGATACATGTCTCCATTTTAACTTGGTAAAGGGTGCGTCATGCATGGTGTGCAGATAAATCCATGTGCAATACATCTCAACTGTTTGTTGGTTATTTGGGGGAGGGTTTTGTTTGTTTTTTCTTATATAAAATAATTGTCTGCAACTAAAAATCACTGGAAAAAAGAAATATAATGGAAATAAACTGATTCATTTATTAACAAGATGTGGATTATGAAACTTAAGACGACAGCCACTGACTGATTCATTTATAAACTAGATGTGGTTTATGAAACTTAAGTTAAGACTGTAGCTACTATTGTCTGCAACTAAAAATCACTGGAAAATAAAAATATACCAGAAATAAACTGATTCGTTTATGAACAAAATGTGGTTTATGAAACTCAAAGACTACAGCCACTGAAATCTAATTAACTTAAAAAGTAAAGACTCAAGTCTCACTCTCTTTTCAAATACACACACACACACACACACACAACACAACACAACCAGGATCAGAATGCAAACAGCCATCTCTAATCTGTCACACCACCCTTCCTTCTCATACCCCTCAATTCCATCTGCCACTCCCACCACCCCTCCATTTCTCTCTTCCCCCACCCCCACGCCTCCTTTCTCTACACATGAAACTTGGGACATAACCCTCAAGTGTTAAGTGAGACAGATGCATGATGCCCTATATTGGGATGACTTCTTTGGAGAACCCTGGTACTTCAACTGTAAACGTCACCCAGGCCCAGCACTTCAGCTGTGCAGGTGAACTCGCATGGGAATAAACTGCGAATTACTTTTTTGGGTTGTTTTTTTTTTGCCACTTTCCAACTCCAAGTGTTTGCATTTCTCTCTCTCTCCTTCTCTCTTTTCTCCATATTTTGCATGCTCATCAACAGGCCAACTAAAGACATTCACATATCTCCAAAATACATACATGTACAGATGCCCACATGTATATGCCTTCAAACACACACACATGCACAAACACATACAAGTACTCATCCACACATGCCCATACACACACACATAAACATGGGCTCACACACACACACACACACACACACACACACACACACACACACACACTAACCGACATATTAACATGCCCATATATGCACAAGTGCACACACACACACACACACACACACACACACACACACACACACACTTTCACAAATGCTCATGAACACACCCACATGCAGTCTTAAAACTAAAAAGAGCCAGAAAATTGCAAAACATTTTATGTTACTGTTTATTTGGGGGGGGGGGGGGAATCTTGATAAATTATGAGTATAACTTCAAAACTAAATTGTGCTGCCATACTGGAATCAGTGGTGAGTAACACTAATGAATGACTTTTTGCCATGAAGCAAACATTTTGATTTCTGCAACAAAAATTTAACAGTGCAGCGAAAGCAAATTTTTCTTCTGCCATGAAGTGTGGTAAACTAAGTTAAATGGATATATATATATATACATATATATGCAAGCTGGCCTGAATGTAAACATGATTTTTCCTCACCCCTGCTTCCACCCCACACCCTCTTTGTCTTTCAGCATACCCTGAAATCACAGCTACTTGTGACACACAACAAACGCTCCCATTTGGAAGCTTTTAAAAACAATGATAGACAAAACATAAAAATAAGAATAAAAATAGTGGTGGGATTTTCCCACTGACTGATCTGAGAAATTCTCACAAATTTGTTTTGTGACACACACACACACACACACACACACACACACACACACACCTGACAAGACACTTCCGTTGAAAAAACAAAACAAAAAACATAAACAAAAAATCCATAACAAAACCCTACATTCATCTTTCTGGTAACAGATGAATGGTTTTTCAACTGGCACAACAGAACGTCCTGGCCAAACACCCCTCGCCACCTGATAAAAAAAAAAAAAGCCTGTAGTTTGCCAGCTGAAGAATTCTGCTTCAACAAAACAGTGATCATACAGCCAAAGCAATGATGGTTTTTGAGCAAGAGAAGGAAGCAAAACAGATAGGAATTATAAAGGCAGACATGAAAGAAGGAAAGATTGAAGGGTAGCCTTGACAATACTGTGATGCTGAGCCAGCTCAAAATATTTTCACAAGAGCTGAACAAGAGGATTAGTTAGTTACCTGCTCCCTGCTATTAGTCTGCTAAGCAGGATACACAAGGTGTGCAATGTGAGGGTATCATTAACTTGACAGCTTTGGTCTGTGACCATCTTTCACACCGTGCCTCACTCTTCAATTATTCACGCCCCCTCTGCCTGCCTGTCTGTCTGTCTCTTCCCTCCATCTTTTCAATCAGTTTGTTTCAACGTCCTGGGCCGAGTTGCTTGAGGCAATCTTTGCAGCGCTAAGTTTGCATAGAGTTAAGAATGTTCCTAAGTACATGGAATCTACTGTGGAGTTAGGAACATTTTTAACAAAAAGCAAACTTTGCGCTGCAAAGTTCGCTCATGCAACCCACCCCAGGAGATGCTGAAGTGTGTGGACTGATCCATACATGCCATCCCACATGCATCTGCTTTATTTTAAAAAAATAAAATAAAATAAAAGGAGCAGATGCCTTACCTGTGTATATACCCAACATACTGGTCAAAGCCTTGAGCACCTATCATAGGGATACTTTACATAAAACATTAACCCAAAATGTCAAGTATGTATAAAACATTAGCCTTAAATGTCATAGGTATGTGTAAAACATCAATGTAAAAAATCATACGTATGTATAAAACATTAGTCTTAAATGAAATAAGGTAAATAAATAAATTTCAACCACCCATCCCTACTATCTACATGCACTCTTATCTGTGAATGAAAAAATGTCACACATAAATGAAGGCTTTCCTGTCTTTCTTCTTCTTCTTCTTTTTCTTCGTCAGCTCACTCTGTCTGTCTCAAGTTCTTTGTGTGTACCCTCCCTCCCTCTCTCCTACTCTATAAATTTCAAAACGTGACAGCACAGACAGATGGAGATGCTGATGACCTCATTTTCACCTTTTTTTTTTTTTTTTTTTTCTTTCTTCATGTCTTCTTCTTCCCACCCCCTACCACTCTCCTCCGTCCTCCCCCTTCATCTCCCCCTCTCTCTTTTCTTTTATTAGACTAACTGGCAACACCAGCAATACAGCAACTGAGCAAGGCCTTGAATGCAGACCACTACTCCTATCAGGGCAGGCAAGGTGACAATTCAGCCTTATCAAAAAGGCGTCAAAACACGAGCAGGCTGATTTCACTGCGACTGACACTGATTGGGAAAGGGTACAACAAACAGAGAAGGTTGTGTGTGTGTGTGTGTGTGTGTGTGTGTGTGTGTGTGTGTGTGTGTGTGTGTGTCTGTGTGCGTGTGTCTGTGTGCGTGTTTGTGTGTGTGTGTGTTTGTGTGTGTGTGAGTGTGCGTGTGCGTGTGTGAGTGTATATGTGTGTATGTTTGTGTGCGCATATGCATGGATTTACATTCATGCGTGTGTGTGTTTGTGTGTGTGTGAGTGTGCATGTGTTTGTGTATGTATATACACCTTTGTAAGCCTCTCTGTGTGTGCATATGTATGTGGATATATGCCTCTGTGTGTGTGTGAGTTCGTTTTCATGGGTGTGTCCAAGTGTGCATACCAACTGTTTCTCAATTTCACTTAATAGCAATGCTAACTGGTTTGACAGTTGTATCTCTAGGGGGACAAATAAAAGTTTTGTTCTACAGCGTTTATTGGTGGAGGAATAAAAAATTTTTTTTAAACCAGTGCATATTACACTCTTTAGATAATTCTGTGATCTTTCTGGGGATTTTAATCCACTGGCTGTATCATGAATGTCAGTAACATGTCAGCAGACACACACACACACACACACACACACACACACACAGAAAGAGAACACTCACACACACACACACACAAACACACACACACACACACACACACACAACAGAACACAAACACACACACATACACAAATACACACACACACACATTCTAGTCACCACCACCACAACAGAACAGCAACACAATACAATACAAACTTTAGACTGGATCATGGAGCTCACTGTGGAGACACAGGGATCACAACAAGCAAACACAGGTGTAGCCACACACACACACACACACATTCATACACAAACTTTCACTCATGTGGATTTTTTTTTTAATCACACTATGTGTACACACACATAAACTTTCTCTCACTCATTCTACACACTCCAACACTGACACTTTCCTATCCCCCATCCACTAAAAAAAAAACCAAAAGAACAACAACAAAAAAAGTCACCAACAACACAGATAGACACAGCAGACAGACAGCCAGCCAGCCAGCAGAATCCCCAGTAAACTGATGTTTTAAGGTTGACAAGAGGGGGGGGTGGACCCCATGCAGACAGACCACAGGGACACTCACACCCAATCTCCCCGGGTCACCCCCTCCACACACACACACACACACACACACAACACACACAATCCTCCACCTCCCTGTCTTCCACCAACTCCCTTCTCCCACCTCTCCCCTCTCCTACTCACTGATAAAAACCTTGTTGTCAAGGAACTTGAGGGAGAGGGGTGACAGGGAGAAACTGACACTTGCTGCTGGGAAAACAAAGATTTGAGGGTTAGGGAGAGGGGGTGGGGGAGGGGGGAGGGGCTGAGGGGCACCTCAGGCCAAAAGAAACAACTACAAATTCACTATCACTGTAAAGTCTGTGAGAGCAGATTTCAGAGTCAAAGAATGGTGGCAGGGACGGAAGGAAGGGTGGTGGTGAGGGGCGGTAGGGGGGCGGGAAGGGGTCACCCCAACAACAGTGTATGTGTGTGGGGTATGGTATGGTGTGTGTGCGTGTGTGTGTGCACATGCGCACGCGTGCATGTGTAATCAAGCTTGTATTTGTGTGCATGTGTGTGTGTGTGGATGAGGTGGTGTTGGGAGTAAATGGACAGAGTGGAGAAAAAGAATGTTGGGAGAGAGGGGCAGAGAATGAGGAGTGGGAGGGGTGGTGGAATGGGGGGTCTGGGGGAGGGTGAGAGTGAGAGAGAGAGGGTAGGAAAGAGAGAGAATAGTATCAACACCAAGTATTCCGTCTTAGTGATACCAATGTAATACTGGTCTTTACACATATATGCATCATAAAAATACATCTTCTCTCTCTCTCTCTCTCTCTCTCTCTCTCTCTCTCTCAATCTCTCTCTTTCTCAAAACATGTGTACCCCCCCACCTCACACACACACACATGCACACACACACACACACACACACACACAAACACACGCACTCAAACCACAAACACACACACCACAAATACAAATGATACCATATACACACAAACACCTTCATTGATAACACACACACACACACACACACACACACACACATGCTGTGGTGTGTGTGTGTGTGTGTGTGTGTGTGTGCATGTGGTGTGTTGTGATGTGCTATGATGCATGTGTTCATGTGTGCGTGTTAGTTCGTGCATGTGTGCATATGTGTGTGTGTTGTGTGGTGTGTGTATGTGTGTGTGGTGTGTATGTGTGTGTGGTATGTATGTATGTGTGTGTGTGTGTGTGTGTGTGTGTGTGTGTGTGTGTGTGTGTGTGTGTGTGGTGTGGTGCGGTGTGGTGTGGTGTGGAGGTGGAGGTGGTGGAGGTGGAGGTGGTGGTGGTGGAGTGTGTGTGTTTGTGTGTGGTGTGGTGTGGTGTGGTGTGGTGTGGAGTGGTGGTGGTGGTGGTGGTGGTGGTGTGTGTGTGTGTGTGTGTGTGTGTGTGTGACACAGTTCTCAGGGGGATTGCTTTCACTTCAAGAGAGGGGTAGGTGAGGAGCACAGAGGGAGGAAGGAAGGGGATGATGCACAGTTCACCCATCCCCTCACCTTCTCCACCCCCCTCCCCCATCTCCCTCCATTAGTCTCTCAGCCTGGCACACAGGTCTTCATTCCACAAGACTTGCACCGATACTCTAGCAGTCCTTATTTTCTTACCTCGCCTCTTTATCCCAACAACAACACTCTCAAACCTCTTCTAACCTCTTAACTGCTGCTGACATGCATGCTCTGTCAGAGAGGGGCTGTCACCTCACACTGAGTCACAGTGATAAAACTGAGCTTGCATTGTGTCAGGAAGCTGTTCATCTTTCTTTATTTGTATTGTATTTGCATTTCTCTTTTTTGTCACAACAGATTTCTCTGTGTGAAATTCGGGCTGCTCTCCCCAGGGAGAGCGCATCACTACAATGAGAGCGCCACCTGTATTTTTTTTTAAAATTTCCTGTGTGCAGTTTTATTTGTTTTTCCTATCAAAGTGGATTTTTTCTACAGAATTTTGCCAGGAACAACCCTTTTGTTGCCGTGGGTTCTTTTACGTGTGCTAAGTGCGTGCTGCGCACGGGACCTCAGTTTATCATTTCACCTGAATGACTAGCGTCCAGACCACCACTCAAGGTCTAGTGGAGGGGGAGAATATATTGGCGACAGAGCCATGATTCGAACCAGCACGCTAAGATTCTCTCGCTTCCTTGGCGGACGCGTTACCTCTACCTCTGTTTGGACTTCTTCCTCATGTATATACATAGGGACTGCATTATGTTTTGTTGGCAATATCAACGACAACACCGAAAAAGTATGTAAAAAGTAGTAATTGCTCTTGTTCACAGTATCAACAACGATACCGAAAAAGTATGTAAAAAGTAGTAAGTGCTCTTGTTCACAGTATCAACGACGATACGGAAAAAGTACGTAAAAAGTAGTGAGTGCTCTTGTTCACAGTATCAACGACGATACCAAAAAAGTATGTAAAAAGTAGTAAGTGCTCTTGTTCACAGTATCAACGACGATACCGAAAAAGTATGTAAAAAGTAGTAAGTGCTCTTGTTCACAGTATCAACGACGATACCGAAAAAGTACATAAAAAGTAATGAGTGCTCTTGTTCACAGTATCAACAACGATACCGAAAAAGTACGTAAAAAGAAGTGAGTGCTCTTGTTCACAGTATCAGCGATGATACCGAAAAAGTATGTAAAAAGTAGTAAGTGCTCTTGTTCACAGTATCAACGATGATACCCAAAAAGTATGTAAAAAGTAGTACGGAAAAAGTATATAAAAAGTAGTAAGTACTCTTGTTCACAGTATCAACGACGATACCGAAAAAGTATGTAAAAAATAGTGAGTGCTCTTGTTCACAGTATCAACGACGATACGGAAAAAGTACGTAAAAAGTAGTAAGCGCTCTTGTTCACAGTATCAACGACAATACCGAAAAAGTACGTAAAAAGTAGTAAGTGCTCTCAGGATTCATGCCACTTGGATCTCATTTCACCAAGGGTCAGCACTTAAGGGGTTAAAAGCCTGCTGAGAATAGGTGAAAAATCAGAATAATGAAGGAAGGGGAGGGAGTGGGAGGCAGAGGGGGGGGGATCTCCTCTTTGGAATTCTTCCCACAACAAAATTAAATTCTTTTTTTTTTTCTCAAGTGATTTTTTCAGCAACATATCTCAGATCATCTCTTATCAGACACTAGTAACCTTATCATTCGCCAGAAAGAAAAAATTAAAAAAACAATTAAATAAACAAAATCTTAAAGAGATGTCAAATAAATTTTCAATGATCCTTTGAATTCATCCGTGTGCTAGCTGTAAGCTTGCAATAGTTTAAATAGTTACTGACCTCTGTAAGTAAAAAATTTGATGTTTGTAAGAAGGGAGAGGGGACTGGGGGAAGGAGGTGGTGTGTTTGTGTGTGTAATGTGTGTGCGTGTGTGTACATGTGTGATGTGTGTGTGTCTGTGTCTGTGTGTGTGTGTGTATGTGTGCGCCTGTGTGCATGCAAGTGTGTGTGTTCCACACACAGACCATGCTGCTTTAACAACTAATAATTATCAATATCAAGTTATCGTACGGATCACTAACTGCTGACAGAAAGATATTTGGAAAGAGGCAAGTTTGTTATGTCAGAGAGTCTTGCTAACCTATGATACTGACACACACACACACACACACACACACACACACACAGACTGAGAGACTGACCTGGGTGTGGCAAATATCTCGTCATCCTTGCCGAGTTGCCATGGGTGACAGCCTCCTCCCCAGCTGCTGATGTTCAGCACCACCAGACCCTCTATCTCTGGGAGTTCTAGCGGAAGGCCGTCCAGTTCCACCTTTATGCATACATACATCACGCACATATGTGTATTTGTTTGTGCTTTCATATCTGTGAAACTGCATATCTGATTATTTATTATCATTATTGTCTTTTTCATATCTGTTATGTGTGTGTGTGTGTGTGTGTGTGTGTGTGTGTGTGTGTGAGTGTGTGTGTGTGTGTGTCTGTATGTTTTACATTTATTTGCTTATTTGATCATTTATTATCATTATTGTCTTTTAATTTTATTTTTATCTATGATTATTATCATTGTTATAAACTTTTTCTTCTTTTTTCATATTTGAATATTCATTTACTTCTTTATTCATTTGACTGTGTTTTTTGTGGTGTTTTTTTGTTGTTGGTGGTGGTGGTGGTGGTGTTTTTGTTTTCTCTAGGCCTGACTAAGCGTGTTGGGTTACGCTGCTGGTCAAGCATCTGCCTGGCAGGTGTGGTGTAGCGTATATAGACTTGTCCAAATGCAGTGACGCCTCCTAGAGCTACTGATACTGATACCCAGGACATACAAACAAGAACTATTTATATATACAGATAGACAGATTGTCATTACAGATATATATGCACAAAGGATGGCAGACCATAAGACAGTTGAAATATTGACAAAAAAAGAAATCAGGTCTTAACAACATAGTCACTCACGCACACATCATTAATTTATCATCATCAACCACAAAAAAACAATTTTAAAAAAAAGGCATTAATAATGTGAACAAGAAAGAAAGCAAGACTGATTGATACAACAATCACAACCTACAATTTTTTTTTTAAACCAACAAAAAAAAAGAAAGAAAAAAAAATAGATTAGGTGGCAGAAGAAACAGGGCAGCCCTGACAAAAAGTAAAACAAACACACATCAACAATGTTTTCAAAGAGACACTGCAGACTACAGTTATCTTATAAACGACAAGCCCCACCACAATCACTAATCGGGCAATATAACCATGTTCACGATACACAAAATCTCAGAGAAACAAACAAAAAAAACCCACCAAAAACCCCACAAGCCAAACAAGAGGACACTCCCCTGACAATAAGGCCCTTGCTATCAAACAGCACCCCACATGGAGGGGAGGGGAGGGGAGGGGAGAGGAAGGAAGGAGACAGGTCAGGGGTGGGGAGGGAAGGGTCGCAGTCACATGGAGACCAGACCCCCACGTCATGATAATCATTGACAGGCATGAGGCAAAAAACAACAACAAAATACTCCTCCAGCCAGCCAGCCAGACAGACACCCTCCACTCCCCTCCCATCCCACATCCACCACCCTGCCCCCTTGTTCCCAAGCACCCCCCCAACCCCATGAACCTCCCAACCACCTCCAACACCAACCCCTCCTCCTTAATCTTTTCAACATATGCCATTGCACAATCCTTTCTCTTGCAGCAGACTTTGTAGTTCTGGTTTTAGAACACTCTGAAGACAACACACTTTATAAAGATTTTTTTTCTTTTTTCCCCCTTTTCATTTTATAAAGTTCACACAGAACAAAAAAAGTGTGACAGACAGGAAAGAAAAGCTGGACAGGGGGGGTTGGGGGGGCACAGAAAAACAAACAACGTGGGGAGAGAGACAGACAGAAAGAGAGAGAAAGAGAGATAGAGAAAGAGACAGAAAGTGTATGTGACAGAGATAGGGCGACAAAAAGAAGCACACATGAATGTGAGATTTATTTTATGTGAGGGGCATACATGTCCAATGCAATGTAGTCAAGTGCAGTGCAGTGCAGTGTGTGTGCGCGTGCGCACGCTTGTCATTTAGTATCTGTATACATATGTGTGTGTGTGCATATGAGTGGTTGTATATATATGTCTGTATGAATGATTCTTGATGTGGGTACACAAATGCACCACACACACACACACACACACACACACACAATGCATACACTCAAAGCTGTACAAAAAAAAGTCTTCCTTCTTCTTCTTCTTCTGCATTCACTCGTATGCACACGAGTGGGCTTTTACGTGTATGACCATTTTTACCCCGCCATGTAGGCAGCCATACTCCGTTTTCAGGGGTGTGCATGCTGGGTATGTTCTTGTTTCCATAACCCACCGAACGCTGACATGGATTACAGGATCTTTAACGTGCATATTTGATCTTCTGCTTGCACATACACACGAAGGGGGTTCAGGCACTAGCAGGTCTGCACATATGTTGACCTGGGAGATCATAAAAATCTCCACCCTTTACCCACCAGGCGCCGTCACCGTGATTCGAACCCGGGACCCTCAGACTGACAGTCCAACGCTTTAACCACTCGGCTATTGCGCCCGTCGAAAAGTCTTCCAAACATGTTAAGAAATAGCTACAGACGCCTAGCCATCCCACCTTCAGTTTCAAATGCAGGTCTTTGCACTCTCTCTCCAGGACGTCTTTGGTGCCATATGTAAAGTAGGTAAGCTGCACATGACAGAAAAAAAAACACACAGGTGTACTTCTGCTCTGTTTTGTGTTTCGTTCTGTGCTATACTGTGATGAACAGCTTGGTGCTTCATTTTCCTCTTTTCTTTTCTCTTTCTGTCAGAAATGTCTTCAGGGCTGTTGTTTTGTTGTTGTTTTGGTATCAGCGCTTTGGTTGGCTGGGTCTTACAATTTACTGGATAAGTGAGTGTGCGTGTGTGTCTGTGCGTGTGTGTGTATGTGTGTGTGTGTGTGTGTGTGTGTCTGTGTGTGTGTGTGTCTGTGTGTGTGTGTGAGTGAGTTTTATTTTATGATGTTGACATGTGATTACATGTTGCAGCAATCTGTTGGGACAACAGACATGTAAACTGTGTAAAAGTATATGCATACACATATAGGTGGGTGTGGAGTTGTGCACATGCATCTGTATGCACGTATGTATGTGTGCATATGAGCACTTGTGTGTGTGTGTGTATGCATGATGCCTGTTTATTCATCTTTCTTTTCTATTTATTCAACAACAACAAAAACCTTATCAAACATGTGGCTGACAGAACAAACATTATTGCATGTGCTAACTTTATCTATTCTGCTGCAAAATCAAAATGAATGAAAGCAACAGTAAAAGGGAGATAATAAAACAGCAAACTGAATTTCACTCTCAATGTATGCTCCCCTTCTTGCAAGTAATTATTCAACATTTACCTCATTTTAACAACAAACAAGACAGGCCAGGCCTTCAAGACTCACTTGTAATACACTTTAAAAAAAAAAATCCAAGCTTTTTATGTATTGAGTATAATTTCAAAATGTAATGTTTAAGATGAGAAAGATCAGTTAACTCCCCTGGCATTACAGAGTAATTTCCCTTTTTTACTATCTGCACCAAAACGTTTCCAAAATAAATAAAAATTCCATGCTTAGCAAAAGAAGTTCCTGTTTGAACAAAAAATGATAATAATGACTGCTCTAGCTGTTGGATCAGAATATCAGATCAAAGTGCCAAGTTTAGAGAATACAAAAAATATAAATATAACAGTAAATGCAGTTTGCATATAATTAGGCTTCATTCTTTATTTTTTTGTGCCCATCCCAGAGGCGCAATATTGTTTTAAACAAGATGACTGGAAAGAACTGAATTTTTCCTATTTTTATGCCAAATTTGGTGTCAACTGACAAAGTAGTTGCAGAGAAAATGTCAATGTTAAAGTTTACCACGGACACACAGGCACACAGACACACACACACAGACAACCGAACACCGGGTTAAAACATAGACTCACTTTGTTTGCACAAGTGAGTCAATAAAACATAGACTCACTTTGTTTACACAAGTGAGTCAAACAAGAAGGAAATTTCATTAAAATACATGCTTCTTCCCTTCCACTAATGTCAAACTAAGAGCCCTTACTAACAAGTACAAACATTTAGAATATCAAATAAAAACTGCACTTTTCTTTTTCTTTTCTTTTTTTTAGTTGCAGTTTATTCATGTATATAAATTATCACAGCAATCTCAAACAATTCCATTAACTCACAAGCATAAGCATCAAATGAAACACAACACACATGCACAAATACACACACACACACACACACACACACACACTACACATTCTCACAAACAAAACACAAAATCACAATGCAAAACATCAACCCTTATCACTTCCCTGAAAGAAAATTTACCTTATTCACAATGCGGTTTGCAAATATTGAAGGCCAGTTTTTCCTTTTGTTGTGGAAGTTCAGTGTAACAAGGGCATCCACACCAATTGATGCGTAGTTATTCATGACCACTTCCTGCAAAGCAACACTATGCAAAACTGTCCACAGATTGTTGATATTCTGAATACAAGCTATAATAGTAAACATGTACTTTAGAGCACCAGAACAATGACATGTCCATGGGTGAAACTGATAACATCCTTTCACCAAAGGAGGAGTGTCAGTTACAAGGCATTGTGTTCAAACAGACAAATAGCAAATGAGGAAATGAACCATACCAATTCACTGCCTGCCTGCTGAGACCATAAAGACTGTGTCAGTAAAATACTATCCTTCCCTGCCTGGATCTGGTTTTGCAATTCCAATACGGTCATTTCATTTGCTCAAAACAGCAACATTCTTAGTTCAAAAGGCTACAACTCTGCAACATATTTCCTTTCATTATGTAAATGTCTGCATTCATTATCACCATATACTTTTAACTGAAATGCATTCTTTCTCACCATATACTCAACTGAATTTCAGTGACTTATTTCAAATGAAACCCATCAAACACTGCTGCAAGAGCTGCAAGCACAAAGATTTCAGTTCCAAGGGCCATAACTCTGTCTATAACTGACGGCCTTTACCTTGGTACTTTATCTGAAACTTACAACTTTTCAGTGATTCTCTCTCTCTCTCTCTCTCTTAGAGTCTCTCTCATGTGATCAATGATATAGATACTTATCACGGAGAGGGCTAGCAGAAGAAGCATACCAGTGGTTACTTATCAAACAGTTAAAGGTTGCATTGCTTTTTAGGGACAGTGAATTCATATTCACTGTGTCTGAAAGGCACCGCACAGGAATGCAGGTCCAAATCCTCTCCTTCTGGCATTTTAACCTTCCCTGTCAGGTACGCAATCACACCTGGATGGAGTGAGGAAAATCAAAGCAAAGTGCCTTTCCCAAGGACACAACACCATGCTGAAACAGGGTATCAAATTCTGATCACTGGTGAACACTGGATCAGAGGTCCAACACCAAACCAACTCCACCACAGTGCACTTATGCTTATTCATTAACCCTTGAAAATAAAGAGTTTATCTAGTTTTGTCTTCTCTTTCTCTGCCTATGTGTGTGTGCGTGTCAATACAACCATACCCTGAATGGAGATGCCTGTTCAGAACAATTCACTGTCAGTAAGATATAGCTCTCAGTTTGTGGCTGCCTTCATCACAGGATTTTGGAGTGTGGTGGTTGTTTCTTCATGTGTCTTTTTTTTTTTTCTTTTTTTTTTTGGTGTTGTTCACTTGATGCCATTGATTTTTACACTCTTCTTTTGGTGCCAAAAATCTTTTTCTCATTTTGGTGTCTTGACATGGATCTGTATCAGTTTATCATGCGCACTCTGCTGTTCTGAAGCCATTTTGTTTGCAACATCTCACACGACCCCTGCATCATAGCTATTACTACATAGCCATTATTATAGGCCAGTCCTACAGATTGTCAAAAGTTGAACCACACAGAGCAAACTAGAAATCTTCAAAATATTAAATAAAATGAACGGTCAATTTACAAAAAGATATCAACACTTACCTTGCGTGGTCTGGCAAACCCAAAATGCTTTGTGTGGCGGATATCGACTGTCCATCTGAAATTATTACAAATTCATTTCAAATGAAATTCTGCTGGCTTAAAACAGCAACACCGGCACGAAATGAGCACTCATTTAAATACTGAAGCAGTACAGGTTGCATACTAGGAAAACATGGATGGCAATAAATAAGGCTGGGCATATTGTATTTCAATATAAACTGGTTACAGGGTCACACTTCTGCTATGTCCTCAAAAAGACAAGTCACTGGGTGGTTAATTTCATCACATCCTTGACAAAAAACCAAAAACAAAACAAACAAAAAAGACACAAATCGCACCTGTCTAAGCTGACTGGTTTGGCTTTCAGCACATTGTCCAGAATGTCAGTAACGTCCACATCACCCGAGTATCCCTCTCCCCAGCCAAGCACTCGGGATAAGTCATTGCCCGTGCCCAGGGGAAGGATGCACACTTTGGGTGGGTTCTGAAACAACAAAGGCATTATCCTGTAATCATCATCATCATCATCATCACCACCACCCATAATTTAGCAGCAATAATAACCACCTTCATCATTCAGATTAGAAACAGAACATAAAACCAACAATAAGAAACTTCCAGCTTTCAAAGGATTTTACTGCATGCATAATATTATACTTTCAACACAGGCGACAAGAAAACTGAGACAGACAGCAGGTTAGGTACAAAGGTGTCTTATCTGAAAGTCAGGTATCAACAAAGCAGTGGCATCATCAGTCAAGTTAGTGACCAACATATGCGAGGAGATGTTGTCTAAATTTCTGTAAAAGAAAAATGGAAACAGGAAAGAAAGGCATTGACAAGTACATAAATATTTACATACAGATCCTCAATTTAAAAAAAAAAAATTAATCAATGAATCAATTGATTAATCAATCAATGAAAAAAGATTCACGGAATTGTTAACATACACTCCATCTGTGAAGACCAGCTTGATTTTCACACACAAAGAATCAGCTTTGATAATGAAGTGGATTCTGATCAACGTACAGGCCAATACATTTTCATGTGCATGGTAGGTACAGCCAGGAGTTTTCCCATTACTCAACTCACAGGTAGTTTCAGTTTCTCAATGGCATTGAGGACCCATCCAATGGTGCCATCCCCTCCACACACCAGCACATGGAATGAAACGTCTGGCAAAAGATGGCACCACTCCAGTCCGTTCTCTGGTGATATGTCGTGCACATCGATCACCTGAAAATGCAGAACATTTTGTTAGCATCACTCTCACACAGATTGGTGGTGACGATACAGGCAGGGGGTTGGGGGGAGGAGGGCGTAATATGACAAAAGTGATTGAAAAGGATTTTTTTCTCCTATAATCACTTTTAATCTAATGCACTTACTGTCACCCACACTTACTGTCATCCAGCAGGGGTCTAATCCCTGTCCCGTGCAAAAGAGTACTCTGCTCAGGCTGATAATTTGAAAGTAGCTGTCATTTGTGAACATACACAAAATGATTTTTTGAACAGTTTTTTAACTCTTTCCGGACGAAGGAATGCTCACGCATTCCTACGCAAAACGTATTCGGATTCGGACGAAGGAATGGAATAGCATTCTCCAAAAGTAAAATTCCATCATACGCTGTACACGTGATTTTGTGGTTAGCCAAGCAGAGTGCGCTATTGTGGGTCACTCCACAATCGAACAGTATGACTGGTCAGCCTGGGATGTGTGGCCTGTCTCGCACACACGCTGACAAAGTCACTGACTGGTCGTCTGCTCGCGTGCCAGCCTGTTAGCAAAGCGGGCTCTTCTCAGAATGTTGTGAAGCGAACAAAGCAGTGACGGCAACGTTTCAGAGTTGCCGAGGTACTTGAAATGCTACAAACTGAAGGGTCGGACATTGAAGAGGTTGATGATGACGAAGAAGAAAGCGAATTTAATGCAGAAAGCGAGCATGGGTATGGTGATTCGGGGTGAAAAATTGGCAGTATTTTCTACATATACCAAAACTGTAAAAATAAGATGAGAAATTTGATTTTTTTTTTTTATATGTAATAGCTCAACACGTAATAAACCAGTTCTGAAAGTTTCATTTTCCTACACAGTATTTTGTATTTTTTGTAATTTTTTTCCAAACCCTTATAAATGGGCCGTCTGTGGGGAAAAGCAAGGGAGAAAACTTGTCGTCCCGAAGGAGTTAAAACATAGTAAAAACACTGACAGATTTTTTTTTACCCTTGCACAGGTCCTTTCCTTCTCCATTAATCAATATTACATAATCCACATTCAACACACAATGAGGAACAACGCCAGAGATTCCATGAAGTCAGCACAGCCAACAATGACTGCAAGAGATCTTGACCACTCTTATCTTACTTGGGGTGTGTTGAGTATGGAGCGGAAGTGTCTCAGCAACAGCTCCCCATCGTTGTTCCCACTCTTCCTGTTGCCAATAACGATCAGCGGGGTCCAGTCCTTCATGTCCGGGTGTCGCACTTTCTTCACGACCAGGTGGCGCTGTCTGGTGGCCTTCAGACCCACCCATCTCAGCTCCACACAGTTCGGGGGAACGATCAGTTGCCGGTACCTGACACACCACCAGAGAGAAAGTCTAGACTAACATTAACAGGTTAGGCATCAGAACCTATTCAACTTCATTATGCTCATTTTCTTTTCACCTCCCATTTCTCATTCTCATCTTATCAGCATCCTTAACCTTGTTGCTGTTGAAGATAATAATGATGATCTAATGACTGCATGAAGTTAAAATGTCTAGCCAGTGCCTATTTTTATGAGACCATATAATAGTATAATATATGCTTACACTATCTTGTGACAAAGTGTTTTTCAGTTGTTGGTATTTTGTTTTGTTTTGTTTTGTGTTTGTTTTTTCAGTGATAACACCTCTATGTAACTTCTCCAGAATCAGCTTCTGTCAAAACCTCCAATAACCTTGACTCATCCTGTTTATATTGTGTTACATTTTAGCCCAAAACTCAAAGTAACACATGTTTCAAAAGTATCACAATGAACATTATTCTGTGAAAATTAAAAAAAAAAACAGCAACAAACAAACAAATTTTAAATGTAAGTTTCTTTCAATCTGTGCACCTCTCATTGGCCTGTATGCAATCTGATGGGAAGTGTTAAGCAGCAATGGCATGAAATTGCATACAGCCTACAGGTCTCTCTCTTACCCCCACTCCCATCCCAAAGCAGAAGTTATTGTATTTGTTGTTAAAATAAGTTTTGAACCCACCACCATGATTCCCTAAACACAAACAAAATTTTCAAACAACAACAACAAAAAAAAAAAAAACTTCAGTACACCTCACCTTCCTAACTGACAGACACTCAGTTTGCTGGCGCAGTTTTCATGCACCGTCTGTTGGCACCAGCAGCAGCGGAGGTCAGACAACTCTGGCAGGGCCCCGCACTCCTCCCCACACACACTGCAGCTACTGCAGAGAGGCAGGTTGCCTTGAACCCAGTGATGGTGGAGCTGCTCCTCTCTGGTTGAAGCAGGTTTACAGGGGATTCTGGGTTTAAAAACAAAATGGGCAATAAAGTTATACGTTACAGATAAATGCAGTATAAAAAAAGTAAACAAAACAACAACAAAAAACAAGGCAAGAATATATATATAAAGAAAAGATTTCAAAAGAACAGTTGATACACTAAACTTGAATTTGAACAAATCAGTTGTTCAGATGTTGTATGTATATGTATATATATATATATATATATATATATATATATATGTGTGTGTGTGTGTGTGTGTGTGTGTGTGTGTTCCAAAACTACAATCACAAATACATTCAAAAACAAACTCTTTCCTCCGAAACAAGACTCGCATAACATATATTTCGAAACTAATCATTTCCTCTCTTATTTTTGTCAAGATGAATAGAATGTTGACATAAATGAATTCTCTAGTCATTAATATACACCACTTTTTTTCTTTCCTTTCCTCTTTCTTACATCCTTGAATTGCACAAGAAAACACCAAACTTACTGTTAATTCTAAGCACTACCATTAGCATGTATACCTGTTATTTGCTTCCTTCATAAGGTGGTCATCCACACAGATTCCACAGGAGTCGCACTGGGCCCCGTGGACGATATGAACATGGTCCACATTGCAGTAGGTTGGTGTAGTGAACATGTCCACCATGAAGAATCGGTGGCCCTTGTGGATGTCATACACAGGGACCTCATAGTGGCGCAGGCGGTACTTCCGGTACCAACGGGTGATGAGAACCAGGACGGCTAACATGGACAGCATGCTGAGCAGTGCATATGAGACACTCTCCACCTCAGGCATCTGCATCATTATGATCTTTTTCAGGGAAACTGTGCAGTAACACAACCAAAACAGGAGAGAAATCCAGAGGTGATTCTACAAATGTAGAAACATGCATTACCCTTGGGTCAGTTGTAATTGTGATTGTGGAGATAATGCTGTCAACTATAACATATGGTGAAAAATAAATAAACTAATCTGAACCTCAAACTTGCACATGTATACAGGTTGT
The DNA here is from genome assembly GCF_041734735.1 of Babylonia areolata. Taxonomy (NCBI): domain Eukaryota; kingdom Metazoa; phylum Mollusca; class Gastropoda; order Neogastropoda; family Buccinidae; genus Babylonia; species Babylonia areolata. The sequence goes on along the minus strand of NC_134893.1, from coordinate 33,585,249 downwards.
TGCCCTTCCCAGCATGCCTTGCACTAATAAACTTGCCGATGTAAATAAACATCGTCTGTATCTCCTCAACTTAGGCTCTAGTGCTGATGACACCGAAGAACGAGTGATCATGACACTGATGTTCTATGTGATCCTTGAAACTTGACAGTCATTGTGAACTGTGAGTTAAAAATTCAAACATCATGTTCTATGCATTATTCTACATTTATGTTTTATGTTGTTTGTCTGTTTGTTATCCTTGCACATTGTTACTGTATTGTACATGAAATGCAATTTCCAAATGAGCAGATTGTCACTATATTGTGTGTGTGTGTGTGTGTGTGTGTGTGTGTTATATGTGTGTGTGTGTGTGTTATGCAACTGCAAACTGTGTAGTAAGTTGTCATTCTGCTAAAGTAGTGTGGTGTTTTGATCAGGCCTGTTAAGGTGGTGATAATGTTCAAGGGGAAATAACCTTTAACACAAGAAAGAATAATAAAAAAAAAAAAAATTTTAAAGAAGAAGAAGAGAAAATCAGGCTGATGCTTAGACTAGTTTGAAACTGCTGAACACAAGAACACAATTCATAAAAAGTTTTCTGATCTCCTGCATTGTGTTCCAGCACAACATTTTTCATCATCTGTCAGCTCTATCTCAGAGTAAGTATACTCTTCAACCAGCTCCAAGCAAACCCGATAAGGATTGAGTGAAAAGTTTTAGATAATCTGTTTTCTACAACCTCAAGCCATTATCATCACCTTTTAGTCTTTCCTCCTTGTTTTAAACTGGCTAAAAAGATTCTAACATGATAGCTAGTTGGAATATCTGAAGCAGACTCTGCATGACATTAATTATCTGTAAGAGATCTTATTTTCCCATCTAACATGCAGTAAATATATAATAAGCAGTAATGTCAAAATATCAATGAGTGAGCATACTCTCTGTGTCTATGACAATGACTATGAGTGTGCAAGTGCTCTGTTTAATGACTGGACCCTAAAGAATTAATTTTCAAAGTTTTGCAGTTTTGAATACAACTTAATTTTTGAGTATGCTACTTATCTATTAAATGACTAAGATTAAGGCACTTGACCTGAAATGCAAAATATCAAATTTACCAAAAGAAAAAAAAAAGCTCGACATTTCAAAAACAACAACAAAAATTCAAGGTAATCTTTTTGTGGATAATTCAACCACACCCAGCAGTGTGTATTGTTCTATCAGCGTGCACGCATAGCTCTTGACGCGTGGCCTATGATGACAATTATTGATAATTTTCTGTCAGCAGACTGCCGAGATTATCATTTTGAAAGTGCGACCAGCTACAACTAAAAAGGGCCGAAGGTTCCGCAAATGCCATTTAACTGCTTTCTTACCTTTTCGAATGCAGGCAGATGTTAGTGTTGACAAGTTTATCAACATAAACGATAGCTATGTACACGACACGTGTATTGTATGGATAAAAATAACTGATGATCACATGAAACAAATCTTGTCTCGAACGACGCCATGCTGGATTTGTCTGTAAAGGGAAACTACTCGACCTAACTCTCTCTCTCAACAAACAAAACTGGCACGGAGAAATAGAGAGCAATGATAGGTATAAATGGTTCTATTCATTTAAATCAATTTTACAAACGGAGAAATATTTCAAGTTCGTAACAAAAAAGTGGCATAGAATCTGTTTTGCGAGGCTCAGATTGAGAGCACTTGGACTGAATGCCAACAGAAGATGGTTCGATTCAGACGTAGCAACATCCCCTTGTCCAATGTGTGGCGAAAGGCCAGAAGATGAAAACCATTTCATATCTGACTGCAAAAGATACGAAAAATTGCGAAAAAAAACAAAAAAACTGTACCCTTTTCAATACAGCTGCAGTGCAGAGAAAAGATTTGTTCGGCACACTGATGACAGAAAATGACGATATGATGCTCTCACTAGCAAAATATGTGTCCGAGGCAGTAAATATACGCAAACGAGATAGAGTCCATAGACGCATGAAGAAAAACGGAGATGGGGCCCTCAAACAGGAATTCAAGGCACTCAAGCGCCTCATCTAGAAACGTCTACGTCGCGCCTACTGGAGACACGTAGAAGGCCTCAGTCAGTGATCATCCGTCTGACGACTGAAGGAGAAAACCAGACCACCTCCAAGAAGAAATTCTGGAGCTTCATCAAAGCAAGAAGAACAGAAGGAGTGGGCGTCTCTCCACTTAAAGAAGCCGGGAAACTCATCTCCGACCCCAAAGAGCAAGCCCAGATCTTAAATACCCGGTTCCATTCAGTATTCAGCCCCAAACACACCATTGCAGCTGAAGAGTTCGAACAGCAGTGCCCCCCTGGACCAAACCTTCCAGACTATCCATCATGTGACGATATAAACATCACAGAAGATGGAGTAAGAAAACTCCTGCTCAACCTCAACCCCAATAAAACCCGTGGCCCAGACGGCATTACCCCCAGACTCTTGAAGACGGTGGCAGAGGAGATCACTCCAGCCTTCACAATGCTCTACCGCATCTCATACTCCTCCGGCACCCTACCACAGGACTGGAAACAGGCCAACATCACACCTGTCTTCAAAAAGGGAGAAAAATACAAAGCAGCTAACTACCGCCCCATCTCCCTCACCTGCATAGCCTGCAAGCTGATGGAACACATCATCACCAGCCACATCATGTCCCATCTTGAGAAGGATGAGATTCTCTGTCCAGAGCAGCACGGCTTCCGACGCGGACGGTCATGTGAGACTCAACTCCTAGGGTATGTGGACGAAGCGACCAGAGAGATAGAGAAGGGAAACCAGGAGGACACTATCGTCCTCGACTTCTCAAAAGCGTTCGACAAAGTGAGCCATACCCTACTTGTCCACAAACTATGACGTTACAGTATCAGAGGACGCACCAATGCCTGGATCAAGGACTTCCTCAAGAACAGACATCAGGCTGTTGTGGTGGAAGGAACAAGATCTGACCTTCTACCTGTGGAATCTGGCGCCGCACGGTCCCTCAAGGCTCGGTTCTAGGACCGAGTCTTTTTGTTCTGTACATAAATGACCTCCCTGATGGCATCAAGTCGAAGATCCGCCTATTTGCCCATGACACTATGTGCAGCAAGACCATCATGAAAAAAAGGACGAGCAAGTGCTGCAAGAAGATCTACACTCCCTTACCACCTGGGAGGAAAAGTGGTCCATGGAGTTCCATCCACAGAAGTGCTCAACGCTGAGAGTTTCCCGGAAAAGGGAAAAGACTGTCCCTGCGTATGAGCTGCATGGACAGAAGATTGAAAATGTCAGCACCACCAAGTACCTGGGCGTCAACATTCAGGACAATATGCAGTGGAAATCCCACATTGACTCCATCACCAAGAAAGCCAGCAAGACCCTAGGCTTCGTCCGGCGCAACCTCAAGATCGGCAACAAGAAGACAAAGCAAACTGCGTACAAAGCCCTTGTTCGCCCACTTCTTGAGTACGCAGCCACCGTCTGGGATCCCTACACTGCAAACGGGGTTGAGGCCCTCGAGAAGATCCAACGAAGAACAGCAAGATGGGTCTCAAATCGCCACCGCCAAACATCATGCGTGGACTCCATCCTCGATTCACTCAATTGGCCTCCCCTACAACAGCGCCGCAAGAAAGCCCGCTTGGAGATGTTCTACAAATTCCACTATGGTCTCATCTCCATCAGCTCCAAGTACCTGCCCAAGCCATCTAAGAGCAGGCTGAGCTCTAGGACGAACAACAGACTGAGCTACGACATTCCCTTCTGCACAACACTGTACAGGCAGATGGCATTCTTCCCGAGGACCATACCAGAATGGAACAAGCTGCCTCAGGGAGTTGTGACAGCCGAGTCACTGGACTGCTTCAAGTCCAGACTGGCCTCTCATCTCTAAAAAGTGAATCCCCCCCATAACCCCCCCACCCCCCACCCCATTCCCCCCCTCCTCTCGTCCAGCACTGTCCCCCTCACCCTCCTCCTAACCACCCAGCCACCCGAAAATCACCATCTTCCCCCCCTCTCCCCCCCCCCCCCCCCCCCCCCCCCCCCCACCCCGCTCAACAGCTGATGCAGAGGCTTGGCATCATGTCAGTGCACTGGCTGGCCAGGTCGCCAATTTTTTTTTTTTTTTTTTTTTTTTTCCAATCCTCACAACAGCGCAATCCTCAGCAACCTCCCCAAACTACAACAGAATCATCAATATAATTATGTTGGTTGTATAAAGGAAGAAGAAGGTCCAAATACTCATTAATTAATTATAAACTTAGTATGGGTTCTATGAGGGGGGAAAGGCATAGATAAAAGGAAGGGTTACATTCGGACGGTCAATTTCGACAATGTATTTTTCTGATGTGTTATATGTTTTATATGTACATTGTTATGTGTCCGTATTGATATGATGTGTGTCAATGTCACCGTGATGCTTAGATAATTATTATTCGGATTATAATATGTACTTTGTTTCCTGTGTACTGTTCAAACCTTAGAGACGAGCGACTTGGGGAGGGGGGGGGGGAGGCACAGTACCCGCCTGCCACATGGACATTTTAAGCAAACGAAATACCAAAGTGCCGCTTATCCCTTAGTAGTTTAGTTTACTTTGGTTATGTTTTTCCTTTCTGTTCCATTTTATTTGTTTTGCACCATTTTTGTTCTGATTTGTACCTACCATGTCACTATAGAGCTTTACAGCTAATGACATTAAACATTTCAGTGTTCAGTGTGTGTTCTCTCTCTCTCTCTCTCTCTCTCTCTCGATCTCTCCGCCTCCAAGAGGTTGGGTGGGGGGTAAGCGGAGGGGGTGGGGCGGAGGGGGGTGCGGGGGTGGGGGGGGGGACAAGATTATTTGCTTGTTTTGACTCATATTCATGCATATTGATATCATAGATGAAATTCAGAACAAACTTTTCAGCCTGGCAATGGGTGTGAAAGAATCGCAAACTTGAAACGTTCGCGAGCGCGTCGGTGACGTGTGTGTAGACTGTGTGTGTGTGTGTGTGTGTGTGTGTGTGTGTGCGTGTGTGTGTGTGTGTGTGTGTGTGTGTGTGTTCAGGAACAAGATCGAGAGGGAGAATCAATGTATGGATGGTGCATCCGAAGTGCTTATAGGGGAGGCTATCGAGAAAAACATGTTATAGTGGCGCTATCTTGGTTTGCTTCCTTCCGTTGAAATGGATGTGGTGGATAGGAGAGGGCGTGGGGGGAGGGGGCTATAGCAAAAATAATCACCCATGTCCTCGGATATCGTTTTCTCTCTTTCATTTCAGTTCTTTTTCTTTCGTTCTTGACATGTTCATTTTTTCCCCCTTTCTTCACCGAACCCACATCATCTCTCCCTCGCGAGATCTGTCAATCATTCTTTTCTTTCTCCTCATCGTCATTCATCTCGTCGCGGTGGCGAGTTTAACGACCTGTTGGCGATCTGGCTGTAAGGTCAAGTTGTTCGTGGCTGAGGTGGTTTGGGGTCCACATTCTGCCAGTATCCGTGATGTTCTTTTGGCAGCGAGTGTTGAAGCATTGAGAAGTTGAACCAGTCGCGAGATACGGCTTTTGCTCTGAGGTTCAAGGTCGAACTCGAGCCGGAGCGGCGTTTTCAATGACCATTTATCACGTGCATTATTATCCCCGTCAACTGAACGCAGTGCGGCGTGCTCTCATAATCAGTCTTTCTCGATCACTGTTGTGGTTTTAGTTCAGTTCCACTGAATCAATCTCACGAATAACCAACGCTAACGAATTCAGTTTGCAATAGACATGCTCCCTGGCCTCGAAATCGGGTGGGTTTTTTGTTTGTTTGTTTTTGTTTTTTGTTGTTGTTTTTGTTTAATGCTTGTGCTGTATATTATGAGTTTATGACGCAAATATTCAGAACGAAATCCAACATGACTTTCTGGTCCCGTGCATAAAAAAGTATAACGAAACTCTACATATTTCAAGCATCACTGAATCCGACAACATTGCAGAAATCGCCATCTTGTTATTTTGCTGATTATTTTTTGTCGTCATTCCGTGGCAAGATAGATAACTGCAGCTTTCTCAAAGCCTTATTTTCTTCTCTCTTTTTTTTTCTTTTTTTTTTAATTTTTCTTCTTCTTCTTCGTCTTCTTCTTCTTTTTTAATTTTTTTTTTTTTTAGGCGAGTATGTCTTCATATAACTCAACGGGTTAAGAAGGATATAACGTCATAGCATCCGACATGCTCGGATGCGCGCGCGCGCACACACACGCACACACACACACACACACACACACACACAGAAACTGCGATAGAACCACGACAGGGCCAATCCCCTCCCCTTGCCTCCTCCACCCTTCCCCCTACCCCTTCCACCACCCCACATCTACCCTCCGCCCCCTCCCCCACCCCAACTTACTAGTTAAAAAAAAAAAGAAGAAAAAAAAAGAAGAGAGAATGGGAAAGGGAGTGAACATAATTATGTGCATATCGATAGGTTGGATGGCTGTTGGCATTGGAGGGTGGGGGTGGGGGGGGGATGCAGGGCTGGGAGGGGAGGGAGGGAGGGTGGAGGCTTGGGGGTCGGGGGAAGGACGTCGCGGAGAATGATGTCACTGGAGTGTTGATCGCTCTATAAAGGGGCTGCCGCGCCCGCCTGCCAGTTTTACAAGTCACAGTTTTTATACACACACGTGACACCCACACGCACGTGTTTACACAGGCACACAGAGAGAAGCTCTTGTGTCTGTGAACAGAAGTGTAAAGATCAACAGATGGAGAAGAAATCGAGTCTTTATCAGAATTGTTTTTGTTTTTGATAGAGTGAATGTGTGTATTGCGGTACAGTATGGCCCGCAAACGTGTTAAGGTGTTTGTGTATTTCTGTTTTCTGATCGTCATGCCTGTGTTTTCGGTTGGTAAGTTAAAAAAAAAAAAATTAACCTCGATGTCTGTCTCCATTATTGTGTGTGTAGGAGGTGGGTGGCGGGGGTGGGGTGGGGGAATGCAAGCGCGCGTGCGTACGTGTGCAAGTGTGTTGTTTATGTTTGTGTGTATGTTTGTACTCATACTCAAGTTATGCTGTTGTTGCTCAGTATTGCTGTGAGCATACCTGGAAAGACTCAACAGACACTGATTGTCTTTAAGTGCGAGGGCATGCGCATCAGCGTTTGTGTGCGTGCACGGTGTGTCAGTGTGTATGTGTGTTTGCGTGCGTACATGCATGTATATGTGCGTGTGTGTGTGTGTGTGTGTGTGTGCAGTGCGCGCGCACGCGTGTGTGTGTGTGCGTACATGCGTGTATGTGCGTGCGTGCGTGCGTGCGTGCGTGTGTGTGTGTGTGTGTGTGTGTGTCTTCTAGTTCATGATCACTGACGTTATCGCTGCTGTTGCTGTAAATGCCAGTGCGGCCGCCCTTCCTTCCAGGATCCTCCTGGTTGTCCTTTCTTACTTCAGCCCTTTCTTTCTTTCTTTCTTTCTTGTATTGTTTTTCTTGTTCACATCCACAAGTTATCCAGTCTTAAAGTGGGCAACAGAATGAATGAAAGAGAACAAATGCTAAGCATGAAACCGGCAGCCTGTAGGTTTGAAAAAAATTGCGTCTCTTACAAAGAGGGTTTTGAACACACACACAAATATATATATATATATATATATATATAATCTAAAATATGGTGGTGATAAGGCGGACAGAGAGCAAAATGTATTCATCAGTAATCAGGGACTTTCTAAGATATATATCTATTCTTAAACCAGACATCATATCCGGTAACAGTAAATACACCACTGAAAGCATAATATTCACCATTCTATATCAGCTACACATTTTGGAATATAAAAAAGAAAGATAACAGATAGATCGATAGATAGATACATAGATTGTAATAGTGAATACACCAAAGCATGATATTCACCATTCTATATTAGCTATACAATTTGGATTTTTTTTAAAGATAATATATATATATATATATATATATATATATATATATATATGTATGTATGTATTGAGAGACCTGGGGTGGGTTGCATGAGCGGACTTAACTTCTTCACGCTGAAAGGTTAGACGAAACTTGGACTATTATATTTGGTTTACCGGCATAGCTGTGAGCAAAATTAGGTTATATTCGTGAGATCGCTTTATTAAATGGGGCTCCCGTAGTAGGCCTTGCAGGTAGGTATATTACGTGAAGTTTTCTTTCTTGACAAAAATAAAATAAAATAGAATAAAATAACAAGTAGGAAGAAAGACATAATTCTTGGAGCTGTGAATCGGAATTTTGACGACATTTAAAACTGAATAGAATAGAATTGAATAAGAAACAAAACAAAACAGAATCAACAACAAGTTAATTAGCAAACAAACCAAGCACGGAGGAGAGTCACAGCTGAGTAGAGACATGTATAGGTTATTCTTCTTCGATATTGTTTGGATGCGTCAGACTTGAAGCTTCGTCGCCCTGACGTATAGGTTAGATTTCACCCCCAACGCCCATCCCCACCCCATGACGAAAGTTGTCTCCCTTGTGCACCTGTACAGAGTTTTTTTTTCCTTGGCAGGCAAAAAGACCACGGTCAGGATTTATAAATATTATGTTAATTTATGTAGTTGGTGGGCCGGTCGTGATTCCCTTGCACACTGCAATGTACAGCTGTAAAATTTAACTGTTAACAGAAAGACAGAGAGAGGTGCGTGACTGGTGGGGTGCCAGTCGGGGGGAAGTCGGAGAGAGGGCACACACACACACACACACACACACACACAGGGCACACACACACACACACACACACACACACACACACACACACACACAAAGAGAGAGAGAGGGGGGACACACACACACACACACACACACAGACACACACAGACACACACACAGAGGGAGGGGGAGAGAGAGAGAATACTGAACACTGAATAATTTTAATGACATGGGCCAACAGCCCCTATCATAACAAATGCAAAAAAAACACATTGATTTTTTCTGATATATATGAACAATTCTACAACAAAACATAACTGTTAGATATGGGTGATGAAGACTAATATTGAGAGAGAGACAGAGAGAGAGAGAGAACACTGAATACTGACTGATTTTAGTGACATACGCCAACAGCCCCTATCATAACAAATGTTAGATATGGATGATGAAGACCAACATATATATATATATATATATATAGGGAGAGAGAGAGAGAGAGGTGAACGACCGGAAAAACTGACAGAGTGTCCAGTAACGTCAGGAAGAAAGAGCGAGAGAGTGGTGGATTGCCTGCTTCATCCATTCAGTCCCTTCAGCGCATACAAAATTATGCTGTCCGACTCGTCCTCAGAAAGAAAAGATCTGAGCACATCACTCCTATTTTGCAACATACATTGGCTCCCTGTCTCACACAGAATAAAGTATAAGATCAGCACTCTATGTTATAAATGTATTCACAAATCTGCCTCTTCCTATCTTTGTGGCTGCCTTCACCTCTACACTTCTTCTCGCTCTCTACGATCGGCTTTGTATCCACTCTGTTTACGCATACCCAGATTCAAACACTCCACTGTTGGACGCCGTTCTTTCTCTGTCTCTGGACCTTGTATTTGGAATGAACTTCCTCTTTCGCTTCGTTAGGTCTCCGCACTCGCTCTTTCAAGTCTTAAAACCCACCTCTTCACAAGATAGCCTCCCTCCCCTACCTCTACCTTGTCTTCAGTTTCTACAGTTTTAGAGTTATGCATGCGTTTGAATGACTGGTGTGAAAGTGCTTAGATTTGTCTCTGCACAAGATTCAGCGCTATATAAATACCATTATTATTATTATTATTATTATAGACAGATGTACGGACAGACAGACACACAGGCAGATAAACAGACAGACACACACACACACACTCTCTCTCTCTCTCTCTCACACACACACACACACACACACACACACACTTTTGTTGTTGTTGCATTTTTGTTATTAATAATTTTCTATTCAAACCTGTTTCACGAGTCCAGCCAAGGCACCTCCCTGTTCCATGTGGTGTGTGTCACTTCCACGCAGCCATAACGCGTTGTTTAGTTTGAGGTTGCCCTTAACACGTACACCTACCTGTCTCCCGCGGTTAAGCTTTATTAGTACTAGGTGGTGGCAACATTCTGCTGACAACCAGACTTTCTTCCGAGCCAGGTCCGCATTCATTGTTTTTTTGTAAATACCTCTATTTCTATGCCTGTCTGTCTGTTTGCCTGTCTGTCCGTCTGTTTCTGTCTGTCTCTGTCTCTGTCTGTCTCTGTCTCTGTCTGTCTCGTCGGCGGTGGGCATCTAGACTCACTGACCGGCAAACCACAAATTTTGTCTATCGTACGAACTAAGTTTTCAAACAGGAATGGATGGCAATTAATTGGTGACTGAGTTTTGATTGTGTACATTTTTTTACGGACATGCATTTTGTGCTTTGTTTATTACTCGTGACTGATTTGTGTCATTTGTTTTGTGTGCACTGTTAATGAAACGCTCACCATAATATGTTTTGTGTACAAGGGCTGATAGGATTTTTTTCTGCGAACAAGGGATGCTTGGGAATTGTACCGTGTTTATTATTTTTCCGTGTGTGCCTGTGTCATCACTCAATCTTGCATGTCCTTCACAAACCATCTGCAACACTGGGAATTCAGATGCCAGATATATACCTACCCTACTTCCGCAAAGAAACCTACAATGCACGCAGTTTCCACTCTGTCAAACACAGATATATGCCTACCCTACTCCCTCAAAGAAACCTACAGTGCACGCAGTTTCCACCCTGTCAAACACAGATATATGCCTACCCTACTCCCTCAAAGAAACCTACAATGCACGCAGTTTCCACCCTGTCAAACACAGATATATGCCTACCCTACTTCCTCAAAGAAACCTACAATGCACGCAGTTTCCACCCTGTCAAACACAGATATATACCTACCCTACTCCCTCAAAGAAACCTACAATGCACGCAGTTTCCACTCTGTCAAACACAGATATATGCCTACCCTACTCCCTCAAAGAAACCTACAATGCACGCATTTTCCACCCTGTCAAACACAGATATATGCCTACCCTACTCCCTCAATGTAACCTATCCCTACAATGCACGCAGTTTCCACCCTGTCAAACACAGATATATACCTACCCTACTCCCTCAAAGAAACCTATAATGCACGCAGTTTCCACCCTGTCAAACATAGATATATACATACCCCCTCAAAGAAACCTACAATGCATGCAGTTTCCACCCTGTCAAACACAGATAATTACATACCTACCCTACTTCCTCAGAGAAACCTACAATGCACGCAGTTTCCACCCTGTCAAACACAGATATATACCTACTCTACTTCCTCAAAGAAACCTACAATGCATGCAGTTTCCACCCTGTCAAACACAGATATATACCTACCCTACTTCCTCAAAGAAACCTACAATGCATGCAGTTTCCACCCTGTCAAACACAGATATATACCTACCCTACTTCCTCAAAGAAACCTACAATGCACGCAGTTTCCACCCTGTCAAACACAGATAATTATATACCTATCCTACTTCCTCAAAGAAACCTACAATGCACGCAGTTTCCACCCTGTCAAACACAGATATATACCTACTCTACTTCCTCAAAGAAACCTACAATGCATGCAGTTTCCACCCTGTCAAACACAGATATATACCTACCCTACTTCCTCAAAGAAACCTACAATGCACGCAGTTTCCACCCTGTCAAACACAGATATTACATACCTACCCTACTTCCTCAAAGAAACCTACAATGCACGCAGTTTCCACCCTGTCAAACACAGATAATTATATACCTACCCTACTTCCTCAAAGAAACCTACAATGCACGCAGTTTCCACCCTGTCAAACACAGATAATTATATACCTACCCTACTTCCTCAAAGAAACCTACAATGCATGCAGTTTCCACCCTGTCAAACACAGATATATACCTACCCTACTTCCTCAAAGAAACCTACAATGCATGCAGTTTCCACCCTGTCAAACACAGATAATTACATACCTACCCTACTTCATCAAAGAAACCTACAATGCACGCAGTTTCCACCCTGTCAAACACAGATATATACCTACCCTACTTCCTCAAAGAAACCTACAATGCATGCAGTTTCCACCCTGTCAAACACTGATATATATATCTACCCTACTTCCTCAAAGAACCTACAATGCACGCAGTTTCCACCCTGTCAAACACAGATATATACCTACCCTACTTCCTCAAAGAAACCTACAATGCATGCAGTTTCCACCCTGTCAAACACAGATATATATACCTACCCTACTTCCTCAAAGAAACCTACAATGCACGCAGTTTCCACCCTGTCAAACACAGATATATACCTACCCTACTTCCTCAAAGAAACCTACAATGCACGCAGTTTCCACCCTGTCAAACACAGATATATACCTACCCTACTTCCTCAAAGAAACCTACAATGCACGCAGTTTCCACCCTGTCAAACACAGATAATTATATACCTACCCTACTTCCTCAAAGAAACCTACAATGCACGCAGTTTCCACCCTGTCAAACACAGATAATTATATACCTACCCTACTTCCTCAAAGAAACCTACAATGCATGCAGTTTCCACCCTGTCAAACACAGATTAAGACAACAGGAACAAAAAGAACAATGACGGCGTCATCATCAACAATAACCACAATATCGACCAAAGTGATGAAAAGATAAATAATAGATTCGGGAGACATTCTGACAGGAAACTAAAATTCAGAGAGATGGGGGGAAAAAAACTGGTCAACTCCACCAATGGAATCATTACAAACACGATGATGAAATATTTGTCAGGAATAGGCATGCTAATTTATCATGTAGCTGGGGGAGAATCACCAAATTATGAAACAGCGCTTTTGAAGTAACACCGCTCCAACGATGTAAATATGGGAAGTTTCGATATTTCGGCAGTAAAGTTATTAAAAAAAAAAATAAAAAAATAAAAAGATTTGCCTCCTGTGACCTTTCGTGGGAATCCAAGATGGCGACCGCGGAAACAGTGGTGAAGTGGTAAGTGAAATTTCAAGTTTCGTTTTGTGCTAATAGTTTTTGTAGTTTGGGATGTCATGACCATTCTGTGAATGCTGCAAACATTCTAGACGAACACCACAATGATACAGTCCAGTCGTTTAGATACGAGATAGTAGCCAGCATTGATGGGAATGTAGATTTTATTTCTTTTTCGAAGAGCAGGTATGGTAGTGGGTGCCTTTATTGTTCATTATATTAAACACTTAATAGTCATACTATGAAACAACGTTTCATATTTGGAACACTCTTTCGTAAAAGGCGCACTTTGTGCAAAATACATGTTTTATTCGAAATATCTTAAATATTGCGTCACATACGAGCTTGAGAAAATCTGGCTCATTCACCATTCCAGTTCAGAGAAAGCTTCTAGATATATATCGTACGAAGACAATGTTTACGTTCGTGTGTGTGTGTGTGTGTGTGTGTGCACCGTGTGTGTGTGTGTGAATAGGATTTTCATCTCTAACAAAAAGGTTTTCTGTCGTCTGGATTCTATATATGAATTAGGTTTAACTCTTTTTTTTTA